>NC_069503.1:524166318-524521318 GCF_027579735.1 Bombina bombina
TCAGATATCAGTGTTCCAATGTAACTATAGCTAATTTTGAAAAAATATGGTTTAGAAATAGCAAAGTGCTACTTGTATTTATTGCCCTATAACTTGCTAAAAAAGCAAAGAACATGTAAACATTGGGTATTTCTAAACTCAGGACATAATTTAGAAACTATTTAGCATGGGTGTTTTTTGGTGGTTGTAGATGTGTAACAGATTTTGGGGGTCAAAGTTAGAAAAAGTGTGTGTTTTTTCATTTTTTCCTCATATTTTATTAAAAAATGTATGGTAAATTATAAAATATGATGAAAATAATGGTATCTTTAGAAAGTCCATTTAATGGCGAGAAAAACGGTATAGAATATGCATGGCTACAGTAAAAGAGTAAGAGGAAAATTAAGGCTAAACACAAACACTACAGGAATGTAAAAATAGCCTTAGTCCTTAAGGGAAAGAAACTAAAAAATGGCCTTGTCCTTAAGGGGTTAAATATACAAATATAAAAACATAAATACAAATAGTATGTATACATAATAAATTTGAGTGCATTGGAGCCCGTTTAATTTTCACTTTGTCATCACTTTAATCGTTTTAATATTAAGGTACTTCTAAATGAGATTAACAATACCACAGCAAACATATCTGTCACATTTAAATGAATATGCTATAGTTGTCTCCCAGAGGTTTGTACACACAGTGTATATAAAAAACTTATGAGATTAAAATAAATTAATGGAATAATTCTATTTTACAAATATTGAATAATGAGGAATATCTGAGGTGACTTTCTGTATGTGTAAGGATTTGGTAACGTTTTTTGTTATCAAATCTTATTAAAGAAATTAGGCTGACTCACAGCAGTCTCACTTTAGATTATTATGTGGCACAACACTCATAAAAAGATTGTCATCCCCTGGTCCATATCACTTAAAATACATTATTGTTATCATTAGTGACATAGTAAAAACATGCTTCACTAGTACATTTTCACACAATACAATTCACAAACAGGCCCCCATGTACACTACATAAAGGAAATATGTGGCTCTAAAACATATTAAGTCATAAATACAATTATGGGCTACCTTTACTCAGTGGGGCAATCTAATTTACATTTTACAGATTTATTTTGCAGATAATGTAGGAATGCTGTACAACTAGTCAATCAGTCAGAACTAGTAACGTCAGAGCTTGCAAATCCAAGAAGCAAAGCAGCCATGGTCAAAAATGTGTTGCTTCTGGCATCTAAATGTGTGCATTATTCTATAAATAACTGTCTACAAACATCCTTGTCTGACTCCTAAAAAATGTGTCTGTTTCATCTATCTTCTTCACCTACATTAGATATACATTTGTCTACTCCTTGTTTAAACCACTTCATCCTCTCACTTAGCTTGTATCATCTGTTCCTTCTTGTAGTAGTAAAAGGTTCCTTATGCATCCATTGAGTCAAGTCTGATGTTTTCGGCGATAAGCTTGAACATAAAACAAATTCTGGGGTTACATCTTCTCTGATGTTTGAGCATATAGTTGTCACAAAGAGGCTGGCATAAAAGTGAAAGCTAGATTTCAACATGGAAGCACCCATGACTAATTGGAGGTAGGGAATAACCTCAGTACTATGCTTATAAAATGTATTAAGGCCTAGATTGCAAGAGGAGTGTAAGAATGGTAACTCAATGGTGTGCTTATATCGCCAGAGAGCTATCCACATTGCTTGCATTTTTACTTTCATATTACAAGTGCAGAGTAAAATATTAGAGTTCGAGCAAAAAGCCTAGGGCGTTCTAACATTTGGTGGTCGTATAATAGACTTTTATGGGGCACACTGAGAAACCAAGGTCCTGGCTACTGCTCGACTGCTCGACTGCTCCTGTGCTAATACGCATATCTATAAATCTATGCTTTTATATATGCTTTTGTATGTATATATATATATATATATATATATGTGTGTATATATATATATATATATATATATATATATACAGTATATTAATATATACTGTATGTTTACTATTAAAAAATACATACATACAAACACACACACATATATATCTACATATACCCACACATTCAAATCCACACTCACCCCTTCTTCAGATGTCTGTATATATATATATATATATATATATATATATATATATATATATATATATATATATATATATATATATACAGACATCTGAAGTATAACAAAAAAGTATAACAATATATATTATATCATCTCAAACCTCAATTTAGTAATATTCATAATGTTTGGATAATGGGAAAATTTTATCTCCAACAATTAATAAGATCCGTCTGTATATTCAGACCATCTGGTGACCTGGTTTTAAGTTTAAATATCCAAAAGGCCTCTTTAGTTCTTAACAGTTTATCTTTATGCCCTCCTCTACATGACATTTTCACTTGCTCAATCACTTGCCATTTCAGATATTCCATATTGCTAGCATGGGCATTTTTGAAGTGTAGTGCTACCTGGGAGTCAGGAGAATCTGATTTTACATCCCGCAAATGCTCCTTAATCCTATCCCTGACCTCCCTAGTAGTGAGTCCAACATATTGTGTTTTGCAGTAAATACATGTAACTAAATAAATTACATATGTGGAATGGCAGTTGGTAAATGTATCAATGGAAAAAATCATTTGAGTCATTGCTGACTGAAATCGTTTGCCCACTAGGGTATAGCTACATGCATTACAACTGCCGTAACCACATCTGTAGTGGTCTTTACATTGGAACCAACTGCTCCAGGATATTTCCTATTATCTTGTTTCTCCTTGATACACATTTGCATCCTTTCTGAACCCAAGGATAAAGATCCTGGTCCCCCTGTAAGATAGGAAAACATTTTCTGATAATTTTGGATATGTCATCGAACTGATTACTGTAATCAGTCACAAATATCGGAGTGTCATGGAAATGTCGAATGGAAACAGGAATATATTTGGATGACCATTGATGTGGTCAGCCTCTATTCCAGTATTCCACTTGATAGAAATATGAAAGCAATTAAATTCTTTCTTGAGGAATTCACAGAATATTAGACCCCACATATAAGATTTATTTTGATGGTCTTACTCTTTCTTCTAACACACAACTATTTCTCCTTTAGGGGTCAATTCAATCTTCAGAAGCATGGGACGGAAATTGGGGCAACTTTTGCCCCAGCTTTTGACAACCTTTATATGGGTTGGTGGGAGCTGTCCCAGGTCTTTGGAGAGGGATTTCCCCATGGGAGAAACATTGTCATGTACAAAAGGTACATTGACAAACTCCTCTTCATTTGGATGGGTCTATGTTGGAAGGAGAGGCCTTTGTACGAGACATCAATGTTAATACAGTGGGTCTAAAATTTACTAGTGACATCAGCCACGATCATATTGTATTCTTAGACTTAGTGCTTTCAGGTAATGACAATATCATTAAAACCACACTACATAAGGAGCCTATAGCTGGAAACAGCTTGCTACATTTCAGGAGCATGCACCCTAAGCATACACATTATGGGATGCTTAAAGGAGAATACATGAGGCTCAAAAGGAACTGCTCAACTGAAAAGGAATACTATGAGCAGTCAGTAATCTTCAGAGAACGCTTTCTTAAAAGACGGTTTTCTGAAAAACTGATTGATAGGGCCTCCCAAGAGGTTGATAAGCTCAACAGAAGTGCATTACTGTCCAGGAGTGCAAAAACTAAGAATAGTTTTAATGACACTCTGATATTTGTGACTGATTACAGTAATCAGTTTGATGACATATCCAAAATTATAAAAAAAAAAATCCTATCTTACACGGGGACCAGGATCTTTATCCTTAGGTTCAGAAAGTATGCAAATGTGTATCAAGGAGAAACAAGACAATAGGAAATATCCTGGCCCCTAGTGAAATAAAAAACAATCTGCCAACAGATGCATCATAAGCTCCCCAATCTGCCAACAGATGCATCAGCAAATAATCCAATACTTTAAGAACAACATTCCCCAAAGACAAATTGGTAGGATTTTGGGCATTTCACCTTCTACAGTGCACAATATAATTAAAAGATTCAAGAAATCCGGACAAATCTCGGTGCGTAAAGGGCAAGGCTGAAAATCACTTCTGAATACGCATGATCTCCGATCCCTCAGATATCACTGTTTCAAAAAATGTCAGTCTGTAATGGATTTTCTGACATGGGCTCGGGAATACTTTGGTAAACCTTTGTCAGTCAAAATCCTTTGCCGCTTCATCCACAGATGCCATTTAAGGCTTTACTATGCAAAGCAAAAGCCATACATCAACACTGTCCAGAAGCGCCACCAACTTCTCTGGGCTTGGTCTCATCTGAGATGGAGAGAAGCACAGTGGAATTGTGTTTTGTAGTCCAACAAGTCAACATTTCAAATAATTTTTGGGATAAACAGCCATCGTGTTCACCAGGCCAAAGAGGAAAAGGACCATTCAAGCTGTTATCAGCGTCAGGTTCAAAAGCCCGCATCTGTCATAGTATAAGGGTGTGTTAGTGCCCATGGCATGGGTAACTTGCACATCTGTGAGGGCACCATTAAATGCAGAAAGATATGTATACATTTTGGAGCAACATATGCTGCTATCCAGACATCATCTTTTCCAGGAAAGTCCATGCATTTTCCAGCAGGATGACATCAAGCCACATTCTGCCCAGATTTTAAGTGCATGGTTGCATAAGCAGAGTGTGCGGGTGCTAGCATGGCCTGCCTCCGGTCCTGACCTGTCTCCGATTGAGAATGTGTGACGCATTATGAAGTGCAAAATAAGGCAACGAAGGGATATTTATAGATATATAAGTATAGATATAGCTACAGTATATATAGATATAGAAATGTATGTGTGTACATATGTATTTATGTACTTAAATGTATACATATATATGTATTTACAAATATAAAAACATAAATACATATAGTATTAGTATGTATACATAATAAATATAAGTGCATTGGAGCCCATTTAATTTTCACTTTGTCATCCCTTTAATCGTTTTAATATTTAGGTACTTCTAAATGAGATTAACAATACTACAGCAAACATATCTGTCACATTTATTTACATGTGATTTACATGTGATTGGCTCACCCATGTGCATTGTTATTTATTCAGCAAAGGATATCTAAAGAATGAAGCAAATTACATAATAGAAGTAAAATGCAATGTTGTTTAAAATTGTATTCTCTACCTGAATCATGAAATAATTTTTTGGGGTTTAATGTCCCTTTAACAAACAGGCCCCCCATGTACACTACATAAAGGAAATATGTGGCTCAAAAACATATTAAGTCATAAATACAATTATGGGCTACCTTTACTCAGTGGGGCAATCTAATTTACATTTTACAGATTTATTTTGTAGATAATGTAGGAATGCTGCACAACTAGTCAATCAGTCCGAACTAGTAACGTCAGAGCTTGCAAATCCTAGAAGCAAAGCAGGCATGGTCAAAAAATATTTTGCTTCTGGCATCTAAATTTGTGCATTATTCTATAAATAACTGTCTACAAACATCCTTGTCTGACTCCTAAAACAATGTGTCTGTTTCATCTATCTTCTTCACCTACATTAGATATACATTTGTCTACTCCTTGTTTAAACCACTTGATTCTCTCACTTAGCTTGTATCATCTGTTCCTTCTTGTAGTAGTAAAAGGTTCCTTATGCATCCATTGAGTTAAGTCTGATGTTTTCGGCATTAAGCTTGAACATAAAACAAATTCTGGGGTTGCATCTTCTCTGATGTTTGAGCATAAAGTTGTCACAAAGAGGCTGGCATAAAAGTGAAAGCTAGATTTCAACATGGAAGCACCCATGACTAATTGAAGGTAGGGAATAACCTCAGTACTATGCTTGTAAAATGCATTAAGGCCTAGATTGCAAGAGGAGTGTAAGAATGTCAACTCAATGGTGTGCTAATATCGCCAGAGAGCTATCCACATTGCTTGCATTTTTACTTTCATATTACAAGTGCAGAGTAAAATGTTAGAGTTCGAACAAAAAGCCTAGTGCATTCTAACATTTGGTGGTTGTATAATAAACTTTTATGGGGCACACTGAGAAACCAAGGTCCTGGCTACTGCTCGACTGCTCCTGCGCTAATTAGGGATGGGCGAATGTTTCTAAAAATTTGTAATTTAAAACGAATTTTGATACATTAGTTCGTTCGAATCGAATTTCGAATGTTTATATAACATTCTAACATTCTATTTTCAAATTTTCGTTTTCCACTTTTTCAATGAAATTAGAAAATATTCGTTCGAATAATAGAATGTTTAGCTATCTATTCATTCAATTTCGAAATGTAATATTTGAATTCGAACATCACATTTGAATTCAAAATAGTATTTCTAGTCTAATACTGTGTTTTTTAAATGTAATATTCGAATTCTAATGTGATATTCAATTCGAATGGGGCATTCAAATTCGAAATAGTATTTCTAGTCTAATACTGTATTTTATGAATGTAATATTCAAATTTGAATGTGATATTCGATTTGAATGTGACATTTGAATTCGAAATAGTGTTTCTAGTCTACAATTGTGTTTTATAAATGTAATATTCGAATTCGAAAGTGACATTCGAAAACTGTAAATAACATTCGAAAATCTAATTTTTAAGAATATTCGTTCTTATCAACATTCTATTATGTAAATCGAATTTCTACAATAACATTCGTTCTAACATTCAAATTCGAATATAAACACATTCGCCCATCCCTAGCGCTAATGCACAGGAGAAATGTTCTTCTCAGTTTATATCTATGCTTTTATCTATGCTTTTGTGTATATATATATATATATATATATATATATATATATATATATACAGTATATTAATATATACTGTATGTTTACTATTAAAAAATACATACATACAAACAGACACATATATATCTACATATACCCACACATTCAAATCCACACTCACCCCTTCTTCAGACGTCTGTATATATATATATATATAAATATATATATATATATACATACATACATATGTGTAAAGGTTTACTCAGCAATCCTATTTGCTTATGATATAAAAGTACATCCAACCATTACGTTGTTACGGTATTATAACTGGCAAGATGTCATGTTGAGATAGATATCCCATGTCATCAATTTAACATTGCAGCATTATGTAGCGTCCTGACACATTATGATATAGGAACCCTTTTACCTTTAGCCTTTTCGCAGGATAAGCAGGGACTTGCCTCTTATACTTTCTCCGCAGCACTTCTTTGATAAGTGTAACGCTACTTGGTAGTTTTGGTGTTCCTCCATGTCTCTTCGAAGCAGTAGTGACGTCTACAGCACATGACTCCTTTTCCACCAATGCCAGTTCGGTATAGGGGCTCACACCCACAGCAAAATAACCAATAATCCATCCATAGAAAAAATGCTGGAATAATGCACAAAGTTCTAACGAAAAACTGGATGGTCTAAAGGTATGGATAAAAAGTTCAAATTTTATTTCATTCCAATAATTAAAAAAAACAAAAACAAAATAAGGGTTACACCCAAACCTTGGAGCAAAACATACACACTGGTGCGCGGTCCTAGAATGGCTTGCGCATTTTGGATTACCTCCGTAGTCATAGCCTGAATAGAACTACCTATTACTAATTTAAAACCCCTTGCCTGCTTACAATTGGTTTAAAATTAATAAGACTGCCCCGTGATGCAATCACTCCTAATACAAACTACATTTTCAAAACCTGCAAATATTCAAAGAAATACTATTGGCATAATTGAAATACATTGAAATAAAATATGAGAAATGATATATATATATACAAGATATTTGATAGCTAAAGTGCCACCTACATTAGGTTATGACTAACCGCAAAACAAATTAATACAAATATTAAATATATTATTATTTTTACATACAATAAATTATATCCATAAATGTCAATGTAAACAGTAGAAAAATAAATATAGGAAAAATATATATTTAGAATAGAATAACTTGAAAAACAATTTTAAGAACATTTAAGAGCCATTATACCAGATAAGATCAGAATAATTGTATCTCTGAAACAGGATATTACATGATACATCTTATTGCCACAGATTCATTATATCATACCTCGAATTTAAACCTTTTGGTAATCTTGTATTCAAGGTAAAAATCCAAAATGCTTCACGTCTTGCCAGAATTCTATCAAGATCTCCTAATATTTTGTATGAAAAAGCGATTTAATTTACGTTCACTCATGAGCTTTATATATCCAGGTGACTCTTTTCTTCATCAGCTTATGCTATTTGTTCCCATATTTTAGGTTGAACAATATTTTAGATTTTTATGTCACCATATTCATGTTTGTGGCTATCTCTGTTCTATATATTGTATGTAACATTATGTATTCACAGCTTGTTTTTACTTATTTTGCTCTCATTATTCCTAATTGATTTTGGGTCAGGAGACAAGCATTTCAGACTGCTGGCATTTCTGCCACTTTGGTGGCGCTGCTATTTGCGGATTTAATTTTTTCACATGCTAGCCACCTCTGTGATTATAATACGATCTCCTCTCCATTATCAATTTGAACAGTTACAAAAATACAAGTATAGATTTTGTAAGCAAAATATTATCGCCTAGATTACGAGTCTTGCATTAGCCTTAAAAAGCAGAGTTGAGAGGTCCCAACGCTGCTTTTTAACGCCCGCTGGTATTACGAGTCTGGCAGGTACAGGTGTACCGCTCACTTTTTTTCCACGACTCAAGCTTACCGCAAATGCCCTTATGTCAATTGCGTATCCTATCTTTTTAATGGGATTTGCCTAACGCCGGTATTACGAGTCTTGGAAGAAGTGAGCGGTAGACCCTCTCCTGTCAAGATTGATACCGCATTTAAAAGTCAGTAGTTAAGAGTTTTATGGGCTAACGCCGTAACATAAAACTCTTAACTAAAGGAGGTGGGGCGAGCAGCCGACCAAGAAGGCCGCAACACACTGAAGCTCTGTGAAGGAGCTGGATATGAGAGAGACTAAGGACTGCTAAAATTGCGACAAAAGGTTGCAGGGCAGATAACTTTTATCCGGAGCACTAGTGGAACATTTCCATATGCCTGTTTCCAGTTTGCCTTAACTCTGAGCACAATTTTGAGGCCATACAGGGGAACTCCGAACTCTCGGTAACTGTGCCACGCAAGCCACGTGGTTAGGACGGGATAACTCTTGATTTTCACAAGCTACATGCTTAGCGCCAACAGAAGGAGACAGAAGGTACATAATATAGCAACGCAAGCAGTAGAAGCACAGTGGCTTGCCTACACGCGGTATCCCCTGCCGTATTGAGGATCGGCTACTCCTAGGACTGTACAAACTGAGGCGGCAGCTGGCATACTGTAACAGAATCGCAGGGACCTATGTGAGTACATCGTACATAAATACAAGCAGCTTACTTGTGCGCACTCTCCATCCCTTAGCCCCAAACGGGAAGAGCTATGGCCGACACAAACCCCAGCACAGGCAGAACACGATAAATGACTACGTCCCCCACAGCACCCCAGTTACCGACAATTAGGCCTCTCTTCATCTGCATTGGCTTTAAACTCACAGCTAGACCGCTGCAACACATCTAGAACTGAGGGGAACAGAACTTTGGCACATATCTTTCACAGCTAAATGCTCTTACAACAAATACTACCAGCAGTTTCCAAGCAAAATACACACTCCCCCTCCCTTTCCCACTGCCCTCGGCGGTAGTGGGTCATATCCAACCTCCTTTTACCGATATCGCTCTGTGAGAGCAAAAGACCCTGGGGAGTGTTGTATATACCATACCCGGGCTACTTCTCACACACTGGTAAACCTTCCTAACCTCTAAATATGTCACAAAGGAAGTTAACAAGAAATGAGAAGTCACTGAAAATATCCCCAGTGAATCAGGGGGCTGTAAATTCCTTTTTTAAACACGCTGGGAAACATAAACCTAGCACAGAATCTGAATTTACCCAAGTCTCACAAGATGATAGCTCATGTGATGCAGCAGACACCATATCAAACACACAAACAGCACCATTAGAAGCAGGCAAAGAAGACCCTATCACTTATGGCGCAATAGAGGCTCTTATTGAACAAGTTAAATCTTGTATTAAAGATGAGTGCGCAGACATCAAAAAAGACATTTCAGAGCTATGTCATAGGGTAGACTCTCTGGAGGAACACGAGTATGTGATGTCACAAAAATTAGCCGGTTTATCTGCCAAAACCTCCGAACACCAGCAAAACCTAACAGCTCTAGAAGACAAGTTAGACGACTTGGAGAATCGCTCAAGAAGGAGCAATTTAAGGTTTAGGGGGATCCCCGAGTCGGTTCTTAACAATGATATACAAGACTACCTGCAGGCTTTCTTCACAGAGTTGGCGAAGAATAATTCCTCGGACCCCCAGGATATAATCCTGGATAGAGCCCACAGATCCCTACGACCCAAACCTGCTGACGGATCACCACCCAGGGATATTATAGTTCATTTCCAGTGCTTCAAGCATAGAGAGGAAATATATAATTATTCTAGGAAACAACAAGCAACAACGTTCCAGGGTCAACGAATACAAGTGTTCCAAGATCTATCAGCGCGGACCCTCCAGAAGCGTAGGGAACTTTCTATGCTAACCTCTCATCTTCGCAAGCTGCGGATTCCATATCGATTGGGTTTTCCAACATCTGTTATAGCAGTTAAAAATGGCAAGACAATTGAATGCTCATCTCCCTTGAACATTGAACACTTTTGTCAGTCTATGAACATTTCAGCACCTGAAACATAGGACATTCCATCTCAATCTTCATCCTCAACAAGACAAGACATCCCCAAGCCTCAAAGGCGGCCATGGCTGGAATCATCGACGAATCAAAGCAAGAGAAGACAAATCAACCAGACCAACGAAGATATTAACCCACCTTGACCAGGGACACGTAAATATATTACTTTCGTTTGTCATTTTACCATGTACAGCTAATGTGCTAATTATAGCTGTGGACATTATAATATGTTCCTCAATCTGGGCTGAAGGCCCATAGTTCGTTAACTCACACTGAACTGTTAAAGAGACTCATGACCTTTAAGAGATGCACATTTTTGATAAGACATGTTATAGTTATGCACTCTAGACTTGTTTTTGAATTGTTTTTATGTCTAAGTTTAGCTCTTCATATATTAAATGAATATAAGTCAATTGTCTTGAATCCAAAACAGACTATATATCGTCCATAGCCTTTAATTAATCTCTATAGGGCACTAATCAGTTGATAAGCAGATCCGCTTCAAGTTATGTTAGAGCGCAGGTTTTCTATGTTTACTTTTAGCAGCTTAGATATCATGTGGTTATTGATGATAAAATTACTGCTTTAATGTTATATGTTCTGTGACTTCTACACTGTTCTAATTGATGGCTCGGTCTGCCCCGCTCGATTATCGTCCCACACGCCTTTGACGAGTTGTCAGCATTGTGTTGACACCTGGGTAATATCAACCTGCATTAATTAACGGACTGGTTGAGCGGGTTAGACTTCGACTTCTCTCAAAACCATTGAAAATTCATGGTATGCCTAGTTAGTTAAATTGCCCTGTTTGCCAGTACTCTTCCTCATACTAAATGATCTTTTCTCTCACTCTTTTCATACACCTACCTCAATGCTATAGATAACACCACACTACATTTTATCGCCTTACCACAACTTATTAAAGCCACAGTAAATCCTCCACTTAGAAGTACCTGCATCCTTTTTCCTCTCTCCCTAAGTACCTCCTATTACACAGTCAATTTGCTGTCAATCTTGTATCCAGCTCCTCTAACAGCCTCACATCTTACATTACTTTCAAATCTCTATCTTTAGATAACAAACATATTCTGTTTCTTTTTTTTTATTTTCCTTTTTTTCTCACTTAATAAATCTATTCAGGAGCCCTTTCCCGTCTCTTACCCCTCCAATTCCCCTCAGCCCTAACCCTTATCATTAACCTCTCTGTATTTTACTACTTAATTTCACTCTGACCAAACACCCACTTGTTGCTGTAGATATGGCTTCCCCACCGCAAGTAGGCACTATACAGATTGCAACACAAAATGTTAAAGGGTTCCTGTCAGCAGAAAAGCGGTCTATCGCTCTACACGACTTTTACAAAAAAAAACTGGACATTGTAATGCTCCAAGAGACCCACTTTAGGAAAACCCACGAACCAAAACTTCCCTCTAGATACTATGATCAGCACTACTTGAACTCGGGCCCTACTAAGCATAATGGAGTTTGTACGTTATTTAGACGCAACACACCATTTGATCTACAACAACAATTTAGTGACTCGGAAGGCAGGATCCTAATACTAGTAGGGCTCTATTATGGCAGACCCATTACCTTGGCGAATATCTATGCACCGATCAAACCTACCCATAATTTCTTCCGCAAAGTTATTAATAAACTTCTTGATATAGCCAAAGGCCCGATTGTAGTTGGTGGAGATTTTAACTTCCCATCAAACCCAGCCCTCAACACTTCGACGGGCAAGTCATATCTCAGAAACACCCAGATTAGGAGTAACGTTGAGTTGTTGCAATCACTTACACTGATGGATACATGGAGAACTGCCCACCCTACCATTAGGGATTATACCTTTTTTTCCTACCCACAACACACCTATTCTAGGTTGGACTACATACTATGTGACCAAGCATTCCTCACTAGCCTAGTGGATTCTAAAATCTCACATACACCATGGTCAGACCATAGCCTAGTCAAAACTACCTTCAGTTGGTCTGCCAAACCCAGACACAGACTAAACTGGAGAATTAATGAGCGGATACTTACAGATAACGACACTCTAGACCAAATAGCCAAATACACTGACGAATACTTTTCCTTTAACAAATCCAGCGACACCACAATTATGAACAATTGGGAATCATATAAGTGCTATATAAGAGGAATTATTATTCAGCTCTCAGCAAAGCTTAATAAGCAAAGATCAACATTATATAATTCTTTAACCACTACTCTCTCCAATATAGAGCGCTCTCATAAACAAACCCCACAATCCACCCAATTACTCAACGAGTTAAAAGAAGCCAGAGAAAACCTTAATAAATTCTTAATAGAAAATGCTAACTTACGAGCTATGACCTCTAGAACCAAATTTTTTGCTGACTCTAATAAAGCTGGCCGCATGTTAGCCAGATCTCTAAAAAAACAGAGGCTTAGCTCTTATACTCACTCTCTCAAGCTTCAATCGGGGGTAATTCATACCAAAAATGAAGATATAGCCAATGATTTCGCTTTATACTATTCCTCATTATATAATCTTAATACGGTTAATGACCAAGAGAAACACGCTAAAATGACAGCCTATCTAGATTCCATAGAAGTCCCCAAAATTCAAGAGGAAGATTTGAAAATATTAGACTCCCCTATAACGTCACAGGAGATAATAAACACCATCAAGTCTCTCCCCTCTGGCAAGTCACCCGGCCCAGATGGTCTTACAACAAAATTTTACCAACTACTTATAGGAAACATCTGCCCGCATTTATTAGAGCTATTTCAGTATATAGATCAGGGACAATCTTACTCCCAACCTCTACTAGACGCCATGATTACAGTTTTGCCCAAACCTGACAAGCCTACAGATATAGTCAGTAATTACAGACCCATATCATTGCTAAATGTAGATATCAAGATCTATGCCAAAATATTAGCTAATCGTTTAAATCCCATACTTCCAAAAATTATCCACCCGGACCAAGTCGGGTTTGTGGGGGGGCGCGAAGCCAAAGATAACACTACCAGAGTGCTTCACACACTATATACCTCACATAATAACAAAAACCCCTTAATTCTCCTTTCCACAGACGCTGAGAAGGCGTTCGACAGGGTCGACTGGCACTTCATGTGGTCGACACTGTCGAAATTTGGTCTCTCGGACAAGTTTATCAAAAGAGTACAGGCCCTTTACAACAATCCACTAGCTAAGGTCAAAGTGAACAACACACTATCACAATCTTTTCAGATTTCAAACGGCACTCGTCAGGGATGCCCCCTTTCCCCTCTGTTATTTGCCATTACTGTAGAGATTTTAGCAATCAAGATAAGGGAAAATGAGAGGATAGTGGGTATACAGTTTGGGAATATAACACAAAAATGCCTCCTATTCGCGGATGACATTATCTTCTCACTACAATTACCTTCAATCTCCATACCGACGCTTTCACAGGAGCTAGAAGCATATAAACAATTTTCCAATTACTCCATAAACATGAATAAGTCGAGTATAGTGCATACTCACCTTGATAAAGTGGACGCGGAATACCTCACATGTAATACTCCTTTCCAAATTTCAAATTCTCTCAGGTACCTGGGACTGACCATCCCTAAGAACCCTCGAGATCTATTTCATGAAAATTATGAAAAACTTCAAACTAATATATTTACTTTATTACATAACTGGCATAAACAAGGTCATCTATCTTGGATGGGCAGAATTAATACAATAAAAATGATGGTGGTCCCCAAATATCTGTATTTGTTCCAAGCACTGCCTATTTCAGTCCCGAAAAATTACTTGTTTACCCAACAACGTATGCTGGAATCATTTATTTGGGCTTATAAGAAACCGAGAGTCTCCCGTAACTCTCTGTACTTAGATAAAGATGAAGGAGGGTTAAATATGCCAAACCTACTTCTATACCATCAGGCGGTGCACCTTACCCGAATAATAGCTTGGAACCACGGCTCACCATTTAAGCTGTGGATCCAAATGGAAGCCACTCTAATTCAACAACAAACTATGAGAGACGTTTGTTGGATACCTAGGCCACATAGAACCCCCTTAAACGCTGAAAATGAATGCATTAAAACAACATTGATGATTTGGGACAAACTTATTCAACGACCTAATAAACTCTCTACTCCAGTCTCACCCATGACTCCTTTATTAGACAACACATAGTTCTTTAAACAACACCAATTTCAACATAGCTCAGACAATATACAGCACAAAAATGTACCCATATACATGCTGACGGAATCTTTACAAATAAAAAACAGGCTAACCCTAAGGGATGCCCTAGGCCCTCCATTCCATAGCTGGTTCTCTTACCTTCAAATAAGACATGCAATAGTGGAATGCGCATATAAAGATGACTGTCTGCGCATGCTTTATCCCTTTGAACAACTGTGTACAAATATAGATATTGGAAGAGCGCACCTTTCCATCTCATATAGAATACTAAAAAACTCTACCCTTCACGAGCTACCCACATTTACCCAGCTATGGGAGCGTGAACTCCAAACCCAACTCCCAAGAGAGGCTTGGAAGAGAGCCTTCCGCTTAACTCATACAGCCTCTATCTCCCTAACTATGGCAGAATCAAATTATAAAATTATCTCACGGTGGTATTTGACCCCACATAGATTGCACGAAATATTCCCAGGGGCAAACTCTAGTTGCTGGAGACGCTGTGGCGAAGTTGGCACCCCATCCCACATATGGTGGTCTTGCCCAGTGCTCTCACACTTTTGGTCTGCACTCGAAAGAAGCATTAATTGCACACTAAGCACACAATTAGCCCTCTCGGCCCCTATGATTCTACTTAACCATATTCCCAATGTGGGATGTGCATTTCGTAAAAAATTACTACAAATTCAGCTTACATGTGCCAAACGCATTATCCCTAGACTATGGAAACAGCAGCAACCACCCACACTCCAACAATGGGAAGCCGAGGTGGACTATGTCTTGTCTATGGAAAAAAGATATGCATGTTATGTAGGCAAAAAAGATTTCATACTTAATGTTCTATTTCTTTGGGAGCAAAGGACAAGACAATAAATGTCTACTAGGCGACGCTAAAACTAATAACAAACAACCAGACTTCACACAGAGAGGTTTCCCCCTTCCATCCTTCCTGACCCTTCCCCTAGGACTCCTCTATATTTCTGTCTCTATTTCTACTTCTACACATCTTTACTCTATACAACAAACTTATGGAAAATTGAAGGTTAGTCAATGAGTAAACAGTTGACTTTATTTCCAACCATTCCCCTTTTAACCAACTCTCCCAGTGATGATAATTAAAGGGAAATTGTAACGCAAGTTGATAACAGACAGGTTACGTTTACTCCTATGTCTTTGATATTTGAGAATTTGTATGTTTGCATAAGTTGTTACTGAATATATAAAAATTTCAATAAAAATTATTTAAAACAAAAAAAAAAACTCTTAACTAAAGTGCTAAAAAGTTCACTAACACCCATAAACTACCTATTAACCCCTAAACCGAGGCCCCCCCATCACAAACACTAAAATACATTTTTTAACCCCTAATCTGCCGACCCGACATTGCCGCCACTTTAATAAATATATTAACCCCTAAACCACCGCACTCCTGCCTCGCAAACATTAGTTAAATTTTAGTAACCCCTAATCTGCCGTCCCTAACATTGCCGACAACTACCTACATTTATTAACCCCTAATCTGACGACCCCAACGTTGCCACTACTATATTAAATTTATTAATCCCTAAACCTAAGTCTAACCTCCCCTAACTTAAATATAATTTAAATAAAATGAAATAAAATTACTACAATTAAATAAATTAATCCTATTTAAAACTAAATACTTACCTGTAAAATAAACCCTAAGATAGCTACAATATAACTAATAGTTACATTGTATCTATCTTAGGGTTTATATTTATTTTACAGGCAACTTTATATTTATTTTAACTAGGTACAATAGTTATTAAATAGTTATTAACTATATAATAACTACCTAGTTAAAATAAATACAAATTTACCTGTAAAATAAATCCTAACCTAAGTTACAATTACATCTAACACTACACTCTCATTAAATTAATTACCTAAACTAACTACAATTAAATACAATTATATAAACAAAGTACAAAAACAAACAAACACTAAATTACAGAAAATAAAAAAATAATTACAAGAATTTTAAACTAATTACACCTAATCTAATCCCCCTAATAAAATAAAAAAGCCCCCCAAAATAATAAAAATCCCTACCCTATACTAAATTACAAATAGCCCTTAAAAGGGCTTTTTGCGGGGCATTACCCCAAAGTAATCAGCTCTTTTACATGTTAAAAAAAAAATACAATACCCCCCCCAACATTAAAACCCACCACCCACACACCCAACCCTACTCTAAAACCCACCCAATCCCCCCTTAATAAACCTAACACTAACCCCTTGAAGATCACCCTACCTTGAGCCGGCTTCACCCAGCCGGGCACAAGTGGTCCTCCAGAGGGGCATAAGTCTTCATCCGATCCGGCCTGAAGAGGACCTCCAGAGGGGCAGAAGTCTTCATCCAGGTGGCATCTTCTATCTTCATCCATCCGGAGCGGAGCGGGTCCATCTTGAAGCCAGCCGACGCGAAGCATCTTCTTCTTCCGACGACTCCCGACGAATGAAGGTTCCTGTAAATGACGTCATCCAAGATGGCGTCCCTTGAATTCCGATTGGCTGATAGGATTCTATCAGCCAATCGGAATTAAGGTAGGAAAAATCCAATCAGCCAATAGGATTGAGCTCGCATTTTATTGGCTGTTCCAAGCCTTACCGACAAAAACTCGCAATCTAGATGTATGTTTTCTCCTTTTCTTTTATCTAGATCTGTATACTGCTTATTTAAGAATTTCTTTGTTACATTTACATTTTTTGATAGGTTTACTGAGTTTACCACTGTATACTACTGGTCTAATATGTAATAGGGTGATATTTCTTTAAGGTTAAGATGGTCATGCAACAAATCTAACAGGTGTGCTAATACTAAGATAGTACTTATGTTGTCGCCCATAACCGGTGTAGCACGGTCTATGAGGAAGGCGTTAACTGAAACATGTAAGACCCTTACTACACCGGATTTTTGTACTTTTTTACATTTTTTGACAGATGTCATTTTATCTTTATACCTTAATAAAGGATGCTCTTAATTTTTACAATCCTCTGCCTCACCTTTGTGCTGTTTTTGATATTGGATCTTAGGAATCACTGGGGATTCCCAGACGGTTTGCAGGGGATTGAGTGAAGAAGGAGGAACAGGTAAGCCTGGAGAGATTGGGCTGTTTTTACATGCTGCTAACAGGACACATTCATTATCCATAACTAACCACAGGAGGAATTGCGATACAAAGGAAAGGATATTTAGTAAGTTCCTGCATATTTGTATCGATTAGTATCGTTGTGTTGTTTTTCATCTACCTGTTGGGGGATTGATGCATTACATCTAATTGAGTGTCTGATATTTATGTGTTGAAGCCGAATTTACAGTCCTTAGCGAGACACCCTGTTTTCAGGGTAAAAAGGTGGATTTAAAGGAATAGTAAACACTTTGAGATGGTAATATAAAATGATAAATCACACATATATATATATATATATATATATATATATATATATATATATATATATATATATATATATATATATATATATATAAGATAAAACTCTACAATATACTTTTATTATTTATTTTGTCTTCTTTTCCTGCAATTCCATTCTGAAAATGTGAGCTTTTCATTTCATGTAAGAAATGGAAGTGCAGAACACTGTTATATTCCACACAGCCATTGTCCTCACACTATAGTGACCTATTTATAACTGTTGGTCACAGCAAAGACAGTAACCTAAGTTACAACATGGCAGCTCCTATTGTTGTTTAGAACATTAAATCTTTACACTTATTTTGTCAATATTTAAACAGCTAATTAAACTTTAAAAAAAATATCTACATGTTATTCTCAGACTAATCTTCTCTTTCACTGCATCATTCTATCTAACATTTATTTAGTGTTTAATCTCCCTTTAAAGAACTCCATAAGGGAAATAGAAGTACTTGCGAATATTATTAAAGAATCCCACCAGCCCAGAGTCCTTTAGATTATTGTGTTCTGAGTGTGGATTGTTTGTGTGTGGATCTGATGCTGAGTGGTTGTTCGTTTCACTCGGTTGTACCAAGAATTTGCCTAGGTAGATAGTTCTGGAACATGTCTTTCAAAAAGGGATCACCTTTGTAGAAGGTCCATTACACCATCAAGAGTATCTTGAATGTTGAACAGCATTTTATTAGTACATCAAAAGAAAAAGCAATCCAGAGCAGCTCACTCAAAAACATACATTTTAATCGTTAAAAGTTAACCAACGTGGGCTAGCAGCATACAAGGATTAAAATACAGATACAGAACAGTAGTACAGCACACATCCCAACCTAGGATGTGTTTCGGGATTGCCCCGTACTCACAGAAGGTCAGGTGAAAGCTGATTATACTTATAAAGGCAACACCTGATCAGGAAACACCAGAGTTTCTTAAACAATCTTAAAGCGATAGCACATAGCATATAGTGTGTAAATAGCATGTATATTGTAATATGTCAATACATAACAAATTACTTAACAAAATAACACAATGTCATATGTCTAAACACTTAGAGAAAGAAATTACCATTATGTCACTCTATTAAATAATACATTCAATATTTGATAAATATACAACAGTGATCTACTAGCTGAAAAATGAATGAGTTCATACACACATATATTAATTTTTATATATAAATGTAAATGCATGTGGGCACAGCATTAGCAATATTGCATTAACAAAAGGTAATTAATCAAAAATTGCAAAAATAAATAAAGACTACATGTTATACAGAGAATAGAATAATTCAAATATAAACAAAAGTTAATTCTGTGGTAACCCTTAATTAGCCGAAATATTAAATTATGGTAAAGCAGTTCATGGCTCCTTATATAAATTTCAAGTTGGGAAAGCGATACACGGTGCACTGTTAAACATATGTCACCCAAGTACTAATTGAGCAAAAGTTCTGCGCTGCACTTATGGGATATGACTCTTCAATGCCAAACTTACATTAGACTCACCCGCACTTGACCTGTTGCTGCCTTCAACGAGTATCCACTTAGCGCGGAAATAGAGCCAACCAGGTGCTCTAAATACTCGTCCTATGGTCCCCGATGCGGTCAAAACCTTTCAGCCGCCACCAGTCACGTCCTGCTCCTGCAGCGACTACTGCTATGTGGCTCTTCGTTTAGCCGGTTCCGGGATACCTCTATGGGACTGACGAACAAGTCCATAAACAAGTGATAATCAAGATGCGGGGTCACGTGGGAGGCAATGATCCAATCCAAAGCAGTACTCGTTCCAATGCTCAGTTGTTATCACCCAGTTATACGGAGCTCCATAAAAGTATCTGTGTTGATCCGCCAATGGTAGCCTTATGTACGCGTGGATAGAGGGTACCTATAAAGGACTCCTTGTAATCCTAATGGCACAAATAGTAGAAAAAAAGAAGAAAAGCGGTCCCAAAATCCATATATGTATAAAAAAACAGCTTTATTTCTCCAAATTAAAACTTCACATGGTACACACAATAAAAATGTTGGGTTTTACGCGTTTCGGCGGATGCCGTACTCATAAACCTGATTAGACACAGGTAAATGCCTTCTTAAAAAGGATACAACCTCAATGGCTATTGGTTGGTGTGGAACACACCCCTGTTAACCATTTGAATAGAAATTGTGCACAAACTATTACACTGATTAAAGCATTGGTTTGATCTAATTGTTTTAGGACCACATAATAATAATAATAATAATAATAATAATAATAATAGCTGGGTTACATTTCAGTATTAGGAAAAAGCAGAGATATACATTGTAGTCTTGATAAAAATTATTACTGCATAACCTATTGTTACAGATTATAGTATGTCATTTAAGCAAACCAGATTACTAGCAAAACACTTTTATAAAACAATATCGATTTTTAGTGAACATTTGCTAAATAATGCTGTCTTTACCAAGCAAGTAAAAACAATAAATCTCGTTACATGCTGCAATATAATTTATAGTTATAACCATAGCTATGAAGTTACTGCATTACCTAGCATTGTAGATTATAGTATATCATTTAAGCACATCAGATTGCAAGCAAAGCACCTTTATAAATCTGTATTGGTTTTAGAGAAACATTTGCTAAGTAGTGGTGTCTTAACCAAACAAAGACAATAAATGCAGTAACATAAATGCTATGGTATAATTTATGTTTGCGACTATAACAACAAAATGTTATATCTAAACTGAAATTCTCCTATTAGAAATGCTAGTGGTATTAAGATGAACAATAAATTAATTAGTGTGGAGGATTGAGACTATTACCATTAGTCCATAATTAGATGACCAACTTTATATGTTTTATTTTAGATGCTTGATTATATCTTTTAGATGCAAAAGGATATGATTGAGGTAAATGCTTGAGAGTACACATAATATCTGTACAATTAATGTATGTATACATAAGCATAAAGATAGAAGCGAGACAGGGGTGCACTGGACCATGAACCCACTATTTCCAGTGGTTAATGATATCAAACTCGGATTTAAATCCCTGAGGAACCTGAGTATTGAGTTTCATGATCCAGTACACCTCCTGTCTCGCTAGAATCTGATCCTTGTCTCCTCCCCTAGGGGGCAATTTAACTGTTTCTATGCCTCTCCGTTTAAAGGTTCCAGTATTCTTGCCGTGCACCTCTATAAAGTGCCTTGATAATGCCGAACATGGTTTCTCATATTTGATGTAACCTAAATGTTCTTGAATGCGTGTACGCACCTCCCTGCTGGTCATTCCAACATACTGTTTGGAATGTGCTTTGCACTCTATGAGGTACACGACATAGGACCTGGAACACTTGATACATCCTCTGGTAGCAAATTTTTGCGAGGTAGTGCATGAGTAAAATTCTTTGCCTTCACTGATGGAATCACAGGCTTTGCATCTGTGATCCCCACACTTATAAGTGTCATTGACCTGTAACCAAGAACTCTTCTTCTGTCTATTAGATGGTAAAAGGCTTGGGGATAAAAGGTTACCCATGGTCAGATTTTTTGAATACACACATTTGAATCCCTTTTCTACAGTTGATTTTAAGTGTACATCTCCCAATAAAATCGGAAAATCCTTTTTAATGATGTCACATACTGTGGAAAAATCTGAGGAATATTGGGTAATGAATGTGAGCGGTCTATCTTCCTTATTCTTGCTTTACTGTAATCAAAACATAAAAGGAGGCGCCACATGTGTAGGTCAATGGAAACCACAGAATCCAAGCTAAACAAGATACATGGTACTCACAAACGTGAAGGCACTCTCTTGTGCCTATTAGAAGCAGGCTGGTATTCAATCAGCAAACCAGCTGGCTGTGCAAAGGAGTCCACGTCGTGGTGTCCTGTAACAGTGGATCTCCGGAACGGCAACCCTTGCCTGGGTAGCTTTCTACGAATTGGAAAAGGGGAGAAAGGCTTAATAGATGCAAATATTAATCATTTGTTGTAATACTGATATCAGTTTTGTTTCACGTTTGTGAGTACCCTGTATCTTGTTTTTCACATTTGTGAGTACCCTGTATCTTGTTTAGCTTGGATTCTGTGGTTTCCATTGACCTACACATGTGGCGCCTCTGTTTATGTTTTGATTACAGTTATCCATCTTAGAAGTCACATCATTTTTGGAGTGAAGACCGAGAGCTGCCTTTTCCTCATACAGACTTTTGTGGGACTTTCTTCATATACCTCTCACATTGGCCACAACTTAGTGCCACGTGTGTATACATATATATCCATTTGTATATATGTTATATTTTTTATTTTGCTTTTTTACATTTCTTATTATGTATTTGGTGTTACAAAATGCATGTTTAACACTTGGGTAATTTTTACCACTGTTGTATAGCGCCTCCTATAGGTGATCTGTGGTATTACTAGTACAGATTTTCCGGTTTATATATCTTATTCTTGCTTTGTTGCAATTTTTGGGGGTTTCTTCCTGCTATAGCTGTGCTCTTAGCTATATTTTTGAGATACTTTGATGGATACCCCTATTTTTTAATCTCTGTTTGTAAGGGTTACCACAGAATTAACTTTTGCTTATATTTGAATTCCTTGACACTGTGGTTACCTGAAGTATTACCAAATTTGGTTAGCCTGCTACTCGTTATTGCTTTAAAACATGGATAACACACTAGATTGTACACAATACTATTCACTTTTAAGCTTGGATGATCAAGATCTAGAAGGATTGGAACTTGAGGAGTTTTTTTCTGCAGCTTCAACAGACATCAAGATGGGAGATTTATTCCATAATTTAGAGATTTTGAGACTTAAGGAGATAAGGCTAAAATTGGACTCTTGGATCTTGAATAAGTATCTGGCTTTGCACATGATCCCAAGGGGACTTAGAGTGAAAAAATTCCCTAACTTTGAAGTATCTGACCAGAACTTTGTCAGAGAGTGGAACAACATACTTTCTGAATGTTCCCTGAGACTTATGAGTATGCTGATTAAATTTAAAACTGATCAATTGAATGTGGTTAGAAATAACATTGCTAAGTTACAGGCTGAGTTAAATAACTTTAAGTCAAGCAATGAATATGTGGGTTTTGATAAAATGTTATGAGATGTTGTTGAGTCATCTAGACAGGATTTGATTTCCATAAAACACACAAAGTTTTTACGAGATCAAAAAGATTACTTGGACAATCAAGTCTTTATTTGGCAAAAAAACAACAAGCGCCATAGAAGAAATTTCAATAATAAACGTATCATTAATGTTAATCAAAAACAAAATAAAATCACCAATACCAATATAAACACTTCAGGTACTAACCAGGGTTTAGCTGTACAAACAGAAGTACAACCTTTTATCCCTCACCACAAGAAGAGAAAGAATAACAAGTAAAAAAAAAGAATTACTTTCTTCTGACCCAGAAACCACAGATGATGATTTATCATCACAGGGGGCATCCACTTCTGGTGATGAGGGATCAGGTATTGACTATCTCAACAACGAGTTAGAGACGGAAGGTGAAGAAGTTGAATCTATAATAACTAATGATACATCATTAAACTTGGGTGCTAGACCAAAGACCACTCAGACCAAGAAACATGACAAAATACATAGTTCCATCATTGAGCAGCATGTACATTCTGAAACTGATATACAACAGGAAACCTTAACACAGCAGGTTTTTCATGTGGCACAGAAACACACGGGGGTGGGGGGAAACAAGTATATACCCCCAAGAACAGATACACTCTGAGAGACCCCAAGTTGACCAAATAATATCTAATAGTGTCATTATTTTATCTTCGTATACACTAAACAAAGCTGAACTCAAAATATTGGAACTTGGTTTGGGTTTTTGCCCAAATAGGAAGTTTAACCTTTTTCAAACGATTATCGATCTTAATCGTTTCATCAGAAAAATTACATTAAATAAACATTTTGACTGCTAAAACTGATGATGCTAGTTCATATCCAGATGACATCAGGGAACCCACACGTCTTTCCACTCTTAGTTTTCAGGAGGCCTGTAGTGTTGCCTCCTTGGAGGGTTTGGAAAGGGAATCTATACCATTCAGTCAAACAATGAATACCAACTTTCCAAAAAGAAAAGCTACTTCCAATTTTTACCCAATACACCATCAGGGTAAGTCTCTGGAGGTTTTCCATAAGCGTGTAGTTGAGGACTTACACAAATTGAGTATATCCACCACACCAACCACACACAATCTCTCTAAATCAGAAAAAGAGGCCATTACCTCAATACAGAACAATGATTTGATTGTCATAAGACAGTCTGACAAGGGAGGCAGTGTGGTGGTACTAGACCACGTGGATTACGTTAATGAGGCATTATGCCAATTAACAGACTCTGATACATATTTGATCTTGGAACAAAACCCCATGAAGCAGTTTCAGTATGAGCTTGGGCAGATGCTGGACGATGGGGTGGAATTGGGAATTTTGGATCAGCAAACAGCGGATTCCCTATATGTCAAACATCCTATCACCCCCATCTTCCATCATCTGCCCAAAGTTCACAAAAGTGTGACCAATGTGAAAGGTCGTCCCTTTATATCAGGGATAGGTTCTCTTTTGGAGCCCTTGGGTGACTGGCTTGATGGAATACTTCAACCCTATGTCTTAGCCTTGCCTAGTTACATCCGCGACACCTCCCATGTGTTTGGTATGCTGGAGTGCATTGAATGGCGGAACATTACAGCTGGTTAACCATAGATGTGATTTCTTTATACTCCAGCATACCACACGCCATGGGTTTGGAGGCTATTGAGTATTTTCTAACATCAAGTGCAGACCTAACCACAGACGACATTATGTATCTCCTACGTGTCACGAGGTACTTACTTGAACACAACTACTTCTGCTTTGAGGGGGTCTTTTACCTCCAAAAACAAGGTACGGCCATGGGGGCAAAATTTGCCCCCTCTTATGCGAATTTATTCATGGGCTGGCTTGAGCGCTTTTTTATCTATGGAGGTGATAGTCTCCTCGGAGCAGAAGTAGAGTTTTACCGCCACTTCATTGATGACCTTATTTTTATATGGTCATCTACTAGGGAACAGGCAGTTACATTTTTCCATTACCTTAATGAGGGCAGACATGGTCTCAAGTTTACATATGAATGGCATAGTCATATGGTTAACTTTCTGGATGTTACTCTAATAGGAGATTCAGCAACACACAAAATAAACTCAAAACTGTATAGAAAACCAATCTCAGGGAACACGATACTACATCGAAAAAGTGGGCATCCCCCTCTTGTGTTCAATGGTATTATGAAGAGCCAGTTTCTAAGAGCCAGGAGAATTTGCAACAAGGACAGTGATTATTTTGAGGAGTGCAGGGAAATCAAACAGAGATTAAAAAATAGGGGGTATCCATCAAAGTATCTCAACAATATAGCTAAGAGCACAGAAACCCCCAAAAATTGCAACAAAGCAAGAATAAGGAAGATAGACCGCTCACATTTATTACCAAATATTCCTCAGATTTTTCCACAGTATGTGACATAATTAAAAAGTATTTTCCGATTTTATTGGGAGATGTACACTTAAAATCAACTGTAGAAAAGGGATTCAAATGTGTGTATTCGAAAAATCTGACCCTGGGTAACCTTTTATCCCCAAGCCTTTTACCATCTAATAAACAGAAGAACAGTTCTTGCTTACAGGTCAATGGCACTTATAAGTGTGGGGATCACAGATGCAAAGCCTGTGATTCCATCAGTGAAGGCAAAGAATTTTACTCATGCACTACCTCACAAAAATTTGCTACCAGAGGATGTATCAAGTGTTCCAGTACCTATGTTGTGTACCTCATAGAGTGCCAAGCACACTCCAAACAGTATGTTGGAATTACCAGCAGGGAGGTGCGTACACGCATTCGAGAACATTTAGGTTACATCAAATATGAGAAGCCATGTTTGGCATTATCAAGGCACTTTATAGAGGTGCACGGCAAGAATACTGGAACCTTTAAACGGAGAGGCATAGAAACAGTTAAATTGCCCCCTAGGGGAGGAGACAAGGATCAGATTCTAGCGAGACAGGAGGTGTACTGGATCATGAAACTCAATACTCAGGTACCTCAGGGATTTAATTCCGAGTTTGATATTATTAACCACTGGAAATAGTGGGTTCATGGTCCAGTGCACCCCTGTCTCGCTTCTATCTTTATGCTTATGTATACATACATTAATTGTACAGATATTCTATGTACTCTCAAGCATTTACCTCAATCATATCCTTTTGCATCTAAAAGATATAATCAAGCATTTAAAATAAAACATATAAAGTCGGTCATCTAATTATGGACTAATGGTAATAGTCTCAATCCTCCACACTAATTAATTTATTGTTCATCTTAATACCACTAGCATTTCTAATAGGAGAATTTCAGTTTTGATATAACATTTTGTTGTTATAGTCGCAAACATAAATTATACCATAGCATTTATGTTACTGCATTTATTGTCTTTGTTTGGTTAAGACACCACTACTTAGCAAATGTTTATCTAAAACCAGTACAGATTTATAAAGGTGCTTTGCTTGCAATCTGATTTGCTTAAATGATATACTATAATCTACAATGCTAGGTAATACAGTAACTTCATAGCTATGGTTATAACTATAAATTATATTGCAGCATGTATGTTACGAGATTTATTGTTTTCAAACTTGCTTGGTAAAGACAGTATTATTTTGCAAATGTTCACTAAAAATCGATATTGTTTTATAAAAGTGTTTTGCTAGTAATCTGGTTTGCTTAAATGACATACTATAATCTGTAACAATAGGTTATGCAGTAATAATTTTTATCAAGACTGCTTTTTCCTAATACTGAAATTTAACCCAGCTATTATTATTATTATTATTATTTTGTGGTCCTAAAACAATTAGATCAAACCAATGCTTTAATCAGTGTAATAGTTTGTGCACAATTTGTATTCAAATGGTTAACAGGGGTGTGTTCCACACCAACCAATAGCCATTGAGGTTGTATCCTTTTTAAGAAGGCACTTACCTGTGTCTAATCAGGTTTATGAGTACGGTATCTTCCGAAACGCGTAAAACCCGACATTTTTATTGTGTGTACAATGTGAAGTTTTAATTTGGACAAATAAAGCTGTTTTTTATGCATATATGGATTTTGGGACCGCTTTTCTTCTTTTTTTCTAGAATAGTTCAACTTATTATGTGAATAATAAACTTACATAGAATTTGGAAAGAATATATATACAAAAAATGTGTGTGTATATATATATATATATACACACATATATACATATATATACATACGTACAGTATATATGTGTGTGTATATATATATATATATATATACACACATATATACATATATATACATACGTACAGTATATATAGGTCTTACCTACATGATGACTTCTAACATCTAAAAAAATCAAATAGATAAAAAATGAGCAGAAACTGAAAATATGTTACAAAATCCTGTAAAAGAAGAACATATAAGCAAGTATATGAGCAAGTATATGAGCATGGTCAAGGTTTCAACCAAGAGCAAAGGTAATGTAACCTATCAAAAGTAATGCAACCTTTAAAAAAAAAAAAAAAAAAACCCCACATATATAGTTCACAGTGGAGTTAAATAAGTTTAAATTATATAAAATACATAAATTAATTTATCCCAATGATTCATGATGTCATAGACTGAATTTGCTTTATATATTCATGAACTTTATTTTTTATGTGTGGCTCAGGATTTCTAAGGGATTTGTTAACCCTTGATACAGCATATTAAGGTGCACCTGTTTTCAGTATACTCTGAGTATACATTGAACATTACTATTACCATTGAATAACATTGAATAACATTGCATAACAGAATGGAAAATCATAAAGCTAACAATGCTTTCTACTCTCTGGATAAATCTTTTGATAGAGACTTGGGGAGTGTGGAATTTGAAAATATCTTTTCAACCAGCAGGACACAATCAGCCCTAGGTGATTTATTTTTTGAAATGGTAACCTTGAAAATCAAGGAAGCTAGATTCAAGCTTGATAAATGGACTCTTGAAAGATACCATACCCTAAAAATGATCCCTAGAGGCCTAAGGTTAAACAAATATCCTACTTTTGATGTTGTAGAAGAGGATTTTGTAAAAGACTGGAATGACGTCCTAGCTGAATGTTCAATTAAATTGCTTTCACTGGTGATAAAATATAAAACATCTGAACTATCTAAGACCAGAGAAAAGATTGTAAATTTACAAATTACATTAGATACCTTTACCCAAGAACCTGATTACAGCGAAATGGATGTTATTTTGCAAACAACAGTAGAAAATGCAAAAAAAGAGATCATTGAGGTAAAGCATTCAAAATATTTGAGAGACAACGATGATTATGTTAACAATCAAGTATTTATTTGGAAAAGACGTGATAGATTTATTCAAAACCGACTAGGGAATAGAAGGACCAGAAGGTGGAGGTCAAGGTCCCGCTCTAGACGCTGGGACAATAAGGACTCTCAAGACTCTAATCAACCAACTGCCAAAAAAGTATATTTCTCTGACACAGAGGTTGAGTCCTGTGAAGAAGATGGAACATCTCAAGAAGAACAGGAAAGAGCACAAGGAAACACATTGAAAACAGCTTCTAATGTATTTTATAAAAACTCTTCAGATCAGAGTGACACTCAATATAAGCAATCTATTTTGAAATCAAGTAATTCAACAATATCTACTGGTGCTTCTAACAAAAATGATAAATTGTACACACAGATTGATATGATATGATATTGATATGATACTAGGGTAGTAGTAGTAGTAGTAAGGGTGGTCAAGATCAAAGAATAGGCCCTAAGGAGGGCAATAGTAAGGTATACAAGACTACTATAGATCCAGCAAAAAAAAAACTCTGACATTACCAAAAAATATGATAGAGTAGAGGGAAATACTAGTAGAGGCGGAGTTATGGAGGATCCTGAAAGTATAGTCAGTATGGAACAGGTTTTTTACATACCCCAAGAAAAACCCGAAGGGGGGGGGTCAGAAAGAGGGCAACAAGGCAGAAATCGCTAACAGCTGAGAACAAACAACAACAAATAATTGAAAAAGAAGTTTACTTTGACATCAATAATAGACAGATAGAAATAGTTGGAAATGTGATTAATGCAGAATACTCTGTTTTATATATAGGGTTAAGTTGTGCCCCTTCATGTAAATTTAGCCTGTTTAAGACATTGATTGGTGTTAATGGTTTAGTCAGAAACTTAACTTTGAAATGACACTTTTTTGACACCCAAGATGTGAGCTCATATAGTAATAGAAATACTGATAAAAACAATAAAAATAGAAATAAAAATGAAGATTTGGGGATACCTTTGGCATTTAATTTTGATGAAACTTGTAGTGTACAGGATCTTGATTATCTACTAGCTGCTGGTGCGATTGACACTATCAACAATGAGTCTTCTATGTCCATTTCCAACACTCAGCCACTTATTGTGAGGATTTATTATATATTTAATGAGAACCCAGTTGTATCTACTCCACTCAGTCTCACACCAAACCTAGGTTACCTTGTTAAACTAGGAACCTTATTTTGCTCATTGACTGAGGGTGACCTGTTTAGGTCAAAAGTAAATTACAACTAACTTTAGTTGCAGGAGATATGCACAACAATGTGATTGAAGTCTGATACAATGTATGTGCAAATACTCTCCAAATAATATATTAGCTAATTGCTAAATAAAGAAAAAGTCTCTTATGAGAATGTGATATATTATCAAAACTTTGTATAATTGTAGCTCTGTTAGTATCACTTCATTCAGAATGTAGCGTATCACTCATATACAGAACTTGAATGATTAGTGCAATAGAGTTCATATGCAAACTTAGTCATAGAAACAACAAGCTTGTTATAAAATTATGTAGCATACAGAAATAGCCAGGTTATAGGCAGAGGATGTTAATCAGGCAATCATTCCATTAGTAACGTATAAGCAAAGGTTTGAGTTGTTAGTTTAAACAGTCTTTGGATTAATAAGATATTAGCGTTACTACGGTGATAACTTTATGGAATGTACGATACCCTTGACTTCTTGTCCAGCGTGTACTTGTGGAGTCCTTACAAAGCTGTTGAATGAGTTGTCCGGAGAATGAAGAACTGAATCCGACAAGAGAGAGGAGCTGCGACACTGACTCCCGGAGTGCTGATGACGTCAGACGCCGAACTCCTGCAGACACGCTGAATGTCAGTTAGCGTTGCTGAACAAAGAATGGTGTCCTGTAATTCAAAAGAACATTTGCAGATTGAAGGTTAGCAAAACACTTGATGTAAGAGACAGAGCTTCTCGAAAGTTATGTTCACTCCTCATACAAATCAAATTACCAAGCACAGTTGAATTAGAGAGGAGGGCTTATAAAGGCATAACGGTCATGTGATATTATGTTTAAAGAGACAGTCAAAAAGTGGTAATCATGAAGTATATAGAGAGAAATACTGTGATACGACACTTATGCAGACAATGACAAATAAGTCCCGGTTTTATCCGGTTCAAAGTAGAGGCAATGTTTTGGAAATGTTTCATAAAAGTGTGGAAAATGAATTGACTAAGTTACCCGAATCAGACAAGGGTCACAGACATAATTTAACTAAAATTCAAAGAGAAGCTGTAGATGAACTTAAAAACAAGAAAGAGATAGTTGTTAGGAAATCCGATAAGGGAGGAAGCAAGGTGGTCCTCTTAAGGAAAGATAATATAACAGAAGCTCTCCGACAATTAAATGATACTAATACTTACTCCCCTATACCCAGAAATCCTACACAACTAATACAAGATCAGATTAGGTCCTTTGTCGATGATGGCAAAGAACATATATACATATGTATTGATATCAAAACTGCAGAATTATTATGTGTTCAATATCCTAAAATTCCAACTTTCCATTAATTTCCGAAGGTTCATAAATCCCTGTACAATATCCAGGGGAGACCAATCATGTCTGGTATCGACTCAGTACTGGAGCCATTGTCTGAATGGGCTGACAGCATTTTACAACCTATGGTTGCCCAGCTGTGGAGCTATCTAAGAGATACCACCCATCTTTTGCATGATTTTGTTTGGGAAGATGGTTACAGTTGGGTAACCATAGACGTTGAATCTTTATATTCTTCGATACCTCATTTTTGGGGTCTTCGTGCTATTAAGTATTTTTTGACTACTGCTACAGATTTTGATCATGAGCAGATTACGTTTTTTGTTACTATTGTACAATATTTGCTTGAACATAATTTTTTTGAGTTTGATCATTTTTATCTCCAAAGGTGTGGGACTGTGATGGGAGCTAAATTTGCCCCATCTTACGCCAACCTATTTTTAGGTTGGTGGGAGTCATCTCACATCTTTGGAGATGAGATCCCCTACCAGTCCTCTGTGGTCTTCTATAGAAGATTTATTGATGACCTCATTATGGTCTGAAGAGGATCAGTGAAGGAAGCTTACTCTTTTCTGGAATGTCTTAATTAAAATGAAATAGGTATTAAGTTCACAATGGAGTGGCATAAAACAACTGTGAACTATCTTGATGTTACCTTAATGTTGGACAAAACTCCAAACAAGATTGGGACCAAAACATATAGAAAACCAATAGCAAAGAATAATCTGTTGCACTCTACTAGTAATCATCCTAAGAACATCTCAAGAGCAATTGCGAAAGGGCAATTCATTTGTATGAAACAAAATTGTTCACAGGCAGAGGATTACAATGAAGAGTGCAGGAGATTAAGTGAAAACCTCAGTGAAAGGGGTTATGGCAAACGTACAATTAACAATGCATTAAAAGAAGTTGACAACATATCGAGAGAAAAACTTTTGGAAAAAAGTGATAAGAATGAAAAAACTGGATCAAACAATCATCACACTACTGTAATGTTTGTCACCAGTCACAGTGACCAGTATCAACAAATTTGCAATATCATTAAAAACCATCTTCCAATTCTCTTAGCAGATAATAAGTTAAAAGATACTGTGGAGAGGGGATGTAGATTTTCCTACAGACGTAGTGTGACCTTAGGTAACATTCTTTCACCCACTGTATTACCGAAAGCAGGTGTTAAAAGTAGTTGGCTAACACATAAGGGTACCTTTAAATGTGGTAACTCAAGGTGTAAAGCCTGTGATTATATTGAACAATCTTCACACCTTGAGTCCTATGTTACAGGAGATAGATATGAAACATCTCAATGTATTAATTGTAGTATGGGATAAATAATTTATCTTATCTCATGTGTAACTTGCAAACTTCAATACATGGGCCTCACTACTAGGGAAGTGAGGTCCCGTATACATGAACATCTAAGCAATAAAAATTGCAAAAAAGAGTGTTCAGCTCTAGCCACCCATTTTATTCATTGTCACAATCAATCAGTGTAGTCCTTGAGATGGAAAGCCATTGAAATGGTATACCACCCTAAAAGAGGAGGTGATAGGATTTAGGAACTATATCGTAGAGAGACTTTTTGGATTTTTAAGTTAAAAACTAGGTATCCCAAGGGTTTTAATTCAGTCTATGACATCATGAATCATTGGGAAAATTAATTTGTGTAATTTATGTAATTTAAACTTATTTAACTCCACTGTGAACTTTATATGTTTTTTTTTTACTATTACTACTACCCTGTCTCATATCAATCTGTGTGTACAATTTATCATTTTTGTTAGAAGCACCAGTAGATATTGTTGAATTACTTGATTTCAAAATAGATTGCTTATATTTAGTGTTACTCTGATCTGAAGAGTTTTTATAAAATACATTAGAAGCTGTTTTCAATGTGTTTCCTTGTGCTCTTTCCTGTTCTCCCTGAGATGTTACATCTTCTTGACAGGACTCAGCCTCTGTGTCAGAGAAATATACTTTTTTGGCAGTTGGTTGATTAGAGTCTAGAGAGTCCTTATTGTCCCAGCGTCTAGATTTATGTAATTTAACTCCACTGTGAACTATATATGTTTTTTTTTTTGTTTTTTTAAAGGTTGCAATACTTTTGATAGGTTACATTACCTTTGCTCTTGATTGAAACCTTGACCATGCTCATATACTTGCTCATATACTTCCTTATATGTTCTTCTTTTACAGGATTTTGTAACATATTTTTAGTTTCTGCTCATTTTTGATCTATTTGATTTGTCTAGATGTTAGAAGTCATCATGTAGGTAAGACCTCTATATATATGTATATATGTGTATATGTATATATGTGTATATATATATATATATATATATATACATTTTTTCTATATATATTCTTTCCAAATTCTATGTGAGTTTATTATTCACGTAATACGTTGAACTATTCTATTCTCTGTATAACATGTAGTCTTTATTTATTTTTGTTAATGCAATATTGCTAATGCTGTGCCTACATGCATTTACATTTATATATGAGAATTAATATATGTGTGTATGAACTTATTCATTTTTCAGCTAGTAGATCACTGTTGTATATTTATCCAATATTGAATGTCAATGTATTATTTATGAGAGTGACATAATGGTAATTTCTTTCTCTAAGTGTTTAGACATATGACATTGTGTTCTTTTGTTAAGTAATTTTGTATGTATTGACATATTACAATATACATGGTATTTACACACTATATGCTATGTGCTATTGCTTTAAGATTGTAAGAAACTCCGGTGTTTCCTGATCAGGTGTTGCCTTTATAAGTCTAATCAGCTTTCACCTGACCTTCTGTGAGTATGGGGCAATCCCGAAACGCGTTCTAGGTTGGGATGTGTGCTGTACTACTGTTTTGTATCTGTATTTTAATCCTTGTATGCTGCTAGCCCACGTTGGTTAACTTTTAACGATTAAAGCGTATGTTTTTGAGTGATCCGCTCTTTATTGCTTTTTCTTTTGATGTCTTGCTTTGAACTACTCCACTGGGCTCTCATCAACATGTACCAGGGCTCTGACCCCTTACCGCAACCCGGATGTGCCTGATTAGAGTCTAGCTGTAACGAGCACGGAAGAGAGATACAACCGTCTGGATATCGCAAAGTGCAGGTTCCCTGGATAAGGTGAATAATTTCTAGCTTGCGGAGCTTCTATCAACATGCTGCATGTGTATCTTCCATTGTTCTAATTGTTCCGTTATATATTTTGCTTAATCTCTGATGATTCCTCTGCTTTAAGGCCGCTGGAGGTTTATGTTATAGCCACTGCTGGTGTGGACTGCTTGTTTGCTGTTGAGCATTTTATGAGTAGCCAATGTAGTTTTCTCGGTTCTTCTGATGTTGGATTATAATGAGTCACTCTTTGATTATTCAGGATGCTGTGTTTTGTATGGTCTGTTGGGAAAAGTAAATGTAGATTTTTAAGGATTAGGTAAGAAGCAAAAGGTCCATCATGTCTGTGCTAATTTCTGTATAACGTAATCTTAATTCATTGTTAGGAATACTTTATGATATCACTCAAAGGCTTAGTCCAATTGCTTTTCAGTCTTTGCCTGTGTAGAGGATGTTATTGTCAAATGAAATCCTAATGTGATTCAGGCAAAAGTGCAGCTGCTTTGATTGATGTGGATGTTAGAAATATGTCCTGTGTTTTGCCTGCACTTAGAGTTGATTAGCCATTATTATATCCTATTTCGGCACTGGACTGACCGTAATAGGATCAGACTGATATACTACAGGAAAGTTCTTCTCTGTGAAAAGTATTACTGGGCTAAAAGAAGCTGCACCCAGGTGGTAAATCGCCATAGAACAGGCTAACAATAGTATTGAGCCAGTTGTTCGTTCCTGTGAGTGTGCTTCTCTCTGTGTGTATTATTATATCCTAGATTTATTTATTTTAATTTAATCTTAGGTTTTTTTTAAGTAATGTTAGTTTTTTTCATTTTAATTTTAACTTAGTATTTTTTTATGTTATCTAATTGGGATTAATTTAGGGCCAGGGGGTGTTAGGTTAGGGGGCTTAGTGATTAAATTAGTTATTTGCGTTGCGGGGGGATGGCGGTTTTGGAGTTAATAGGTTATTTAGGTTTATTGCGATGTGGGGGGATGGCGGTTTAGGGGTTAATAGGTTAATTAGGTATATTTGCGTTGTTAGGGGTTGGCAGTTTAGGGGTTAATAGTGTAATTAGGTTTAATACATTTATTAAGTAGTTTGCATTATGAGGGATGGCAGTTTAGGGGCTAATCACTTTATTAGGTATATTGCGTTGTGGGGGGTTTGTGGTTTAGGGGTAAATAGGTTTGTCATGAGATGCAGGACACATCATAGAAGGTACAATGCTATTTTATTGCAGAGCATAGAAGTAAACAGCTTGTAAAACACATCTAACTTAGTAACTGCGACATAGACTAATAACTGCTGTAAGCCACGCCCCCTTCTGGTGACATCACCTCCCACTCTCATCACAAGGTTAATTAGATATTTTGCGATGTGAGGGTTGGCGGATATATATATATTTACTGGGAACACCCAGTTTCCATAGACTGCAGTGTAAAGGCACTTTTCAGTGCTGGTTTTCTTGTAACACCCCACACAAGGCAACTTTAACCCCAAAATACTGCTTAGTGTAGTTTTTTTTTTTTTTTTTTAAATACCAATACTTTTTTATTTAAAAAACCCACACTATACTTAATTTAGAGGGCAATCAGGGGACATTTTGAAAATGAACAAGAGATCTGATCGCGGTAATGGTTGGTTGTTTATCCTGCTCCTATAAACTGGTGAATTTGCCAGTTTACGGGCGCATAATGATTTAGAACTCCACTTGTAATCTAGCCCATATTTAAAAAAAAAAAACGCTAAAGGTTTTGTGTGGTTTGCCTCTATGCTTAGAATAGGGCACAGCTACGCTGAAATAAGTAGTGATTATATTGGTTTCAATTCTTTTTTTCTTTAAAAGTCTGAAAATCAGCACCAGGTGCACATTCCCTTTTTATTTTAATTGTAATTTAGGATTAATTATTTTAATTGTAATTTAGGATTATATTAATTTATGTAATGGGGTTAATTTAGGGGGTGTTAGGTTAGGGGGTTTAGTGATTAGTTATTTGCGATATGGGGGCATGGCAGTTTAGGGGTTAATAGTTTAAATAGCTAGATTGCGTTGTGGGGCATGGCAGATTAGGGTTAATAGTTGAAATAGTTAGATTACGTTGTGGGGGCATGGCGGATTAGGGGTTAATAGTTTAAATGTCTAGATTGCATTGTGGGGCATGGCGGATTAGGGGTTAATAGTTTAAATAGCTAGATTGCGTTGTGGGGCATGGGCGGATAAGGGGTTGATAGTTTAAGTAGATACTTTGCGATATGGGGGTTGGCGGATAAGAGGTTAATGGTTTAAATAGATACTTTGTGATACGGGGCATGGCGGAGTAGGAGTTAGTTTTTATAGCTAGTTTGCGTTTGGGGCATGCCAGTTTAGAGGTTAATACATTAATTATAAGTTGCAATGTGGGGAAGATGGCGGATAGAGGGGTTTTGACGTGTCAGATTAGATTTCAATAGGAAAAAAGGTCTCAAAAAGCACCATTTTCCTGTTTTACACCTTTTTGAGCTGGGTGTAATTTGTAATACTGTATCGACAGCCTCCGACAGTGTATTAACAGTTTGCACGGGCGTTGGAAACCAGGTATTATTTAAAGTTTAGCGGCTTCTGATACTTTGTATGGGACACGATAATGTTTTCAGCAGCTTGAGTCCGGTTCCCGAAATTGAGTTATAACGGGCCGTTGGAAGCAGTCGGTGAACAATACTGCTTTCGACAGCTTATTTAACGGTTTGTGAGTGCATACGAACCAAATTACGGCTCAATGGAAACGAGCCCTCTGTTTCCAATATGGCGGCACCCTTGATTAAAGGAAGGTGAGAGAAATGTATTTAACATTTATATTCCTTTAAATATATTGATAAAAATAGAATATGTTCATACATTGTAATCCTTGTTTGCAAGTCACTACCTATAGTGCTAAGCTGTACTGGAAGCATGTCTGAAGAGAATTTGGGACATGCATCTACAGCATATGCAGTTTTTTTATTAATCCTATACTTGCAGTAGAAGTTTTCTTTCCTTTCTTTTTTTTCTTTCTTTCTTTTTTTTTGTTGTTATTGTGTTTCTGTTTAAGGTAGAAAAACTGGTCTGGTGATTGGGTTATTTATAAATGGCTTTTCCCATATATACTCATTAAAAATAATAGTTTGTTGCTCAACTGTTTCTAAGGAAACCTTTTGAAAGACCTTTCATTTTCTGCTATTCAGCATTATTAGTTTAATCTTTACAGTCAAACATATATGTTAGCAAGGCAAATAATTCCACCCTCTAATATATCTAGAAATCTAGCAATTTTTTTATTTCCATTTTGTAAATAGAAAATGTATTGTAATTCTGAATGGTCTTAGTTTAACTTTGAAAGTATGTTTCTTTTGGTTTTAATATTATTTATTAGAATACCCTGAGTATGAAGTGTAGCAAAATATGTATATTATCTTACTTCAATAAATATAAATCATGTTCTTTAAAATAAGTGTCAATATATGTATTAATCAGACATTGCATTTCACTTCAAGATGGGAATTAGTCAATCACAGACTGAAACACTTGCTTATCTAATCAAACCCATAATATCCTGAACAAGGTAGGTGAGCTGGAATTATATAGGGGAAGGTAATTGTTATGCTGTAGTCCCAGAAGAAGTCATACAATTAGCAAAGCAACTCATCTGGTATTACCCATTTGTTTTAATATTAAGACTACATTTTATAGCTTTTTAATGGGTCTGGAAACCCAAAAATGGTCTTTAATTGTTTGAATAGAACATACTATTTTAAACAACTTTCCAATTTATTTCTATTATTAAATTTGCTTCATTATCTTGTTATGCTTTGCCGAAGGAACAGCATTGCACTACTGGAAGCTAGTTGAACACATCTAGCCAATCACAAGAGACAAACGTGTGCAGGCACCAATAAGCAGCTAGCTCTCACTATAATGTAGGATATACGTGTTTTAATTTTCAACAAGGGATAACAAGAGAACAAAGCAAAATTGAAAATAGAAGTGAATTTAAAAGTGTCATAAAATATCATGCTCTATCTGAATCATGCAAGTTTAATTTTGACTTTTCCATCCCATTAAAGGGACAGTCTAGTCCAAAATAAACTTTCATGATTCAGATAGGGCATGTCATTTTAAACAATTTTCCAATTTACTTTTATCACCAATTTTGCTTTGTTCTCTTGGTATTCGTAGTTGAAAGCTTAACCTCGGAGGTTCATATGCTAATTTCTTAGACCTTGAAGGCCACCTCTTTTCAGAATGCATTTTAACAGTTTTTCACCACTAGAGGGTGTTAGTTCATGTTTTTCATATAGATAACACTGTGCTCATGCACGTGAAGTTATCTGGGAGCAGGCACTGATTGGCTAATCTGCAAGTCTGTCAAAAGAACTGAAATAAAGGGGCAGTTTGCAGAGGCTTAGATGCAAGATAATCACAGAGGTTAAAAGTATATTAATAAAACTGTGTTGGTTATGCAAAACTGGGGAATGGGTAATAAAGGGATTATCTATCTTTTAAAACAATACAAATTCTGGTGTAGACTGTCCCTTTAATAAAACATTGATTTTCATATGAGTGTTACATTTGGATATGCAATAATGTTTGCCAATAATTAAATGGTTAGGATCAATATATGAAAAATATATTCATGTAATCCTATTTACAAAAAACAACTTTTTTTTAAAACATATAAAAAGGCAACATATTCACAATTAGTCTGACATGTTTTGCGCCCTCTGCTGGTGCTTCCCTATAGACTCATAGATCTATGAGGAAGCACCAGTGGGGTCGCAAAACATGTCAGACTAATTGTTAATATGCTAGCTATTTTTTTAATATATATTTGAATTACATTTTTTGTATTATTGGAGTCAGAAGTATGCAAGAATATATTTTTCATTTATTAACTTAAAGTGGCTTGGCTCACTGCCGCAATTACCCTGTGCATCCTGCACCTGTAGAGCCAGTCAGCTAATTGGCTTTTACCGTAAATAAGTTTCCCCTGTGCAAAGGATCCTCCTATAAGTGCCTGTCTACAGAAGATGTTAGCATTAATGAACTTTTTTTTGGTTATCAATATATATTTGATGAAATTAAAATGTAATAATAAGATAATTTTTAGCATCAAGTGACTCTGTACTATTATGTAATGTTTAATTTTACCATATATTGTTTTTTTCGGGAGTTTGTTGTACACTGAAGGCTCCAGTCAGTATAACAAATATATTTTGAATCCAGTTACCAAAGGCCTAATTACTAGAGCTAGATCCTAAGTGATCCACAAGTGGTAATGTTAATACTGCAACATTTTTTTGTAGAACTAAATCAGTAGCAATTTGCAAGCCATTATTATAATGATTTATTTATAAAGCGACCTACAAATTCTGCAGCGCTGTCCATGGATAAAAGTACAACGATGATACAAAATTTTAAGAGACAGGACAAAATTTGTCAAACAATAAACAAGAGGAAAATGAGGGCCCTATTCTCATGGAAACTTACAATCTAGAAGGGTAGCAGGGTGAGAAACCTCTCAGAATATGCATGGCTCAAACATAGAAGTGGCCATTATATACTATGTATGTCATAATGGTGATAGTATATTATAACTATTTTTTGTGATAGCTCATCATATTGCTTCTGCTGCCCCTTTATTACTGCATTTAGGTACATAAACCTGAATACAGAGGATCAAAAAGAAATCATCTTCTGTAATGAGTTAATACAAAACAATTTAACCCTAACAGCTGCTTCTCTGACCCCTGACACAAATAAACCAAAATATAACCTTCCCCACTCTAAATAACCCTAAATGTGATGAACCAATCCTATTCGAATACTTTAATCCTAATCACATTGCTCTAAAACCCTGTTGTTATTAGTCCTAACAGAGAACTCCTCCATATTGCAAACGTCCTTAACTCTAAATCTCAATGTGACTCTCAGCTACTAACATCCCTATCACAATAACCCTTTATTTAAAACCTATGGGTGCGTGCCCAGCCAGCCACAACACGTGCCCCACCTTCTCACTGAGAAGGGCACAACCCATTGAAACACATTCTCCCCTGCCAATCAAACAGGACGTACCAACAATCCCAACTCTGATCAAACCAGTATAAATAGGCAAGCCCCCCGCAATACACCCAAAGTGCGACATATAAACCAAGCCACATAAAAGGGAGGAAGGGAGGGAGTATCTCACAGGTTCTGGTCCAGTTTGACTTCTTCCCACTCCTCACCTTCCCCTCTCTTCCTGAAGCCACACCTCCTGACCTCAAAATGACCCCATCCACTTGTCCTCCATGGGGGTTATGAAACATTTTCTTCAATTTTTTTTCTCATACAGGGTTTCTCTGTATCATCAAAGTCAGCTTCCAACACACACAATACCTTTCATGTAAAAGAGGAGATTACTCACTTTCAAAGGAGGGGTCATTGCAATCACCTGTTTGTTGATTTTTAATGTGCTTTTAAGTGGGCTTTAAAAGGAAAAAACAGAGGCCCTACAGGAAAAAAAATATTTTTTTAAAGCATATTAAAAATTAGTTTTACTGTGCTTGATTAAACAATTTATATTTCAATCTCCTCCTACATATCTGTTCCTAGTTGGCCTCAGCATATGTGATAAGATACTGCAAAACAATACATTTTGCTAACAACTTGATAGTGGCAGGTAGTATATAATTCAGTAACAAATTTGCACTGGCTGCTCCAGAAAAGCAGTTGTATTTTAGTGTGATAAGGATAGTTTGATCCCTGAAAAAGAACTGCAGCAGACAACTTGTTAATATATTCAGAAACTCTTCACACTTTAATGGTATGGTAATTTAAGACTGCAACAAAATTCATGTAATTAAATGGCGTCTAATGTCCCTTTTATTTTCAGATTATTAAACTTTACTCTCAGATATAGGGGCCGAATTAACATTGTGCGAGCGGACATGATCCGATATTGCGGATCATGTCCGCTGCACATTGATAAATGCAGACAGCATATGCTCTCAACATTTATCATTGCACCAGGAGTTCTTGTGAACTGCTGGTGCAATGCCGCCCCCTGCAGATTCGCGGCCGCTAGCATGGGGTGTCAATCAACCCGATCGTATTTGATCGGGTTGATTTCTGGCGATGTCTGTCCGCTGCGTCAAAGCAGGCGGACAGGTTATGGAGCAGCGGTCTTTAGACCGCTGCTTCATAACTTGTGTTTCCGGCGAGCCTGAAGGCTCGCCAGAAACACGGGCATCAAGCTCCATACGGAGCTTGATAAATATGCCCCATAGTATGAAACATTGAATGTTAACACTCTTTGAATGGTAAAGCAAACAATAAGGGGCATGTTTTTGTTATTAAAGTGCAATAAAACAGACATGCCATGATCATTACAGTAGATGAAAAATTATCTATTATCCATGCTATCTATTTAAAAATAGTTCCTTAAATATATGGGACTGTGAGAGGGCTTGGGTGTTTGGAACTCCGAATGCAGCAAAAGATACACAGAACAATTAAAGTATCTTTAATAGCTTTACTGATTAATAATCAAAGTAAAAGTTGGTAATTCAAATTGAAGATCACAGAAACAGCAAGTTTGAAAATAGACCCATTGCAGAACACTTAAAGTGCCATAAAACAGGTTGAGATCTGTGTATATCCTAAAAGGGCTAATTAATTTAAAATAGTTTGCATAAAAAAATGTTTAAAAATTGCTGGCAAGTATTTTAAAATAAATTTCAAAAATAAGCAAAATGAATAACATAGCTAAACTGCCTGGATCAGCTAACTCCACCTCTCTTATCAGTGTTTAGACACAGGCATTGTATTTCAACTTAGTTCCCAGCTTCTAGGCATGCTCCAGCAGATAATCCTTATTCACGTTTGCATTCTACCAAAATAACAATAAACATAGATACAGCCATAAAAGAAATTGTGTGGGGGGAGTTAGAGCTTTACAATTCAGAAACTAAAAAGAAAGGGTTAATAGTGAGGCACTGCAGTATAAATTTGCAGGTAAAGTAATTCAAGTACATATTATATTATTTTGTCTCTATTCCAACTTGTTTTATGTCCCTTTAAGTCCAATACAAAGTCCAATAGACACTGGAGCTTGAATTGTGCAGTAAAGGGTGAGACTGTCACAGAATACCTGGAAGGTACAGCAGACAGAGCAATACGAGGAAAGCAGAGACTGGTTTCTCAGCAGGCACAGGATAACCAGGTGGGTACTGTTGGTGAGACGGGATACCAGATAAGATGGTTTGAGGAAGGCTGTCACTGGTATAGTAGATACAGGTTTCTCAGCAGGCACAGGATACCCAGTGGGCACAGGATACCAGATAGGTACATCTTCAGCAACAAGGTGAGCATACACAGGTATCGGGCAATTCCGCTTGGCTTTCAGAAACCAGCTGAGAATAAGCAAGGGCAAGGTGAGTATGCTTGGTCTCTAGAGTAAGGTGAGCATACGCAGGTACAAGGTAAGCATGCTTGATCTCTGGAAAATGGTGAGCATATGCAGGTACAAGTTAATCATGCCTAGTCACTGGAACACAGGTATCAGGTAAGTATGCTTGGTCTCTGGAACAAGGAGAGTATTTGTAGAAACAAGGTAAGTATGCTCAGTCTCTGGAACAAGAAGAGTATTTGCAGAAACAAGGTAAGTATGCTTGGTCTCTGGAACAAGGAGAGTATTTATAGAAACAAGGTAAGTAGGCTTGGTCTCTGGAACAAGGAGAGTATACGCAGGTGCAAGGTAAGTATGCTTGGTTTCTGGAAGAATTTGAGTATACGCAGGTACAATGTAAGTATGCTTAGGTCTCTGTAACAAGAGGACCTGGTATACAGGTATCAGGTAAGTATGCTTTGAGTTACAGGAACCAGGAACAAGTTAGAAAGGCAATAACTCAGCCAAGAATGAAGGGCAGAGTGAGCTTTTATTGAAAATCCCACACCTGAGTCCTCTAGGTGGGAGTTCCAGCAATTAGGATATGGCCCCTTCAAATCCTGGCAGTGTGTGACTGCGCGTGTCTAGGGGAAGCTGTAGCAGGAGCAGAAGGAGTTGGGTCTCAGAATCCCTCCACGTTCACCAAGACTGGGAGGCTGGGCCAGAGTGGAACTCCCAAGATAAGTTCTTACAGGGATTCTCTCTCTGGTATACATAGATATATTTTTTTTCCAACTGTGGCGAGAGACCGCGATTAGTAAAGATTAAAGAATGCACGAGAAATAAGCAAAGGTGTGGGGGAAATTATATAGAAAGAAGTATAAAGTGATGGAAAGGTGAAAAAGGAAGAGAGAGAGAGGGGGAGTAGAAAGTTAAGAGAATTACAGAGTAAAGTGGGATAGAGGAGAGAGAAAGAGAGAGAGTGGGTGAGGGAGTAAGGGAGGTGGAGTGGGGAAGTGAAGGAATGGGGAAGTGAAGGAGAGGGGAATTGAAGGAGTGAGGGAAGTGAAGAAGTGGGGGAAGAGGTATAGACAGAAGGATAGGGTGAGGGAGAGGTGAGAAGGGAAAATAGAGAGAATGGGAGTAAAAGGAGAATTACAGAGTGGAGTGAGGTGGGATAGAAGAGAGAGATAGAGAGAGGGTGTGTGAGGGAAGTGAAGGAGTGGGGAAGTGGTATAGACAGAATGTTGATGGAAAGGATAGAAAAGAAGGAGATGGGAGATGAATATATCCATATATATTTATGTGTTTATATGTGTATATGCACATATTAACACATAAATATATATGTATTTAAGCATATACATATATATTTCAAGTAAAAAAACAGTCCCCATAGACTTCAATGTAAAGGCACTTATCAGTGCCTTTTTTTCAACCCCTTATAACTGCTTCACACACTTATTATTATTATTTTTAAAAGATGCTCATATTTTTTATTTTTTTTATAAAGGAACATTCCACTTTATTTGGGGGGCAATTGGGGGACATTTTTTTAGTTAATCAGAGGTCTGACCTCTGCATTTAACACTTGTAATGGCTGGTTATTTAATGTGCGCCTGTAAATGGGCAAATTTGCCCCCTTTACGGGCGCACGTTAAATTAGCTCTCCACTTGTAATCTAGCCCATTGTGAGAGGGAAGCGAAGGAAGGAAAGTCAAATGGGGAGAAAGAAAGAGAGGGGGAAGATAAAGAGACAGAGGGAACAAGGGAGAAGAATATGAAAACTACAGTGGGAGTTTGGGATAGAGAAGAGACACAGAGACAGAGCAGTTGAGAGAACTGTATTGTAGCTTCATTGCTTAAAGGTTGAATACCGGCCAAATTCACTAATCTGCCAGCTAATAACTTCTTAAACTTCCAGGAATGTACTCTAATGTCTAAAACCGGCAAACATGCTGGTATTATATTTCCCATGCATTGGTTGGCTTTTGATGCTTATGGAACTTACCCAATAATACAGTAATCAAGATGATTTTTACGTGAATTATTCACCACTGATATTATTTTTAATAATAGACTCATATCATATCAATAATATATAGAAGTAATAGTGGTTCTTTGTCCTTGTATTATAGAGTTTAGTGGAAATCAATGTGAAAAGGGTCCTGTAGATCTGAAAAGTGACAAATTCTGGTGGGTGGAGAAAAATGAAACACATTAGCTCAAATTGTAATAAAATAAATATAATTATAAAATATAATTCACTTTAAATAAATAGAAAAACATTTAAGGGTCATTTACAAAAGCCCATTGAATGATTTATCAACAAAAATCCCCAAAGAATATTATTTTGAATTCTGTAGAAAATCATTACAAAAAAAGTTTCTAAAAATTGTGATCAACTTATTAGTGTGAGAATATAGAAATGATTATAGCATATATATATATATATATATATATATATATATATATATATATATATATATATATATATATATATATATATCAGTTTCTATTGTTTCTTTAATTTACCTATGTTTATATTATTAAGATATTTACCTTAAGATGACAACACACTTGCAGAAAAGGGGACATATAATAGTTAAAGGTATTGCAAGTTTACATTTGCACACACCGTGGGTTGAAAGGCCAACACCTTTTATGCAAATACTAGCTGGGTTGGAAGGTTTTCCTTTGGCAATGATGCATTCAAGTGAAAGCTATTTCTGGAACACTATTCAAAACACAGAAGATGAGAAAGCCCAGTTCGTGACAACATCGTACTTCAAAGCTTTTACATAGATTTCTTAATACAAAAACCTGAAAGGCGATGAGATTCATGTCCCTTGTAAATTAATCAGACAAAACACTACAAGGTTGTTCTATGAGCTCATTCAGAGTTCATAGGAAATAAGTATTAGGTTATGTTTCTGCTTGTGTTAACATAATATATATATATATATATATATATATATATATATATATATATATATATATATATATATATATATATATATATATATATATATGTGTGTGTGTGTGTGTGTGTGTGTGTGTGTGTGTATTTTATTAATTAAGGTTAAAAATATGTTTGTTTGTTTTTTTTTGTTTTTTTTTGTAGTGTGGTTATTTGGTTCTAGTATAATCTATGCTGTTGAATTGTGTCATATATGCATTTAAATATGCATTTAAAAATGTAAACAAGAGATATGAAGCAGCACTTTAAATGTACATTCCTGTCAAAATTAAAAATCTCATGGATGCATTTCAGTTTTATTTTTCATTGAGGTTGTTAGAGAATACATCACTAAGTAAATATATTACAAATATAATAACAAACGTAATCGTCATAGCAACAGAGTGCATAAACATGTTAATTTCACATGCAGCTAAGTGATGTCAGAAAAGACAATAATAGAAATAACAATAATTGTTCTGAACATAATGAATTGGAACCTCATTTTAAACGTTATTAATCCCTCAATCTACAAGGGGTCACTCATGTACCCAGATGAACAAGCATTACATTTAGAGGGAGTTTAATGATACAAACGGTCCCCCTAGGACCTTTCAAACTCATACAACTAGAGGGGGGGTTGGGGATTCTAGCAACTTAAATTGTCAAACAATAGACCATTATTGAGCCCATGATTATGTGAAAATAAAATCTATAAACTGAATAGTAATAAAATGTCAAAGTGAGAAACTATTATGACTCTTACTTCTTAGACGTCTAGAGAAATATGAAGGAAGAAAAAGATTATGGAAAACCCTTCTGAGGAACATAAGGTCTTTCTAAAACCCCTAGATATTTTAATAAACTGCTAATCTAAAAAGGAGAATATGTGTGATATAAATGTATATCATACCCATAACTGAACACTGAGAGACAACTAGTCATGAATATATCTGCAAATGTGCTTGAAATAACGTATAGGTTACTATATACCTTTAATACCTAAGAACATTGGCCTGTACTAGCGGACCAGTTAAAGGATTACTTTCTGTTATAATTTTTAAGCTAAACAACTAACATATTAAAGTTAATAAACATTAATTAAAACCTACTGACCTATATTTTCTCCAAAACAAAGTTTCAGAACGTTCTAAAAGTTATATCTTTTATTCGCCGATGATGTTACGTTATCCTGCCCACTATTTTCAGCACTGCATGTTCAAAATACTTAAACCAATAACTTTGTGTTTAAAGCGCTATTTTGAAACCTAGGTATTGTAAACGGATTGGTACAGAGCAAAGGATACCCACGGAGTGGGTTTGGAAAACAATTAAATTTCGAGACAAGATTTCTGATATACGGTAGAGATATGTTAATGAAATGCTATTGATAAAAAGCGTATTTGGGGTAGTTAGTTAGTAACAGGCATAGAAAATATTTACTTACAGTGGCCCTTTAATGTCTCCTAAGCTTGAGTTCCATTCAATATATTTATTACACAGGCTTTGATTTCTATATAACATATTAGATTCTTAGCTGCTGACCAAGAAGCTGACAAAGTTTTACTTGGGAGAAATGTTGTTAATGTTAGATATACAGTTCTATAATTTTTGGTAAATACAGGAAGAGGGAGTTTATCAGCACAATTATGTAAAGTAGGCTAGGGCGGGTCCTATAATAAATAGTCTAAATGATGGGGATCCCTTGTTCAACAGTATAAATAGAAATGAGAACACCTGCTATAAGGACTCTCATTTTGTGAATATGTAAGGGCCATGAGAATATCACAATAGTCAGTTTTAGTATACAAATCTCAATGGAGATGTTTAAGAAGTATGTAGGTATTATCAGTTGGTACTGAAGGTACAAATGATCAATGATACAGTTTCCCCAATCTTTTATTGGAGCGTTATTATGAGGATGATATGTTACAATTTTTTCCATGCAGGTAATTGAAAAGCAGGATTGGTTAACATGATAATTTAGAAAAGAGATTAAACTTCTTGCGCTATAAATCCAACAGCAAGGACCAGCACCACAGATGGATACTAGTTCCCTACATACTAGCAAAAGGAATATTGAAGTGAAAAAACAAGTACTGTGGGCGCCTTAAAGGGCAGGTCAAAAAAATATATGAGTTGATTATGTCCTAATACATATGAAAAAAATCTTTTAACAAATGATAGGTAAATGATCAAGAAAAAAAATCTTTTAACAAATGATAGGTAAATGATCAAGAAAAAAACAAAGGAAAAAAAACAACAGCCAATTGAAATGAATGTTAAAATATAATTTAATTAGACTTTACTAAATGTATTTAAAAGAATTGTAAGCGAAATAATTCATACAATGAGATAAATATAAAAAGGCAATACTAAATGTACATAAATAAATGCATAAAAACTTGTTTATATAAAATGAGTAATTCTCTTTAAGTGACCTATCTATGTAGAGAGAAGACCTCTAAAGATACTTCAAAATACTTAGCCTCTGCTGCAGACAGGGTTAAGGAAGCAAACAAGCAGTACTAATGAGAGAAAACGAATCCTGGTTATTTAAGCAAAATAACAATGAGCTGCAACAATGATTCTCAATTCAATTTCAAAGTTTTAGAATTGGTGTAAAACGGCAATCCTGCGCAGGTTATAGCCGTGGAGAAACAGTATCTTAATTTGTTCAGGAGCTCCAAGTGTTTTTGTAATCCAGTGTAGCGGTTATACTTATATTTTTTTCTTGATCATTTACCTATCATTTGTTAAAAGATTTTTTTCTTCTTGATCATTTACCTATCATTTGTTAAAATATTTTTTCATATGTATTAGGACATAATCAACTCATATATTTTTTTGACCTGCCCTTTAAGGCGCCCACAGTAGTTTTTTCACTTTAACATGATAATTTATACATCAAGACTCAACAGGAGGAGGGGATTATTGCTAAATGGGGTAGTCAAACTATAAATAAGAATCAGGTATATCCAATAGCACAATATAATGCTTCTAAACATAACCTCTTACAGAAAACTATAGTGATGATATATGAGTAACTATAGTATAAATAAAATATATTTAAGTTAATTCTGTATTATACCAAGTGTAATTGCCTTCGAGCACCGGGATATCACTCAATTGTCTCCATATCTGTGAGCGCTTCTGACCCATAAAATAACTACTTACATAACTAGTACATGCCAACTAACTATTAGTGCTAGTGTGAGTTTAGACGAGTGGGCTATATATATAAACACAGATCAGATATTTACATCTTCATAAGGAATAATACAAAAAGAAATAAAAGCAGTAGAAGCTTCCAGAAAGACAATAAAATATATTCCATGCTGGATTTGTTGTTTGAGATGGTATTCTCTAGCCCATGCAAGTTCTAATGTCTGCACCATAGCTACCATACTTCTTGGGCAAAATGTAACTAGCTGAGTCTCTGTTACTGTGCCAAATCTGCACCGCTCTCCACCAGTGATTTAAACCTGCAAGTACACAAGCAGCATCTTACATAGTTAGGCCATCGGCATGCCTCACATCCTGCTGGAACTCTGCCTTCTCGTATGTGCATTCAGTCTGCATCAAAAAGGCTTTAGTATGGCTATCGTCATCTCTTCTCAACTCAGTTAATGTGACTGGGACCCTAGTAGTTGCTGGTACCTCACTGCTTGTGTAGGGATCAGCCGCTGCCAACTTTACTTCAAGTGAGCAGTCTTGCCATATGGAGTTTGTGCCTTGTTCAAAGGGGCCCACTGCACCCCTCTGTATAGTAGGCAATGATGCATGAGAGACAGACTATATCCCACTCACACTCACTAGGGAAACTGATTCGTTGCTTCTTTCAGATATCGGGGCTGTGCAGCATGACAAATGATCTTGCTAAATAGCAGGTACGCTTACTTCTGCCATTACAGGTCTGTTCGTATCCTTCTCTGCTTCTTGCAGTTTAAGAATCTTAGATAGTAGATTGAATCTATCCAGCATGACACATTCAGAATCCTCCAGGAGTGCTTGCATTACTGATGTGAGGATGTGGGAGGTGTCTGGAACTCAGTATGCAACAATGGAAAACCAAAACAAAGAACGTATTTTTCTTGAATAAACTTTACTAAAGAAATGTAATGCAGAAACAGGTAAATCAAATTGAGGTCAATATTGAACCAGAAAAAGTTTTTACAATGAAAACTTTAAACACAAGTTTCCCAGAAAGCACATAGTCCAGGGGGTACTGTTGGTGAGGAATGCCCAGGAACAAAAGGGCATATATAAGTAAGCACAAGTCTCTCAGTAAGCACAGAACCCAGCGGGTATTGTTGGTGAGGTATGTTGTGAAATGTCCAGGAACAAGGGAGCATATATAAGTATTACAGCAAATGTCTTTGGTCTCAGCAGCAGTATAAGCATACACAAGTATCATGGCAGAGGTCTTTGGTCTCAGCAGTGGTATAAGCATACACAAGTATCACAGCAGAGGTCTTTGGTCTCAGCAGTAGTATAAGCATACACAAGTATCACAACAGAGGTTTTTGGTCTCAGCAGTAGGATAAGCATACACAAGTATCACGGCAGAGGTCTTTGGTCTCAGCAGTAGTATAAGCATACACACATATCACTGCAGAGGTCTTTGGTCTCAGCAGTAGTATAAGCATACACAAGTATCACAATAGAGGTCTTTGGTCTCAGCAGTAGTATAAGCATACAACAGTAGTATAAGCATACCCAGTATGTTCCAATCAGTCAATAGAATGCAAGCTCAATCTTATTGGCTGATTGGATCAGCCAATAGGATTGAAGTTCAATCCTATTGGCTGATTGCATCAGCCAATAGGATTTTTTCAACCTTAATTCCGATTGGCTGTAAGAATTCTATCAGCCAATCGGAATCTAAGGGACGCCATCTTGAATGAAGTCATTTATAGGAACCTTCATTCAGCAAGAAGACATTGATTGAAGAACATGCTCTGCGCCGGATGTCTTGAAAATGGAGCCGCTCTGCGTCGGAAGGATGAAGATAGAAGATGCCGTCTGGGTGAAGACTTCTGCCCATCTGGAGGACCACTTCTGCCCATCTGGAGGACCACTTCTGCCGGCTTCCTTGAGGACATCTTGCTGCTTGGATGAAGATTTCTCCCGGTAAGTGGATCTTCGGGGGTTAGTGTTAGGATTTTTTAAGGGTGTATTGGGTGGGTTTTATTTTTAGGTTAGGGCTTTGGGCCGCAATAGAGCTAAATGCCCTTTTAAGGGCAATGTCCATCCAAATGCCCTTTTCAGGGCAATGGGGAGCTTAGGTTTTTTTAGTTAGGGTTTTATTTGGTTGGTTGTTTGTGTGGGTGGTGGGTTTTACTGTTGGGGGGGTTTGTTTGTATTTTTTTAAAGGTAAAAGAGCTGATTTCTTTGGGGCAATGCCCCGCAAAAGGCCCTTTTAAGGGCTTTTGGTAGTTTAGTTTAGGCTAGGTTTTTTTTTATTTTGGGTTGGCTTTTTTATTTTGATAGGGCTATTAGATTAGGTGTAATTAGTTTTAAGATCTTGTAATTTGTTTTTTTATTTTCTGTAATTTAGTGTTTTTTTCTGTAATTTAGCTAATTTTATTTAATTTAGTTAATTGTATTTAATTTAGGTAATTTATTTAATTGTAGTGTAGTGTTAGGTATTAGTGTAACTTAGGTTAGGTTTTATTTTACAGGTCAATTTGTATTTATTTTAGCTAGGTAGTTATTAAATAGTTAATAACTATTTAGTAACTATTCTACCTAGTTAAAATCAATACAAACTTGCCTGTAAAATAAAAATAAACCCTAAGATAGATACAATGTAACTATTAGTTATATTGTAGCTAGTTTAGGGTTTATTTTATAGGTAAGTATTTCGTTTTAAATAAGAATTATTTAGGTAATGATAGTAATTTGTATTTAGATTTATTTAAATTATATATACGTTAGGGGGTAATAGGGTTAGGGTTAGACTTAGATTTAGGGGTTAATAAATATAATATAATTGCGGCGATGTTCGGGGCGGCAGATTAGAGGTTAATAAATGTAGGTAGGTGGTGGCGATGTTAGGGGCGGCAGATTAGGGGTTAGTAATATTTAACTAGTGTTTGCGATGCGGGAGTATGGCGGTTTAGGGGTTAATATGTTTATTATAGTGGCGGCAGCATTGGGGGGGCAGATTAGGGGTTAATACGTGTAGGTAGGTTGCAGCAACATTGGGGGCGGGAGATTAGGGGTTAATAAATATAATGTAGGTGTCGGCGATGTTGGGGGCAGCAGATTAGGGGTTCATAAGTATAATGTAGGTGACGGTGATATCCGGAGCGGCAGATTAGGGGTTAATAAGTATAATGCAGGTGTCAGCGTTGTCGGGGCGGCAGATTAGGGGTTAATGAGTGTAAGATTAGGGGTGTTTAGACTCGGGGTTCATGTTAGGGTGCAATAGGAAGCAATGCGGCTGCATTACTGAGCTTTACGCTGCTTTTTTGTAGGTGTTAGACTTTTTCTAAGCCGGCTCTCCCCATTGATGTCTATGGGCAAATCGTGCACGAGCACGTACAACCAGCTCACCGCTGATTTAAGCAGCACTTTTCAGGGCAATGGGGAGCTTAGGATTTTTTAGATAGGATTTAATTTTGGGGGTTTGGTTGTGTGGGTGGTGGGTTTTACTGTTGGGGGGTTGTTTGTATTTTTTTTACAAGTAAAAGAGCTGATTTCTTTGGGGCAATGCCCCGCAAAAGGCCCTTTTAAGGGCTATTGGCAGTTATGTTTTTTTTTTTTTTTTGGGGGGGGCTTTTTTATTTTGATAGGGCTATTAGATTAGGTGTAATTAGTTTAAATATTTGATAATTTCTTTTTTATTTTGTGTAATTTAGTGTTTGTTTGCTTTTGTAATTTAGTTAATTGTATTTAATTAATTTAATGTATTTAATTGTAGTTTAAAGGGACACTGAACCCAATTTTTTTCTATCGTGATTCAGATAGATCATGCAATTTTAAGCAACTTTCTAATTTCCTCCTATTATCAAATTATTTTCATTCTCTTGGTATCTTTACTAGAAATGCAAGAATGTAAGTTTAGATGTCAGCCCATTTTTGGTGAACACACTGTGTTTTTCTTGCTGATTGGTGGGTAAATTCACCTACCAATAAACAAGTGCTTTCCATGGTCTGAACCGAAAAAATAGCTTAGATGCCTTCTTTTTCAAATAAAAAAAATTATAATAGGAGTAAATTAGAAAGTTGCATGCTCTTCTAACAACAGCATTTGCATGAACTGCTTATATCCTACATTGCCTTATTTCAACTTATAAACAACAGGGCAATATTGCAAATTGTTGTATGCAAGAATGCTTGGACTGCCTTGATTCACTAATGACTATGCATATGCAATTTCTATATGCACTAACAGCTATTTATATGCATACATTGTTTGAATCCACTAATGACCCCATTTTTAATTTAACTATTTGTGTCATGCTGCTAACTGCATTGTTTGTCGACAGCTATATATAACCACAGGACATTATCAAACCTGTCTCTTATATCCTTGTCTGTATTCTTTATACCGTTATTATATGTCATGTCACTTATGACATTTCTGGATGATATCTATTAATTTTGTGATGGTATAAGTATATAGACATACAGTTTTCCCCTATGGCCATAGGTCTGTTTTAAACAATTTTATATTCTAAATGCACTCAGGGTATTACAAGTATGCCTTTTTAATCTATATGTAGGTGATCAATAAAGAGTTTTGATTTGTAATTGGATGTGTGCATGTGTGAATCATTGCTGTGCACCTGGTTTCGCCTGTCTCCTTGGTGCCATACTTTCCTAGTATAAATTGTATTAGAATAGGATAGTGCTGGCTATGGAATCCTTTTTATTTCTGACTTTTTATCTTATCTTATATTTCTTACTGTTTTTTGAGAGTATTGTAACCCCTTTTGATTCCACCTTGCACCCTTGGCTCATACATTAGTAGTTATAGGTAATCCTATCCATATATAGACTATATCAGGTGCTCTTAGAGCTAGTCTGACTAAACTATTGGAATATATATATATATATATATATATATATAGACTAGATTAGGGTCGACACCTCAGCCATGCTTTCCTGGACACATGAATAGTGCTTTCTAGGGTCACTATTCGTGTGCTGTTTAGGTGTAAAATGCATGTTGTCTTCTGCACACCCTGCAGCATGTGTAATTCATAAGTGTCCAGGAAAACATGGCTGAGGGGGAACCCTTGTCTAGATATGTGATTTGTGAGGATCGGAATGAAGAAGTAGGTGGCTGCTCATGCTGTTCGGCTCTTTTCAGGGCTTAGCAGGGACATGAAACTTAAAATTTTCTTTCATGATTCAGAGAGAGAATACAATTTTAAATAACTTTCCAATTCACTTATATTATGAAATTTGCTTAATTCTCTTGGTATCCTTTGTTGTAGAAGCAGCAATGCACAACTGGGAGGATGCTGAATGCAATGGGAGAGCCATATATAGAGGCATATATTAGCAGCCACCAATCAGCACCCTCTGAGTCTACCTAGGCATCCCTTTTGACATACGATTTCAAGAGATTAAAACAAATTAGATAATAGAAGTAAACTGGAAAGTTGTTTAAAAGTACATGGTCTATCTGAATCATGAAAGTAAAAACATTGGGTTTTATGTCCCTTTAAGATATCAGACTCTTTGTGTGCTGGTAATGTAATTGTTTTCTAGGCCCACTTTTGAGCTAGCCTATGGACACCGCTGTTGCCTACAGAGGTTCTGGCAGTGGACCCCCAGCAGTGACCTCCCAATCCCTACATTCCACTGATTCAGAGAACTAAACTGAATTCAAATCTTCTATCACTGCAGCAGAAAAATTACTCTTTACCTCATAAAATGGCACGTACTTGTTAAACATTCATTAGTGTTTCAGCAAAAGTAAAACATAAATAATAAATCCTCAACATATGTATATATATATATATTGTTCTTGATTACTACAGCCCAATGACAGTAGGTTAGCAGGTTAAACATACTGAGGTAATAACACTAATTTCAGGATGTGTAAACAATCCAGGAATGGGAAACAGCACTTGTTAAACGGAGTGCCCAGAGGAGACTTATCAAGTCTCAAATCATATGTAAAGCAACAAGTCATCCAGCACTTCCAATAATAAAAGACCTTAATTATTAATATTACAACATGGGTCAACAAATATCTGCAACGTTTCGGGCCTAGCTCAGTACTTCCTCATGCATAATTTCAGGATGTGTAACATCATATAAACCAGGATGCTTTGTGGTGGGGATAAGCCAGCCAATGAAGAGCATTACATCAATATAACCAGACAAAAAGAAAATCAAATTCATTTAAATCCTGAGTTAAAAATTTAAAACCACAATTGAAATCACTAGAGTCAGACTCAATTTAAATCATGGTTGTTATAGTCTAGCCCTGATATCGAGGGTTAATACCAGATGAAAGATGCCCTTAATACGGGAATAGCAACACACAAACCCAGTTAATACACCGAACAGGGAAAATGCACGAAATTCTTCTCTCCTGGAACAGGCAAAAGGATAATTCAAAGTAGCACTTCCCCCAAACATGAGACCAAGCTCTGTCTTGAGGGTAAAACAGGAATCAGCCAGAGCTGTGGGTTTATTGTTCTTAAATACACATTTTTACACATTAGTACCACCCACAGGGTTTTGTAAAACAACCAATAAACACATACAATACTCTCAGACACTCCCACACAAAATCCTCCCCTCTGCCTGTGATACAATTACCTTACACAATGGGTGATGCAATTACCTTACACAATGGTTGATGCAGTTACCTTACACAATGGTTGATACAATTACCTTACACAATGGTTGATGCAGTTACCTTACACAGTGGTTGATACAATTACCTTACACAATGGTTGATACAATTACCTTACACAATGGTTGATGCAGTTACCTTACACAATGGTTGATACAATTACCTTACACAATGGTTGATGCAGTTACCTTGCACAATGGTTGATACAATTACCTTACACAATGGTTGATGTAATTATCACAGGCAGAGAAATACAGTTCAATTGCCATGGAGCCAAAGTCTTTCATTATACAAATGGGCTACATGGCATAGCTATCTGGGGTATTACTGTTCAAATAGGGCAAGTACTGAATGACCCGGCTTTCGTGTCTTTGCAGGGGAAAAGCAAGCGTTTTTACATGGGGCCATAGTCTAAAGGCAGCAGGCGGGCAACCAGGCTCCTCCAATGCACAGTGGCGAGATTGGTCTCATCACAATGGTTTTCTACATAAAGGTTTAATTTTTATAATAAGCTTTCAGATTTTTTCCCCAGTTATATCAGAAATTTACTGATTTAGTTACATACCATTTGAAATACAGGGAGGTGAACTATATCTAGTTTAATAAGTTAATCGTTCATATTTGAACTGTACTTTATTGGAAGGAGAAAAATATTTTTCAACTTAATTATAACAATTTAAATAGTTTTATTTAACTAAAGAAAAATAATAATTGTCTTAACAATTAAAATAGTTTCATTTTGTTTTTTGTTTATTGCATGTCTCACTCCGTTAGTATTAATAGTTCTGCAAGATTGAGAGCGCACTGTATAATGGAGGTAAAACGCTCCCCTTTTTCTGATATCTTCATCAGACCCTGGAAAATGCATGAAGACTATTGTTGTTTAGCAGCTGTTCTCCAATACCAGTTATACCTATATCTATATATTTTTATCTCTGCACTATGACTACATTTGGGCCACAGGGTATGACCAGGAGTCCCTGTTCGCAAACACATACATATAAATGATAAAATATGAGTGATCTCCTAGTCTACAGATACAAGCAGCTATATATAACTTAATACCTTATCTCTCGTATCTTAGTGGCAGTGATGTGTTAGTTAACCCATATATAACAAGGTGGAAGTCACCTAATAGATTTATGTTTATAAGGCAGAAACCCAGCGGCTAGCGGCCGGAGCTGCAGGGGGCTTAACTGATTATAGGACGCCACCTTTTGATTCTCTTCTTCACCAAACATAAATTTACCACCTGGAATGCCATAACGTAGTTATCTCTTCATAATGAAAGCGGGAATAATATAACACCATGCTCCAAATTTATGTAGGTAATTGCCAGACCACCGGGTGACCCTATCATTTAATCAGGAAAAGTAAAACTACCCTACCAATGATACATAATCGACTGAATTCATCTAAGCGAGCACAATAGTCCAGGGGGCCGCATGCCTGTTTAATTGGTTTCCCTCCCCATCATTTAAATTTACGTTAAACTTAGTAAGTGAACATGCATAAGGGAAGCGCCTGGCTCCAGCTCAGGGGCGCCCACAATAGCTACCAGTAGTTATGTAATTGTAGGGCCTTCCCCTCTGGTTGCAGCTTATGAATATCATTATAGGACTAGCGCATGGACTCAAAACAGAGGAATATTGTTTTTTTTTTGTTTTTTTTCTACGGCTGTAGATGGGCACGCTGTGAATGTTTGACAACCTGTTATTTTCCTGCAACGTGTATGTTATTTTCTCTCAATAAAGATTTAAAACTTTAAAAAAAAAAAAAAAATAGTTTCATTTTAACCAAAACAAAACAACAACATAAGTTTCATTTTCATTTTTACTGCTTGCCCCTCCCTCCTCACACTTAGGTCCTTCATAAAATTCTATTCATTGTGCTTCTTGAAATTTAGTAAGGGGTTGATTCTATTTACATAGAATTGCAGAGGAACTATGGGATTAAAGGGACTGTAAAGTCAAATTTAAACTTTTGTGATTCAGATAGAACATGCCATTTTAAACAGCTTTCCAGTGTTCTTCTATTATATAATTTGGTTTGTTCTCTTTGAATCCTTTTTTAAAAGCATAACTAGGTAGGCTCAAGAGCAGTAATGCACTAATGAGAGCTCGCTGTTAATTGGTGGCTGCATATATATGCATCTTGTTATTGACTGACCCGATATGTCCAGCTAGCTCCCAATAGTGCTTTGCTGCTCCTTCAACAAATTATACCAAGAGAATTAATCAAATTTGATAATAGAACTAGAAGTAAATAGGAAAATGGTCTAAAATGTAATGCTGAATTCTTCACAGAGCCTGGATGCCCTAATAGGACACTTAGTGCAGCGGCTACCAGGGCCCTCACTAAAGTAGAAGGTCATATAGTGCAAGCCCTGGGAGCCACTGCGTAAGGCCTCCTATTAGCGCACACTCTGCGAAGAAGGATCAGGATTAGCGCAGCTCTCAAACGCACTAAAAGTAAGTATTTTACGATACAAGTGAACTTTTTCACTTGTGGCAAAGGAATATTTACATTTGTTTAATTAAAACAAATTTTAAAGTTCCATGAACGGTCGGTATTCGTTTTATTTAAAACAAGATGAAAAATGAATATAAAGGCCAATTATTCGTAATGTATGATTCGTCTAACCCCAAAAAAATTCCTGTGCACTTCTATTAAAATAATGTAAACACAGCCTTAAAAGTACAGCTCACTGCACGCTCACACAGTCTTGAAGGGACAAGCACAACAACCCTTTAAAAAGAGAACTCTCACCACATGCAGTTTTAAAGGGACAGATCACAGAATGTGCACACATACAACCTTGCACATTATTAAAGGGACAGGCATACACAATGCATTCAGTCTTAAAGGGACAAACATGCACATTGTGCTGATTTTCAGACTCCTAACCAAGCCCCAAAGTTTTAGATGTATACTCAGGGCCGGCGTTTTGTAATAGGCAGCATAGGCAGCCGCCTTAGCGAGCGCTAGCAGGGAGGCACTGAGAGCGGTGCAGACTGCTGCCTATAATGATAAAAAAATGCATTTTTATTTTTTGAAAATTTGATCCACCATCATCTGTGCCGCGCACCTGTCGCACCTAAACTGTTTAAGTGTTTAACACTGTTTATACTTTAGACCAGTCACCAATTCCATTTCCAACAGCCCTGTCCCGCTCCCTCCCACAGTGGGCTGGCCTGGGGTCCGTGCACGCCGTGCGTGCGCTTGTGACCGACCTGTCCATGTTGTCAGATGAGATGTCAGAGCTCAGTGGAGTGGAGGACTGGTGACGAGGCGCGTGGAGGCGGAGCTCACTTCAATTGTGTCACTCACTCTGAGAGCGGGAAAAAGCAGTGGGATAACACAGCCACAGCCGCCTGACGTCTCCACGTTACAGGCTCAGAGAGTCACACACTGTCTGGCTCCATGATCCATCTGAGCCATGTGAGGTGAGTGAGCCCGCTGCCTGCCCCGCTGCCCGCAGTCGCAGAGTCAGACCTCAGATGACAAGTCCAGGTGAAGTCGACCGTCGACGAGGAGTGACTGTGAGGAGAGAGAGGACTGCAGGTAGGAAATTCTGGAAGGGCTGTGGTCCTGGGGGTGGGCGCACAGTACACTTGATTGATAGTAGGCCGTGGGGGTCTCGTGAAGGGTGAGGGTCTGGGGCCGTCTAATGTACTGATTTTAACTTTAACCAGCAAACCCATAATAAGCAGGAGCCAGGCCAGCCTCTAAATCTATGGATGGAATAATTGTATTTTAACGTCCCTGCAGCTGGCCAGGCCTGTATCCACACCATAGGGCAAGATTCTAATCTCATTTGGTATAAATTACTAGGCATATAGGACAGGTCAGTGTTCATATTCCAGGCACTTACAGGTAAGAAGACTCTAAAGTGGGGAATCAAACCAAGGGGGTGTTTTTTTATTAATTATTATTTCTTGCCAGCTGGTAGGAATATAAACTGGATCTGGATGTCCATGTCAGGAAGAATAATTTTCACTCTAAGGGATAAAAACTAGGGTTTAAAGCCAGGGACATGTTTCTTTCTCAACCTGGGAATAATATATATATTGTGTATTCAAGCCAGGGGGTAGTTTTTTTCTATTGCAAACTGGTAGAAAAAGAATCTGTGTATTTTTGTCTAGGGTTTTTTATTTCTGTTTTTATCCCCCCCCCCCCCGTTAGTTTTCATCAAATTCAGGAGCTGTCAAGCTTTAAGCCCTATATTATGGGGGGGGGGGGGATAAAAACAGAAAAAAAAACCTAGACAAAAATACACAGATTTTTTTTTCTACCAGTTTGCAATAGAAAAAAACTACCCCCTGGCTTGAATACACAATATATATATTATTCCCAGGTTGAGAAAGAAACATGTCCCTGGTTTAAAGCCTAGCTTTTATCCCTTAGAGTGAAAATTATTCTTCCTGACATGGACATCCAGATCCAGTTTATATTCCTACCAGCTGGCAAGAAATAATAATTAAAAAAAAAAACACCCCCTTGGTTTGATTCCCCACTTTAGAGTCTTCTTACCTGTAAGTGCCTGGAATATGAACACTGACCTGTCCTATATGCCTAGTAATTTATACCAAATGGGATTAGAATCTTGCCCTATGGTGTGGACACAGGCCTGGCCAGCGGCAGGGACGTTAAAATACAATTATTCCATCCATAGATTTAGAGGCTGGCCTGGCTCCTGCTTATTATGGGTCGTCTGGTTAAAGTTAAAATCAGTACATTAGACGGCGCCAGACCCTCACCCTTCAGATAATATACTTAAAAAATATACTTAATAAAATACCTGATTTCCTCTCTTATAACCCATAGAACAGCCATATCCCATAATAACCTATGCTTGCAGCTTGTTTGAGAGATTCACAATTTGTATTTAGGACGGAGAATAATCTATTGTTCATTTGCTTATGTATGTGTGTGTGTGTGTAGTATAGTATGTGTGTGTGTATGTATGTGTGCCTGTGTCATTGTGTGTGTATAAATATGTATGTGGTTGTGTGTGTATAAATGTGTGTGTCTGCCATTATGTATGTTTGTGTGTGTGCGCAAATATGTATGTGTATATGTGCGTATAAATGTATGTGTAAATATGTGTGTATGAATGTATAAATGTGTGTGCATGAGTGTGTAAATATGTATGTGTGTATAAATGTGTGTGCATGAGTGTGTAAATATGTATGTGTGTATTGTGTGTATGTATGTGCGTATGTATGTGTGTATGTGTGCATATATATATATATATATATATATATATATATAGATATATATATATATATATATTGTATGAACATTTTGTTACCTGCTATGTTGTGCAGAGCCACCACTTTGGCACATTGATATGTAGAAATTAACTATTATATCCATTACACATTACTAGAACATTTTGTTAAGAATCAGTAATGGCAGGGTAAATCATATATATTTTTTTTTTTTTTATTTCTTTTGGGGGGGGGGGGGGGCAGCAAAATGTGTATTCGCCTGTGTAGCCAAAAATCCTAGCACCGGCCCTGTGTATACTGATGTCTACAGACTCCTGGTTGTGTAATGGGTCTTTTCATGTGCAAGGAAGGGGGAGTGTCATTGTCTCAGCCCATTTCAGTGGGTGTCCCAGCCTAACCTTATCAACAGTGCTAAATTGGGAGCTTCTAAGTATGTTTGTTTTTTAAAAGGTTTTATTCTGGATTTTTATATCACCACTAATTGCCTGTAATGCAAGTCTGTCAAAAGATCTGAGATAAAGAGGCAGTCAGTCAGCAGAAGTTTAGATACAAGGTGATTACAGAGGTAAACGGTATATTTCTATAATAGTGTTGGTTATGCACAACTGGGGAATGGTAAATACAGGGATTATCTATCTTTTTAAACAATAACAATTTTAAACCATTTAAACCCTTTGAATCTGTGCATGAAAACTGTGAGCTGTCCCTTTAAGGCTGTGTGTTTTTGTGCCTGCTGTTGTTTGCCCCTGTAAGCCTGCATGTTTTGTGTGTGTGTGTGCAAGCCCATTTAAGACTGTGTCCGCATGGTGTGAGCTGTTCCTTTAAAGTGAACGTAAATTTTGATGCTAAAGTGCCCGGCTTTTAAAAATTTGATTAAAAACAGGGGAACTTTAATTTACATTTCACTCGTGCTGTGAAAAAATACCTTTTAAACTTGACAGCAGCTCCAGCTTCCTCCGGTCGTTGCAAGCCATTTCTGATGTCAGAAATGATGGTTAGGTCATCCTCCAATCACGGCTTCCCCCCGGGGAAATCGGTGTCTGTTTCAATGCCGTGATTGGAGGAAGCCGGATTCCTCATTTTAGACCCAGGAAGAGGATTTGCGACGGGTGGAGGAAGCTGGAGCTGCTGTCAAGATTAAAAGGTAAGTTTTTTTCACAAAACGAGTGAAATCTAAATTTTGATGAATTAAAGTGCCCCTGTTTTTAATCAAATTTTTAAAAACTGGGCACTTTAGCATCAAAATTTACATTCACTTTAAGGTTGTGTGACTCTGTGTGCGACTATACCCTGAAGACAGTGTGCGTGTGGTGTTAGCTTTCCCTTTAAGACTGCATGCACCACCTGTCTTTGTGCATGCTGTGATCTGTCCCTTTAATGCTGTATTTAGAGTGCTTTAAGGCTGTATGCATTGTGTGAGTGCATCTGTCCCTTTAAGACTGTGTTGTCTGTTTTTATGTGTGGTGTAATCTAAGTCGTGTACCATTAAAATTGTGTGCAGTTGTCCCTTTAAAGGCTGTGTGCCTGTCTCTTTAGGACAGTGCCCTTTTAAAGCTCTGTTCGCTTAGGTGCTTCATGGGTCCCAGTAGCTAACAGCCCCAATTGTGTAATTTATGTGACAGGGGTAGTATCATAAAGGGCTTTTGTCAAAGAGAGTGATTTTTGTTCATGCTGCAGTAAGGTGTCCTGTACCTTTAAGGAGGCATAGAAGATCAATTAGGCCTTAAATGGACATGGAAGTTAAAATGTTTCTTTCATGATTCAGATGGAGAATACAATTTTAGACAACTGTCCAATTTACTTTATTATTTAATTTGCTTCATTCTCTTGGTATCCTTTGTTGAAGCAGCAGCAATGCATTACTAGGAGCATTGGGAAAGCCAATAACATGAGACATATATGTGCAGCCACCAATCAGCATCTCCTGAGTCTACCTAGGTATCCCTGTCAATAAAAGAATTCAAGAGAACAAAACAGTTTAGATAATAGAAGTAAATTAGAAAGTTTAAAATTGCATGCTCTATCTAAATAATGAAAGAACATGTTTGAGTTTTATGTCCCTTTAATGCCTGAGGAGGAGTCCAGGGGAGAGGAGCCTGTTACTAGTCTGAAGGATACACAGACTTGTGTTTGCCTCTCAGACTGTGTATGGTATCAGCTGTTCTTTTAAGACTGTGTGCCTTGGGTATTTGTGCTCCTTTACCAATAAGATTGTGTGCGTGTGGTGTAAGTTGCCTTTTTAAAGGCTGAGTGAGTTGTGTGCATGAGTGTACGTGTATGACCCTTTAAGGCTGAGTGCATTGCTTTGAGAGAGTGCAAGGTTGTGTGTGCACACATACGGTGATCTGTCCCTTTTAAAGGTTGTGTTTATGCCTACCCCTTTAAGACCGAGTGTTCCTTTGGTGGTTGTGCACCTGTACTATTAAGATTGCATGCTTGTGGTGTGTTGCCCCTTTAAGTCTGTGTGTTGTGTCTGTGGGTCTCTTTAAAGGCTGTGTGCATTGTGTGTCTGCGCCTATCCCTTTAGACTGAGTGTTCTTTGGGTGCTTGTGCGCCTTTACCATTAAGATTGCATGCATGTGGTTTGTTGTTCCTTTAAGTCTCTGTGTGTTGTGCCTGTCCCTTTAAAGACTGGGTGCATTATTTGTGTATGCCTACCCCTTTAAGACTGAGTGTTCCTTGGGTGGTTGTGCACCTATACCATTAAGATTGCATGCGTGTGGTGTGTTGCCCCTTTAAGTCTGTGTGTGTTGTGTGTGTGTGCCTGTCTCTTTAAAGGCTGTGCACATTGTGTGTGCGCCTGTCCCTTTAAAGGCTGTGTGCATTGTGTGTGTGCCTGTCCCTTTAAGACTGAGTGTTCCTTGGGTGCTTGTGCGTCTGTACCATTAAGATTGCATGCGTGTGGTTTGTTGTCCCTTTAAAGTCTGTTTGCGTTGTTTGGGCTTGTCTCTTTAAAGACTGTGTGCATTATGTGTGTATGCATACCCCTTTAAGGCTGAGTGTTCATTGGGTGGTTATGTGCCTGTACCATTAAGATTGCATACGTGTGGTGTGCTGTCCCTTTAAGTCTGTGTGCGTTGTGTGTGGCCTGACAATTTAAAGGCTGTGTGCATTGTGTGTGCGCCTGTCCCTTTAAGATTGCGTGTTCCTTGGGTGCTTGTGCGTCTGTACCATTAAGATTGCATGCTTGTGGTTTGTTGTCCCTTTAAGTCTGTGGGTGTTGTGTATGCTTGTCCCTTTAAAGGCTGTGTGCATTACGTGTGTATGCCTACCCCTTTAAGAGTGTTCCTTAGATGGTTGTTTGCCTGTACCATTAAGATTGCATGTCTGTGGTGTGTTGCCCCTTTAAGTCTGTGTATGTTGTGTGTGTGTGTGCCTGTCACTTTAAAGGCTGTGTGCATTGTGTTGTCTGTGCCTATCCCTTTATGACTGAGTGTTCCTTGGGTGCTTGTGCCCTGTATCATTAAGATTGCATGCGTGTGGTTTGTTGTCCCTTTAAGTCTGTGTGCATTGTGCCTGTCCCTTTAAATGCTGTGTGTATGCCTACCCCTTTAAGACTGAGTGTTTCTTGGGTGGTTGTGCGCCTGTTCCATTAAGATTGCATGTGTGTGGTGTGTTGCCCCCTTTAAGTCTGTGTGTGTTGTGTGTGTGCCTGTCCCTTTAAAGGATGTGTGCAAAATGTGCGTATGCCTACCCCTTTAAGAATGAGTGTTCCTTGGTTGGTTGGTTGTTTTCCTGTACCATTAAGATTGCATGCGTGTGGTGTGTTGCCCCTTTAAGTCTGTGTGCCTATCCCTTTAAAGGCTGTGTGCATTATGTTGTGTCTATCCTTTTAAGACTGAGTGTTCCTTGGGTACTTGTGCGCCTGTGCCATTAAGGTTGCATGCATCTGGTTTGTTGCCCTTTAAGTCTGAGTGCATTATGTGTGTCTGTGCCTATCCCTTTAAGACTAAGTGTTCCTTTGGTGCTTGTGTGCCTGTACTATTATGCATGTGGTGTGTTGCCCCTTTAAGTTTGTGTGCATTGTGTGCGTGCCTGACCCTTTAAAGGCTGTGTGCATTGTGTGTGCACCTGTCCCTTTAAGACTGAGTGTTCCTCGGGTGCTTGTGCGCCTGTACCGTTACGATTGCATGCATGTGGTTTGTTTTCCCTTTAAGTCTGTGTGCGTTGTGTGTGTGTGCACCTGTCCCTTTAAGACTAAGTGTTCCTTGTGTGCCTGTACCATAATTTCATGCATGTGGTGTGCTGTCCCCTTAAAGGTACATGAATCTCACAATTTTTCTTTCATGATTTAGAAAGAGCATGCAATTTTAAACAATTTTCCAATTTACTTCCATTATCTTATTTTCTTCATTCTCTTGATATCCTTTGTTCAAAAGCATATCTAAATATGCTCAGTAGCTGCTGATTGGCTGACCCATGTGCATTGATATTTCTTCAACAAAGGATATCTGAAGAATGAAGCAAATTAAATAATAGAAATAAATTGGAATGTTGTTTAAAATGGTATTCTCTATCAGAACCATGTAGGAAAAAAAAATGGGTTTCATGTCCCTTTAAGTCTGTGTGCGTTGTGTGTGCCTGCCCCTTTAAGATTTTGAGAGTGTGCAAGGTTCACATACTGTGATCTGTCCCTTTAAGACTGTGTGTGGCATGAGTTGTCTATTTAAAGGCTGTGTGTGCATGCCCCTTTAAGACTGTTCCCTTTTTCTTCTGGAGATATAACCAGTCCTGCATTATTGTTGTTCACCCCATACCAATATTTAAAGTTAAATATTGCTGTAAATCCAAGAAAATAACCTAAATTTAATTAAATGTTGTTAAATCTGCTAGAAAAAAAACATAAAAATGAACTGTTTCGTCAGAAATTCACTTTTCATCATGTAGTGTTACATACAAATAAAGCATGTTTAAAAAAACAAAAAAAAAAAAAAACGAAACCCCTTTATTCTGATTGGTTGATGTATACCACATGATCATAAAGCCATGAGGTTGCATTTGAATCTTGCTGACTTCCTGTACACAAGCTTCTGGAAGGCTGAAATTGCGCCAAAAAAATCATGAGATGTTTATGGTGTTTAGAAGGTGAGATTTGCATTACTTTGTTGTGTTAAATATGTGATTTGTATCTGATATTCAGCAGTGATGTTTATATCATGTGTTTGCCTGCAGATGCGTGTGCAGTGTTTAAATTGTCTGCTTATTATGCTTTAAATGTGACCTAGTAAACTGTTTAGCTGCAGTGCAATGCAGAATCATATGCACTATCTTCACCACGTGTGCTTTACCCATTAATACTGCAAGCATTTTGCTGTTAAACTTTTACAAAAGATTTCTTGCTGTTTATAAACATTTAGTTGTGTAGCATTGATTTGATCTATAGCTCAGATTACAAATAAGAGACCATACTCTTTATTTCAGTGGATAAAAAGTTCCTAAGTAAATGAGTTACAGCTCTGTAGTTAAAAAACAAACTGCTTTGTACTGAAGTAATGGGCTGTGTAGCTTGTTCCTGTGTTATCCCATAATTAGGCTAGGAACTGAAACTTTTACAAAGGCAGATTATTATTATTATTATTGTTATTGTTATTATTATTATTCAGTCTGTGAATGTCTCTAGAAGTATCCAATAGAAATAGCCAACATTTAAATAAATGGGTATATTACACATTTCTGATGAAACTGTTCATTTTTATGTTTTCTTTTCTAGCAGATTTAACAACATTTAATTAAATTTAGGTTATTTTCTTGGATTTACAGCAATATTTAACTTTAAAAATTGTTATGGGGTGACCAACAATAATGCAGGACTGGTTATATCTCCAGAAGAAAAAGGGAACAGTCTTAAAGGGGCATGCACACACGGCCTTTAAGTAGACAACTCATGCCACACAGTCTTAAAGGGACAGATCACAGTATGTGAACCTTGCACACTCTGAAAGTCTTAAAGGGGCAGGCACACACAACGCACACAGACTTTAAAGGGACATGAAACCCTTTTTTTTCTTACATGGTTATGATAGAGAATACCATTTTAAACAACATTCCACTTTATTTCTATTTAATTTGCTAGATACTTCAGATATCCTTTTGTTAAAGAAATAGTGCACATGGGTCAGCCAATCAGCAGCTACTAAGCCTATTTAAATATGCTTTTGATCAAAGGATATCAAGAGAATGAAGAAAATAAGATAATGGAAGTAAATTGGAAAATTGTTTAAAATTGCATGCTCTTTCTAAACCATGAAAGAAAAATTGTGAGTCATGTACCTTTAAGGGGATAGCACACCACATGCATGAAATTATGGTACAGGCACACAAGGAACACTTAGTCTTAAAGGGACAGGTGTGCACACACACACAACGCACACAGACTTAAAGGGATAGTCGCAAACACACCTAATGCACACAAAATTTAAAGGGACAAGCATACACAACACACACAGACTTCCAAAACATGGCAGCTTTTAATATTTTAAAGGAAAAAAAACTTGCCTGCTAGTAAACTATTCTTTAAATTCATTCAGTGGGCTTTGTGTTGTTTGAGCAGGTTTTGTATACAGTATTGTGAAAATGCTTTTTAAATGCATTTATGCACATTTCTGTTTTTACCTTTCTATTTAAAGGGACAGTATACTGTAAAATTGTTTTTTGCTTAATGTATTTCCAATGACTTGTTATACCAGCTGCAGAGTATATAAAGTGTATGGGAAATTGCATTTTCGGGTTTATTTATAGATATTACATTTCTGGTTTTAAAATGGGTTGACCTTGCAGGTAAAATTGATCTCATTATGTTACCAGTTAGTGTACACACATTTTGCTTCCTTATCTTGTGTCTGTTTGTAAACCAAACCCCAATACTTACAATGGAAAAGTATTTTATTTAGTTATCGCTCTTACCCACCCACTGGGAGTGTAATTTCTACTGCTGGCTGTGTTTACATAGTTTGTCAATTACTTGGACTTAAAGGGACAGTCTAGTCGGACTTAAACTTTCATGATTCAGATAGTGCATGCAATTTTTTAAACAACTTTCCAATTTGCATTGTTCGTTTTTGTATTCTTAGTTGAAAGATAACCTAGGTAGGCTCATAACGCCTTAGAGGCCGCCTCTTATCTGAATATATTTGACAGTTTTCACTGCTAGAGGGCTTTAGTTCATGTGTTTCATATAAATAACATTGTGCACACGGCCGTGGAGTTATTTAACAGTAAGCACATTTATAGCCTGACATGCAAGTCTGTCAAAAGATCTGAGATAAGGAGGCAGTCTTCATAAGCATCGATACAAGTTAATCGGAGGTAAAAAGTATATTTCTAAAACGGCGTTGGTTATGCAAAACTGGGGAATGGATAATAAAGGGATTATGATGTAAAATATATTTTACTAAAACATTACAAGTTAATGGCTTTTATTTTGATCAAGTATATGAAATCATTAAAGGGACAGTATACACCCATTTTCATTGAACTGCATGTAATAGACACTACTATAAAGAAGAATATGCACAGATACTGATCTAAAAATCCAGTATAAAACATTTTACAAACGTACTTGGAAGCTCCCACTTTAGCACTGTTGATGAGGTAGTCTGGGACACTCACTGTAAGGGACTTGGTAAATAAAAAAGCAGTCACCTTTCTTCATTTAAAGGGACAGTAAAGGTTCAGAATAATGTTATATAATTCTGCACACAGTGCAGAATTATATAACATTATTTAAGCGGTAACTTGAAAAATGTAAAAGTAGTTTTTGAATTTTCATTGAACGTTGGACTCCGCTCCAGGATCTACTGAGCGGGTCTTGAATATCCAAAGAGCTTCACGGGCTTGCTGGTTAGTCACAGCACACTGGTCGCGCTATTGGAATAAATGTAGCTTCTCCCGCTCTGGTCTACTAACGGGAGCGAGCTATATTTATTCCAATAGCACGACCAGGCGTGCTGTGACTAACCAGCAAGCCCGTGAAGCGCTTTAAATATTCAAGACCCGCTCAATAGATCCTGGAGCGGAGTCAAACATTCAATGAAAATTCTGAAAATACTTTTTACATTTTTCAAGTTACTGCTTAAATAATGTTATATAATTATGTACTGTGTGCATAATTGTATATAATTATTCTGAACCTTTACTGTCCCTTTAAAACATAGCTGTTCTAGTTCTGCTGGTCTCATAGTAGAAAATGAACACCCACTGCATGCAGATCTGCAGACAGAGGACGCTTTTTAGTTGCCTTGGAGATGTCGGCTTGCAGAGAAGGCTGATTGGTTGCCGGTGCACCAGCATTCTCAAACACTGCTCAGTTTCTGAGCGCGGATGAATAAGCCAGGCAGTCTGTGCACATAAGTCGGTGTACACACAGGTGGTATGACTGCCCTGCTTATTGGCCTTAGAAAGTTGATTTCAGAGGGCACTGGAAAGCTTATACATTTAAAAGGTAAATAACTTAAAAATGCAAAAAAAGTAATAATGATTAATTATAAAAATGTAAATGACAAGTTTTTAATTTTTTTAAATGAAGTCCAAAAAAAACTTTCATTTTTCAAATAGGACATGTAATTTTAAACAACTTTCCAATTTACTTTTATCAACAATTTTGCTTTGTTCTCTTGGTATTCTAGTTGAAAGCAAACCTAGGAAGGCTCATATAATAATTTCTAAGCCCTTGAAGGCCGCCTCTTTTTTATTTGCTTTTCACAGCAGGGGAGAGCTAGCTCATGTAGGCCGTATAGATAACATTGTGATAACGCCCGTGACTAGTGGCAGACACTGCGCTAATTGGCTAAAATGCAAGTCAATAGATAACTAAAAGTCATGTGATTAGGGGCGGTCAGAAGAGGCTTAAATACAAGTTAGTCACAGAAATAAAGTGTATTAATATAACAGTGTTGGTTATGCAAAACTGGGGAATGGGTAATAAAGGGATTATCTATCTCTATCTTCTTAAACATCAAAAATTCTGGTGTTGACTGTCCCTTTAAGTCCAAAAACTTTCAGTATAGGTTGGGATACCACAGGCTAAATCAGCTATTTCAAATGCCAAAATAAGGGCTAAACTAGCTACTTGTAAACAATGCAATGCACTCCAGCAGGTAAAATAGATCATTTCGTAATGGTGTGTGTTTGAATTTTTAATATATGTGTGTATATATCTCTCTCTCACAGGCTAAATAATGGTTTCTCAAATTATTATAATTAATCCCTTTGTATACTGTTGCCATATCCAGACTACCTCTGCTAGGTTACTTCTCTAATTGGAATCTATAACGTAAATGTATTAAGTCTATTTTGTCTCTTCTAGCTGGCTTATTTGGAATATCTGTCCAATTAAAAAATGGCTCCAGCGGTTAATCAGGTGATGGCATGGCAGAATGGCTTTATAGAAACTTCAACCATATGACAGCTTAATTTTCTTCCACAAGGCTGTGAGACCAGTTTGCAGGTAAGTACAGGTTATTAATATGTAGGTGTCACATGGTCACTGGCAGACGTTACAGTGAGCACTCTGCACATGGTGGCAGCTGTAGTTTGCGGACACTAAGAGCAGTCCGCGGCTGCTCCTGGTGCCCGTGACTACAGCTGTAAGGCTATGGTGGGGCGTAAACTGTTTCTGAAGCCTCTGGACATGTGACTAGTCTAAAATAATTAATTTCTACCCCTAGGATTATGTTTCATTTCCCCCTATTTTCAAAGACTGCTTAACAGCATAATTTACTTCTCTCCCGTAAATCCCAACATGGTCACTGGCAGACGTTACAGTGAGCGCTCTGCATATGGTGGCAGCTGTAGTTTGCGGACACTAAGAGCAGTCCGCACCTGCTCCTGGTGCCCGTGACTACAGCTGTAAGGCTATGGTGGGACGTAAACTGTTTCTGAAGCCTTTGGGCATGTATAGTCTAAAATAAATTATTGCCTCTAGCATGGCATTTTATCCCCCTCCCCTATTTTCAATGGCTGCTTAACAGCATAATTTTACTTTCTTCTCTCCTGATAGTCCCAACATGGTCACTGGCAGACGCTACAGTGAGCTCTCTGCACATGGTGGCAGCTGTAGTTACGGACACTAAGAGCAGTCCGCACCTGCTCTTGGTGCCCGTGACTACAGCTGTAAGGCTATGGTGGGGCGTAAACTGTTTCTGAAGCCTTTGGGCATGTATAGTCTAAAATAAATTATTGCCTCTAGCATGGCATTTTATCCCCCTCCCCTTATTTTCAATGGCTGCTTAACAGCATAATTTTACTTTCTTCCCTCCTGATAATCCCAACATGGTCACTGGCAGATGCTACAGTGAGCGCTCTGCACATGGTGGCAGCTGTAGTTTGCGGACACTAAGAGCAGTCCGCACCTGCTCCTGGTGCCCGTGACTACAGCTGTATGGCTATGGTGGGGCGTAAACTGTTTCTGAAGCCTTTGGGCATGTATAGTCTAAAATAAATTATTGCCTCTAGCATGGCATTTTATTTCCCCCTATGTTTAATGGCTGCTTAACAGCATAATTTACTTTCTTCTGTCCTGTTAGACCCAACATGATCACTGGCAGATGTTACAGTGAGCTCTCTGCACATGGTGGCAGCTGTTTTTTTGGACATGTGGAGCAGTGCGCGCCTGCTCCCTGTGCCCATGGATACAGCTGTAAATCTATGGTGGATTGTAAATTGTCTCTTGATGCCTATGAGCATGATATTTTAAAATAAAATAATTTTATTACCTCTAATATAGCATTTTTAATTTTCCCTATTTTTCAAAGTAAAGTTTGTGACTTTATAGTCTATATTAAATAAAAAAAAAATAGCCTAATGCATTTTCTCCTATTAAAGTACTTTTTAAGCCCATCATGGTCATTGGCAGACGTTGCTGTGAGCTCTCTGTCATGGTGGCAGCTGTGCTTTGTGGACACTTGGAGCAGTCCGCACCTGCTCCCAGTGCCCATGAGTACAGCTGTAAAGCTATGGTGGATTGTAAATGGTCTCTGAAGCCTTTGGACATGCAGTAAAGATATAATAATCCCTAAATATATCATTGTTTTAATGACAATTATACATTATTTCCATTAATCTTTATGACCACTTAAAAAATGGCGTATCGCTCCTTTTCATAGTACTCTTAAGGACCCTTGTCTTGTTTTCCTGCATGTCTGCTTCACACATGCTATATCCAAGTAACTCCTCTTTTTGGCAAAGATCTCTCTTCTCCATATATGTTCATTAGCAGTAGGTACAGTAAATGGTCTTCATAGCAGCAGTGTCTTTGGGAAGTGGAAGCAGAGGGCCCCTGCTGAAGCTACCCAAGGCTAGTTATATACTGTGGTACATTACAAGTTTGTCTCCTCAGCTTTAGGTCCTGCTCCCCATCATATGTCCCATGCAAGCCCAACCCAGAAAATGCACAGCTAACATTCACGGTAAACTATTCTGTTGCATTTATTATTGCTCTGTCACTGCCTATAATCACCAAGTCTTTACTAACCCAAATCCTGATCCTTTTATACCACTCCACAGACACCTGGATTTCTTACTCTTCTTTCCTTTCTTATGCTCTTTATTTTATATTTGTTGCATTTATGAAATTATGATATGGAGTGACTGTTAGGCCGTAGTTTTGAAACATTTGGTCATATAACTAACAACTTAACCCCACTAAATAGATTAGTTGTACAGCCCAGAATATAGACCTTAAGACTAAGTTCATTCTTCTAAGTGTTTTATCTCTGCATTTTCTAATAGAGTATTAACGTAAGAAACAGGACATTGTGGTAAATTTGCATTGCCTATAGTTAAGTAGTATTTTTTTTTTCCCCCCCGTATCTGCAGGTGATGCTAAAGTTATCAGATCTACAGCACCAGTTGACATACGGCCAACACTTAGTGTCTAGTTCATTGTCAAAAGAAATGTTTGTGCCTCCTTTGTTACAACAGGTAAGAGTTAAATTGTTGTAAAATACATTAAATTCATAGTATTCGAGCTGTTTCCGGTATAACGGTAGATAATTTTTGTTGCAGACATATAATAGTATAATTAAATGGTGATAATAGTCAAACCATTACATGCTCTAATTTGTTATTGTCAAATTTTAAGACTAGCGACCCTGCATTATTGTTTGTTTTAACCCGCAAAGGGGTAAACACAGAGTAGGAGTACTTCTTCGGCTTGCAAAGCAGTGCTGGTCCCAATTGGTGGCGCTAGTTACACATCTGAGTTGTGCTACTGATTGTATCTACTTGGGACTAAACACATAGCATTAGAGCATGTCATTTGTATCACCAACAATAATGTCCTGCTCAAGACCCACAGAGCACTGCTAGTCCCAAGCAGAAAGCGCTGCTGATTGGGACCGGCACTGCTCTGGGGGTCCCAAGCAGTACTTCTACTGTGTGTTAAACCCATACAGTGGTGCAGGATCACTAGCCTTAAAATGACATATTCTAACAAATTAATGTAATTTTACCACTACAATGACCCTGTAATGTTGTCCACTTGTCCTTTTAGTGTCTTTTTGTGGTATGACTGTACTTTTTTAATTTTTATAGACTTTTATCCTTAAAGGGACACTAAACACAAATTTCTTTCTTTTGTGATTCAGAGCATGACATTTTAAGAAACTTTCTTATTTACTCCTATTATCAAATGTTCTTTATTCTCTTGGTATCTTTATTTGAAATGCAAGAATGTAAGTTTAGATGCCGGCCCATTTTTGGTGAACAACCTGGGTTGTCCTTGCTGATTGGTGGATAAATTCTTCCACCAATAAAAAAGCTGTCCAGAGGTCTGAACCAAAAAAAACCTAGATGCCTTTTTCAAATAAAGATTGCAAGAGAACAAAGAAATTGATACTAGGAGTAAATTAGAAAGTTGCTTAAAATTGCATGCAGATGTATTAAGTCTGTTTTGTCTCTTCTAGCTGGCTTGTTTGGAATATCTGTCCAGTTAAAAAATGGCTCCAGCGGTTAATCAGGTGATGGCATGGCAGAATGGCTTTATAGAAACTTCAACCATATGACAGCTTAATTTTCTTCCACAAGGCTGTGAGACCAGTTTGCAGGTAAGTACAGGTTATTAATATGTAGGTGTCACATGGTCACTGGCAGACGTTACAGTGAGCACTCTGCACATGGTGGCAGCTGTAGTTTGCAGACACTAAGAGCAGTCCACACCTGCTCCTGGTGCCAGTGACTACAGATGTAAGGCTATGGTGGGGCGTAAACTGTTTCTGAAGCCTCTGGACATGTGACTAGTCTAAAATAAATAATTTCTACCCCTAGGATTATATTTTATTTCCCCCTATTTTCAAAGACTGCTTAACGGCATAATTTACTTCTCTCCCGTAAAGCCCAACATGGTCACTGGCAGACGTTACAGTGAGCGCTCTGCACATGGTGGCAGCTGTAGTTTGCAGACACTAAGAGCAGTCCACACCTGCTCCTTGTGCCCGTGACTACAGCTGTAAGGCTATGGTGGGACGTAAACTGTTTCTGAAGCCTTTGGTCATGTATAGTCTAAAATAAATTACTGCCTCTAGCATGGCATTTTATCCCCCCTCCTCCTATTTTCAATGGCTGCTTAAAGGACCAGTCAACACAGTAGATTTGCATAATCAAATAATGCAAGATAACAAGACAATGCAATAGCACTTAGTCTGAACTAAAAATGAGTAGTAGATTTTTTTTTTCTGACAATTTTAAGTTATGTCTTTTTCCACTCCCCCTGTACCATGTGACAGCCATCAGCCATTCACAAATGCATACACACTTATTCTTGCACATGCTCAGTAGGAGCTGGTGACTCAAAACGTTTAAATATAAAAAGACTGTGCACATTTTATTAATGGAAGTAAATTGGAAAGTTGTTTAAAATTTCATTCTCTATCTGAATAATGAAAGTTTAATTTTGATTGAGTGTACCTTTAACAGCATAATTTACTTTCTTCTGTCCTGTTAGACCCAACATGATCACTGGCAGATGTTACAGTGAGCTCTCTGCACATGGTGGCAGCTTTTTTTTTGGACATGTGGAGCAGTGCGCGCCTGCTCCCTGTGCCCATGGATACAGCTGTAAAGCTATGGTGGATTGTAAATTGTCTCTTGACGCCTATGAGCATGATATTTTAAAATAAAATAATTTTATTACCTCCTAATATAGCATTTTTAATTTTCCCTATTTTTCAAAGTAAAGTTTGTGACTTTATAGTCTATATTAAATAAAAAAAATAGCCTAATGCATTTTCTCCTATTAAAGTACTTTTTAAGCCCATCATGGTCATTGGCAGACGTTGCTGTGAGCTCTCTGTCATGGTGGCAGCTGTGCTTTGTGGATACTTGGAGCAGTCCGCACCTGCTCCCAGTGCCCATGAGTACAGCTGTAAAGCTATGGTGGATTGTAAATGGCCTCTGAAGCCTTTGGACATGCAGTAAAGATATAATAATCCCTAAATATATCAATATTTTAATGACAATTATACATTATTTCCATTAACCTTTATATGACCACTTAAAAAATGGCGTATCGCTCCTTTTCATAGTACTCTTAAGGACCCTTGTCTTGTTTTCCTACATGTCTGCTTCACACATGCTATATCCAAGTAACTCCTCTTTTTGGCAAAGATCTCTTCTCCATATATGTTCATTAGCAGTAGGTACAGTAAATGGTCTTCATAGCAGCTGTGTCTTTGGGAAGTGGAAGCAGAGGGCCCCTGCTGAAGCTACCCAAGGCTAGTTATATACTGTGGTACATTACAAGTTTGTCTCCTCAGCCTTAGGTCCTGCTCCCCATCATATGTCCCATGCAAGCCCAGCCTATAAAATGCACAGCTAACATTCACGGTAAACTATTCTGTTGCATTTATTATTGCTCTGTCACTGCCTATAATCACCAAGTCTTTACTAACCCAAATCCTGATCCTTTTATACCACTCCACAGACACCTGGATTTCTTACTTTTCTTTCCCTTCTTATGCTCTTTATTTTATATTTGTTGCATTTATGAAATTATGATATGGAGTGACTGTTAGGCCGTAGTTTTGAAACATTTTTTCATATAACTAACAACTTAAACCCACTAAATAGATTAGCTGTACAGCCCTGAATATAGACCTTAAGACTTTATGTTCATTCTTCTAAGTGTTTTATCTCTGCATTTTCTAATAGAGTATTAACGTAAGAAACAGGACATTGTGGTAAATTTGCATTGCCTATAGTTAAGTAGTATGTATTTTTTTTTTCCCCCCCGTATCTGCAGGTGATGCTAAAGTTATCAGATCTACAGCACCAGTTGACATACGGCCAACACTTAGTGTCTAGTTCATTGTCAAAAGAAATGTTTGTGCCTCCTTTGTTACAACAGGTAAGAGTTAAATTGTTGTAAAATACATTAAATTAATAGTATTCGAGCTAGGGATGCACCGATACCGATACTAGTATCGGTGCCGATACTTAGCATTTGCACAAGTACTTGTACTCGTGCAAAATGCTCCGATACCTCTACCGATACTTTTGGAGCTGCTTTGAGGGAAGGAGGGATGTGACGCAAGGGAGCTTTTGCCTTTACTTCTGCCCTTAGTGTAGACACGCTGCCACGCTAACACAAATTGTTTCAGGAGAACACGCTACAGGGGGTGGGCGGACCCAGTGAGAGAGCACAATAGAGCGACGGCACGTGGAGGTTTGAGGTAAGCTGATCTATAATGATGATCAGTATATGCATAACCTTGTGTAACAGCACAAATTGGGCATAATTGTAGTCCCAGTCTAATTTAAACGAACGTATGCTTGTTTCATATTCAATGCAATTGCATATTTATATCAGTGTCAGTGATATAAGATTTTTGGCAGCAAGTTATCTACAAAACGTTACATACGTTTTTCATACATGTCAAAATATGGCACAAGCTAAAAAAGGAGACTGTAGCTAAGTATTAAATAAAAAGGTCTGTGTGTGTGAGAGTGTGTGTCTGTGTGAGAGTGTGTGTCTGTGTGAGAGTGTGTGTCTGTGTGAGAGTGTGTGTCTGTGTGAGAGTGTGTGTCTGTGTGAGAGTGTGTGTCTGTGTGAGAGTGTGTGTCTGTGTGAGAGTGTGTGTCTGTGTGAGAGTGTGTGTCTGTGTGAGAGTGTGTGTCTGTGTGAGAGTGTGTGTCTGTGTGAGAGTGTGTGTCTGTGTGAGAGTGTGTGTCTGTGTGAGAGTGTGTGTCTGTGTGAGAGTGTGTGTCTGTGTGAGAGTGTGTGTCTGTGTGAGAGTGTGTGTCTGTGTGAGAGTGTGTCTGTGTGAGAGTGTGTGTCTGTGTGTGAGAGTGTGTGTCTGTGTGTGAGTGTGTGTCTGTGTGTGAGTGTGTGTCTGTGTGTGTGAGTGTGAGTGTGTGAGAGTGTGTGTCTGTGTGTGAGAGTGTGTGTCTGTGTGAGAGTGTGTGTCTGTGTGAGAGTGTGTGTCTGTGTGAGAGTGTGTGTCTGTGTGTGAGTGTGTGTCTGTGTGTGAGTGTGTGTCTGTGTGTGTGAGTGTGAGTGTGTGAGAGTGTGTGTCTGTGTGTGAGAGTGTGTGTCTGTGTGTGAGAGTGTGTGTCTGTGTGTGAGAGTGTGTGTCTGTGTGTGAGAGTGTGTGTGTCTGTGTGTGAGAGTGTGTGTGTCTGTGTGTGAGAGTGTGTGTGTCTGTGTGTGAGAGTGTGTGTGTCTGTGTGTGAGAGTGTGTGTGTCTGTGTGTGAGAGTGTGTGTGTCTGTGTGTGAGAGTGTGTGTGTCTGTGTGTGAGAGTGTGTGTGTCTGTGTGTGAGAGTGTGTGTGTCTGTGTGTGAGAGTGTGTGTGTCTGTGTGTGAGAGTGTGTGTGTCTGTGTGAGTGTGTGTGAGAGTGGCTAAATCATTAGTCTCTGTATTGCTCTTGGGAAACTGTCACATGACAAAAAAGTATCGGTAATTGGTATCGGCGAGTACCTGAAAAAAAGTATCGGTACTTGTACTCGGTCTAAAAAAAATGGTATCGGTGCAACCCTAATTCGAGCTGTTTCCGGTATAACGGTAGATAATTTTTGTTGCAGACATATAGTATAATTAAATGGTGATAATAGTCAAACCATTACATGCTCTAATTTGTTATTGTCAAATTTTAAGACTAGCGGCCCTGCATTATTGTGTGTTTTAACTGCAAAGGGGTAAACCCAGAGTAGAAGTACTTCGGCTTGCAAAGCAGTGCTGGTCCCAATTGGTGGCGCTAGTTACACATCGGAGTTGTGCTACTGATTGTATCTACTTGGGACTAAACACATAGCATTAGACAATGTCCTGCTCAAGACCCACAGAGCACTGCTAGTCCCAAGCAGAAAGCGCTGCTGATTGGGACCAGCACTGGTCTGGGGGTCCCAAGCAGTACTTCTACTGTGTTAAACCCATACAGTGGTGCAGGATCACTAGCCTTAAAATGACATATTCTAACAAATTAATGTAATTTTACCACTACAATGACTCTGTAATGTTGTCCACTTGTCCTTTTAGTGTCTTTTTGTGGTATGACTGTACTTTTTTTTTTTTTTTTTTTTTATATAGACTTTTCCTTAAAGGGACACTGAACACAAATTTCTTTCTTTTGTGATTCAGATAGAGCATGACATTTTAAGCAACTTTCTAATTTACTCCTATTATCAAATGTTCTTTATTCTCTTGGTATCTTTATTTGAAATGCAAGAATGTAAGTTTAGATTCTGGCCCATTTTTTGTGAACCTGGGTTGTCCTTGCTGATTGGTGGATAAATTCTTCCACCAATAAAAACGAGCTCTCCAGAGGTCTGAACCAAAAAAAACCTAGATGCCTTCTTTTTCAAATAAAGATTGGAAGAGAACAAAGAAATTGATACTAGGAGTAAATTTGAAAGTTGCTTAAAATTGCATGCTCTATCTGAATCCCGAAAACAAATTTGGGTTCAGTGCCCCTTTAAAGGAATAGGGGAAGAATTTGATAGTCATATTGTATGTCTATCTCCTTTCTTAAAGGGGCATTAAATAGTATGTTCTGGGGCGATATAGCTTTTTTTTTTTTTTTTTTTTTTGATAGAGCAAAAAATGTTTTAGCATCTAAAGTAAGGTTGACGAGCATAGGGTCAGTATACTGTAAAATAGTTTTTATATTAATGTATTTTCAATGACTTGTTTATACCAGCTGCAGAAGATAAACCTGAAAATGCAACTTCTCACACATTTTATTTGTGAATATGGAGTAGCTGGTTTTGTGCTTTTAAACCACAGCCTATTACAATGGTTTGAGCTTCAGGTAATATCCTAGCTCATTGTTATCACTTTGTGTACACACACTTGCTTCCTTATCTTAGTCTGGAATACTAAAGCTCAATACATAGAGGGAACAATGGAAAATGATCATTTTATTACTTGACTATCCTGCACCCCACTGTGAGTGCCATTTCTTCTGCTGGCTGTGTTTACTTAGGCTATTCAAAAGCTGAGACTCCAGTATCTAAACTTTCAGTATAGGTTGGGAAACCACAAGCTAAACTATTTCAAATGCCAAAATAGGGGTAAAGGAGTTACTTAGAAACAAATGCATTCCAGCAGGTAAAAGGGATCATTGAGAACAATTTAAATGGTAGAACATTTTTAGGGGACTTTTTTACCTCTGGGATTACCTTGTATCTAAGCTTCTGCAGACTGCCCCTTATTTCAGTTCTTTTGACAGACTTTGTATTTTATGTGCACACTCCTGGGCTCCTTTCAGCCGACTTGGTTTTAATCTTTAACAAAGGATACCAAAAGAACAAAGCAAATTTGGAAATAGAAATAAATTGGAAAGTTGTTTAAAGGGACTCTGAATCCAAATATTTATTTTGTGATTCAGATAGAGCATGACATTTTAATCAACTTTCTAATTTACTCCTATTTTTCAATTTTTCTTCGTTCTCTTGCTATTTTTGTTTAAAAAAGCATCTAAGCTTTTTCTTGGTTCAGTACTCTGGACAGCACTTCTTTATTGGTGGATGAATTGATCACCAATCAGCAAGGACAACCCAGGTTGTTCACCAATAATGGGCCGGTATCTAAACTTAAATTCTAGCATTTCAAATAAAGATACCAAGAGAATAAAGAAAATATGATAATAGAGCATTAAATTTTAAGCAACTTTCTAATTTACTCCTATCTGAATCATGAAATAAAAAATTTGGGTTCAGTGTCCCTTTAAAATTATATACTGTAGCTGAATCGTGAACGTGTAATTTAGAAGTCAAGCTTCCTAGAGTTAAATTTTAAAACCATGTTCAAGTTTAAATATTACTGTATTTTTTTTTTTCTGTGTCCCTATGTCACTCTTGTTATGTTAACATATATACACACCGATGGGTAACAGATGTGAAAGATAGAAAATACTTTCTTTCCATGACCTTAGACACTAGCTAAAAAAACTGAATCTTTGTTTCCTCTCAACAGATCTAGCAATGTGAAGCGAGGGGCCATAATGTATAAAGAGGTCTTCACCTCCAACTGCGTCTGCTGAAGAAATGCTTCTGTCCAATCACTAGACTACTGGCAAATGAGATCAGGTGTAGAATGTTGACAAAAACCTCACATCCAGGCTGCAAGTTGGTAAGGACAGATACTGGGGCTACTGTTGCCTTTCCCATATATTAGATTCAATTTTGTAACAAACTGCTTTATAAATTATAAAGCAGAAACCTAATGCTGCTGTTAAGCTAAGGTTTTATGATTTGATGTTTGTTCATTTGCCACAACAAAGGCAGGAGGCATACATTGTATTCTGTGTTTGACAACTGTGTTCACAGGCAGTGGGGATAGTGCGGCCGACTGCTCTCACCTCCTGTGATCATGGAAAGCTAGGCAGATTCCAATCTGTACCTCCAAATGCCTTTTGGCATTTTTTTTTTCTTTGTCTATTGTGAATGTATATCTGTCTCCTGTGCATCTCCCATTAACATTTTGTTTAAGGTTATCCGGTCAAGCTGCTGTTTGCTGCATGAAAAGGACACATCTGCTGCTCAAGATCTGCTACGTCATTCTGCTGCACAAGATGAGATTTCGCTGGGACAACATTCAAGTATGACAAGGATTCAACCAGATTCGTCAGTCCTCAGACGTGTTCAGAACGCCACGTTGGTATGATATGTATAATGTTTATTATTATTATTCTGTATAAAGTTAATTTGTAGTATAGTAACTGAACACATTGAATTCTGTGTCTGCAGTGTTCATGGATAGTGAGAGTAGAGTGCGGCTGCTCTCACTGTCTGTGATCATGGGAAGCTAATCAGATTTCAGTTTAGGTTTGGCTATCGTACAATATTTTGTACAATATAATTATGTATAATATATTTTATGTATAATTATGTATAATATATTTTATGTATAATTATGTATAATATATTTTATGTTGTATATTTAGTATGTTCTGTATAATATATTTTATGTATATTTAGTATGTTCTGTATAATTTGTATATTATTATTATTATTATTATTATTATTATTATTATTATTATTATTATTATTATTATTATTTATAAAGTTATAATGTGTAGTATGGTAACTGAACACATTGAATCCTGTGTCTGCTGCAGTGTTCATGGATAGTGAGAGTAGAGTGCGGCTGCTCTCACTGTCTGTGATCATGGGAAGCTAATCAGATTTCAGTTTGTTTGGTTATCTATTGTACAATATAATTATGTATAATTGTTATGTATAATATGTATATGTATAATTATGTATAATATCTTTATTTAGTATGTTCTGTATAATATATTTTTATGTATAATATGTATGTTCTGTATAATTTGTATGTTATTATTTATTATGTTTAATATGTTTTATTATTATTTATTCTGTATAAAGTTAATTTGTAGTATGGTAACTGAACACATTGAATTCTGTGTCTGCTGCAGTGTTCATGGATAGTGAGTGTAGAGTGCGGCTGCTCTCACTGTCTGATCATGGGAAGCTAATCAGATTTCAGTTTGTTTGGTTATCTATTGTATAATATAATTATGTATAATATATTTTATTATGTATATTTAGTATGTTCTGTAGAATATATTTTATTATGTATAATGTATAATATGTATGTTCTGTATAATTTGTATGTTATTTATGTTTAAAATGTATGTTCTATACTATTGGTGTTACTATTGTTACTACTTTTGTTATTTTTATGTATAAAGTTATAATGTGTAGTTTGGTAACTGAACACATTGAATCCTGTGTCTGCAGTGTTCACGGATAGTGAGAGTAGAGTGCGGCTGCTCTCACTGTCTGTGATCATGGGAAGCTAATCAGGTTTCAGTTTGTTTGGTTATCTATTGTACAATATAATTATGTATTATATGTATAATATATTTTATTATGTATATTAAGTATGTTCTGTATAATATGTATGTTCTGTAGAATTTGTATGTTATTTATTATTATTATTATTATTATTATTATGTTTAAAATGTATGTTCATTATTATTATCAATTATTATTCTGTATAAAGTTAATTTGTAGTATGGTAACTGAACACATTGAATTCTGTGTCTGCTGAAGTGTTCACGGATAGTGAGAGTAGAGTGCGGCTGCTCTCACTGTCTGTGATCATGGGAAGCTAATCAGATTTCAGTTTAGGTTTGGCTATCGTACAATATTTTGTACAATATAATTATGTATAATATATTTTATGTTGTATATTTAGTATGTTCTGTATAATTTGTATATTATTATTATTATTATTATTATTATTTATTCTGTATAAAGTTAATTTGTAGTATGGTAACTGAACACATTGAATTCTGTGTCTGCTGCAGTGTTCACGGATAGTGAGAGTAGAGTGCGGCTGCTCTCACTGTCTGTGATCATGGGAAGCTAATCAGGTTTCAGTTTGTTTGGTTATCTATTGTACAATATAATTATGTATAATTAGTATAATATATTTTATTATGTATATTTAGTATGTTCTGTAGAATATATTTTATTATGTATATGTATAATATGTATGTTCTGTATAATTTGTATGGTGGTGGTGGTGGTGGTGGTGGTGGTGGTGGTGGTGGTGGTGGTGGTGGTGGTGGTGGTGGTGGTGGTGGTGGTGGTGGTGTGTTGGTGGTGGTGTTGGTGTTGGTGTTGTTGGTGTTGTTGGTGGTGTTGGTGGTGTTGGTGGTGTTGGTGTTGGTGTTGGTGGTGGTGTTGTTGGTGTTGTTGGTGTTGTTTTGTTGTTGTTGGTTTTGTTGTTGTTGTTTTGTTGTTGTTGTTTTGTTGGTGTTGTTTTGTTGGTGTTGTTTTGTTGTTGTTGTTTTGTTGTTGTTCTGTATAAAGTTAATTTGTAGTATGGTAACTGAACACATTGAATCCTGTGTCTGCTGAAGTGTTCACGGATAGTGAGAGTAGAGTGCGGCTGCTCTCACTGTCTGTGATCATGGGAAGCTAATCAGGTTTCAGTTTGTTTGGTTATCTATTGTACAATATAATTATGTATAATATATTTTATGTATAATGTTTAGTATGTTCTGTATAATTTGTATGTTATTTATGTTTAAAATGTATGTTCTATACTATTGGTGTTACTATTATTGGTGTTACTATTGTTACTACTTTTGTTATTTTTATGTATAAAGTTATAATGTGTAGTATGGTAACTGAACACATTGAATCCTGTGTCTGCTGAAGTGTTCACGGATAGTGAGAGTAGAGTGCGGCTGCTCTCACTGTCTGTGATCATGGGAAGCTAATCAGGTTTCAGTTTGTTTGGTTATCTATTGTACAGTATAATTATGTATTATATGTATAATATATTTTATGTATATTAAGTATGTTCTGTAGAATTTGTATGTTATTTATTATTATTATTATTATTATTATTATTATTATTATTATTATGTTTAAAATGTATGTTCATTATTATTATCAATTATTATTCTGTATAAAGTTAATTTGTAGTATGGTAACTGAACACATTGAATCCTGTGTCTGCTGAAGTGTTCACGGATAGTGAGAGTAGAGTGCGGCTGCTCATCAGATTTCAGTTTATGTTTGGTTATCTATTGTACAATATTTTGTACAATATTTTTATAATTATGTATAATTTATTTTATACAATACGTATGTTCTATATATTATGTATATGTATAAAATGTTTGGCTTAAATATGGGAAAGGCAACTTTTAACTCTGTACTTTGTACACTGGGTGCATTTAGGGCACCAGGTTGTCTAGTTTCTTACACTAATTTTGTTTTCTGTATATAGATTTTGTTTTATATACAGATCTTCAAGCACTGGACAAAATGTCTACATGAAACATTTCTCCGTTGCATCAGCCCAGGTAAGCATGAATGGTTGTGAAGATGTAGCATTTACAACTTTCAATGCTTGCATTTTTGTTTCCCTGCATCTTAAAGGGATATGAAACCCAAATGTTTTATTTCATGATTCCGATAGAGCATGCAACTTTCTAATTTACTCCTATATTATCAAATGTTCTTCTCTTGACATCTTTATTTGAAAAAGCAAAAATGTAAGCTTAGGAGGCGGCCCATTCTTGGTTCAGCACCCTGGGTAGCGCTTGCTAATTTATTGGCTACATTTAGCCACCAATTGGCAAGCGCTACCCAGAACATTTTCGGTTTCATATCAATTTTATGTTCTGCTTACTTGGTTTAGGAAAATAGTTACCAGACTGAACACAGCAGTGGGGGTTTGTTTTGAAAAATTCACATGGCCTATGTGGAAGGGATATCTATATCTCCCTCACTTCTAAATTTACTTCAATTTTCTCTTAGTATTTCTTGTCATAAAAAGAATCTGCACATATCCTAACTAGTGGGAGCTAGCTGCTTATTGGTGCCTGCACACATTAATCTCTTATGATTGGCTAACTAGATGTGTGCTGCCAGTAGTGCAATGCTGTTCTTTCAGCAAAGGATAACAAGATAATGAGGCCAATTTGATAATAGAAGTAATCAGAAAAGTTGTTTAAAATTGTATTATTTCTAAATCACGAAAAAACTGAAGCATTGGGCATTTTTAAGAAATTAAACTTGTTTTGCTTTTGTCACCATCTGATAGGTTAATTAGTATAGATAAAATGTGATTATTTTATATTTACCTGTCGCTTGTAACACATCTAGAACTCACGCACCCTCTATATAAACTGTACCTTGTTTAGTTCATTTCCAACCCTATTTTCCTTTCCAAAAAATGTATTCCCTATATAGGCGATAACTGGTTCTGGGATGCTGTAATGATCACTACTCTTTGCTTCAGTCTGGCAGAATATTTGTGTACAACTTTTTTTTTTTTTTTAAATTTTACTTCTGTTTAAAATCTCACTCCTTTTTTTGCTTAAAGGACCAGTCAACACAGTAGATTTGCATAATCAACAAATGCAAGATAACAAGCAATAGCACTTAGTCTGAACTTCAAATGAGTAGTAGATTTTCTTTCTGACAATTTTAAAAGTTGTGTTTCCACTCCCCATCAGCCAATCACAAATGCATACACACTTAGTCTTGCACATGCTCAGTAGGAGCTGGTGACTCAAAGTTTAAATATAAAAAGACTTTGCACATTTAGTTAATAGAAGTAAATTGGAAAGTTGTTTCAAATGGCATTCTCTATCTGAATAATGAAAGTTTAATTTTGATTGAGTGTACATTTAAACTTCTTTTCATAAGCGCATAATGAGGTAGGCTCGAGCGTATGTCTTGAACATTGTTGCAAACCCTTGTGCCATGCAATGCTTAAGACATGGGCACATTGAGCCTACAGACATGCTCTTAAAAAGAAAAATTATACGTATACCCTGTGAGCTTGTGCACATGCTCAATAGGGGCTTGTTCCCCAGAAAGTGTGAATATAAAAAGACTGTGCAAGATTTGATGTCTTAAAACTGCATGTTATTTCTGAATCATTAGTTTTATTTTGACTTGAGTGTCCCTTTTAACTCTGTATTAGGACAAACGGTTTAGAGCTGATGGAGTTGTACTTTTAAAGAGACATAACCCAAATGCTGAATCATTAGAAAGTGATGTAGCAAATCTGTAAAAGGCTGAAAATAAAATGACTGTTACCTCTGTGTCTTTGGTAGCCTCATCCCATTATAGACCAAATGTAAGCATCAGAATGCTTGTCCCAGGACTTAGCAAGGGATCATGCGCCATAGATGTCTCTGTTTAAAGAAAGTTTATGATTTTTTTTTTTTTTTTTTTTTTAAATCCCACAAGATAACCGTAAAGTATGAACTTGGTACAGATGACTCTAAAAGTGGCTTAAAGAAACCTCCCTTTTTTTTTTTTTTTTTTTATTTATTAGAACATACATCTCTAAATAATTTTCCAATTTACTTATACATTTGCAGCAATGCAAAACTGGTAACCAGCTAGCTAAACACAGTAAGCCAATAACAAAGATCTTTATGTGCAGCCACCAATCGGCAGCTAAATCCCAAATCAATTACACTCTAAATAGCCATCCTTAAAGGGACAGTATTATCCCCATTTTCATATAACTGCATGTAATAGACACTACTATAAATAATATGCACAGATGCTGATCTAAAAATCCAGTATAAACCAGTTTAATAACTTAGAGGCTTTTAGTTTAGCGCTTTTGATTAGGTTGACTGGGACACTCAGTGAAAGCAGATATTCCCTCCTTCCTCGGCATATGAAAATAATCTTTACACAAACGGGATGCTGCATATCAAGTTGACTTGTCAGCAGTTATTTGTATGATTCAATTTAAAATTGTGTGAATGAATTAACCCTTTTTAAGGACCAGGAATTTCAGTCAAAAACTTACTCAAAAGGCCAGAGCATTTTTGCTCCATTTAAACAGAAAAAGAGCCTTTGTTTTTTTTTTTATTTACCTATCAAAACTATATATAATGTGATCATATATAAAAAAAAAAGACCTTTTCTCAAACTTTGGTTTTCTCACTGAAATTATTTTCAGATTGCGTATGCAGTAAATACACAAATGGCTGTTTAGGAATACAGGTCTTTGACATTGCCTTTTGGTGATTAGGAGGTGTTAATTGCAGACTTCTGAAATTCCTGACAGTGTAGGGGTAAATCGTATAGCTTGTAAGATTAAGTTAGGCTGTAGTGTAAGATTTTTATTTTTTGTGCAGTGTAGGATTCACGCACGGCTCATCTCTAGTGGAACATGCAGAATAGAGCAATCTCGCCGCTGTCAGCTAGATTGCCGCAGAAAGAGCCCAGGACAGCAGCATCCTTAAGCGCTAAACAACTACTGTGCCTGTACGGCACTGTTAGTTAAGGGGTTCAACGGTAAAAATGCATATTGCTGAATGAGTTGATACCAGTTGTAGGTGTTCCCTGAATACAACCTATTTAAATGGATGCAGTTGAGGAGAAAAGTGTACACTGTCTACTGTATGTTATTCTCTAGGGTTTGTAGGAATAACTTTACATTTTGTTCTATATTCTCACTTTTTTTTTTTTTTTTTTGCAGGCGTTTTAACAGCTGGAGTACGTGTGTTTTGCGTAACAGCTGCTCTCACAACTCGTGTACCCATGGAAAGGGATTGTCCTTGGCGTTCCTGTTTGAACTATAAACCTGGCTATTTAATAAAATGCTAATAAAGTGTTTCTTATCTGTTCTATTAATAAAGCTGTGACTGATCTTACATTTTGTTATCGTTTTTTTTTTTTTATTATTTATATGGGTATGCATTAAAGTGATGGTAAATCCTTCTATTTATGAAACACTAGAATTAGCATCACTTAAAATTAAAGGTGACCATTTTCATCAGTTAAATTTTTTTTTTTTTTTACCTCAGTACTAGCCTAAGGTGGAAACGTCATCAAATTGAAAATATATATATATATATATATATATATATATATATATATATATATATATATATATATCTATCTTTATATTTATATTTTTGCATCTGTGAAATGGGACTGCTTGGAGAAGGAATGGGACTAAGTGTAACAGTATTTTTTTTATATAATTTAGGCAATATTTACATGTCATAACATTATACCTGCAACCTAAAAGTAGTTTTATATAACTTTCAATAGTTTTGTATAGCTAGTACAATACTGTACTACATAAAGGCAATAGTTTTAAATAGACTATTTTTTTTTAAGAACACCCAAAGATGCAGGGAAAATGGTAACTATATATATATATATATATTAAAATAAATATATATATTATATTAATTGCAAGGATTTTGGAATTGGGTATGTGTATGTGTAATATCATTAAAAAATAAATGTATGTGTGGGTGTGTATTTTAGGTATGTAGATACTTGTTATAATTTAGTTCAGGAGTTTCAGCCACACCCATTGCTAAGAAGTGTTTAAAGTCCAGCATGTAGCCATACAATCTCCATAGCTGCACATTGGCAGTACGATGGGTCATACTGAACAAGTCAGTTTGAGAAATTTCTGCCCTACTAGATGAGACTTGGTCAGCTGTAAGTTCTATTCGCATCAAGAGCTCAGCCGTAAAGCAGTAGACCACACAAACTCACAGAACAAGGATGCTGAAGCTCATACAGCGTAAAGGGACAGTATACACCAACTTTAATATAACTGCATGTAATACACTACTATAAAGAATATGTGCAGATACTGATGTAAACCTCCAGTAAAAAACCTTTTTAAAAACTTAATTAGAAGCTCCCAGTTTAGCACTGTTAATGAGGTTAGTCTTGGACACCCAATAAAAGGGTCTGGAAAGCAAAAAGAGCAAAAACTCCCCCCCCCCCCCCTTCATATAAAAAGACCCTTTACACAAACCGGAGCAAGCTGTAGGAGTAGGTAGACAAGTTTACTTCTAAAAACTTTGGGGCTTGGTTTGGAATCTGAAAATCCGCACAATGTTTGTTTTTTAAAAAAAAAAAACATTCTCCCCCCCCCCCCCCCCCCCCCCCCCAACAAAAAACTGCATTGGCTTTATAGATGGTTCATCTACAAAACGTTTATGCAAAGAAAAATCTAGTGTACAATGTCCCTTTTTTAAAGGGACACTCAAGTCAAAATTATACTTCAAATCAAATTAGCCAAAATTGAAAATGAAAAATTAATTGCCAAGGATTCTAAGTCTAACCCTAAAAGGTTCTTTAAGTACATAAATGGCAAAAAATCAAAGAAGCATAATATAGGTACATTAAAATGCGTGGAGGGTAGCATGATAAATGACAGGGAGAAGGCTGAGGTACTAAACCAGTTTTTTTTTTTCTTCAGTATACACAAGAGAGGAACCATTGAATGATACTTTGGAACAGAATAGAACATGCCAGTCCATACCACTAACGGTTTTGTTTAGAGGATATCAGGAAAAAAATGGAAAATATTAAGGTAAATAAAACTCCAGGCCCAGATGGAATACACCCAAGGGTGTTAAGGGAACTTAGCACTGTTCTAGACAAACCTCTACTCTTAATTTTTCAAGACTCATCCTCAGGCATGGTACCCCAGGATTGGCGTAAAGCTGATGTGGTGCCACTCTTCAAAAAGGGAAGCAGGGATGATCCAGGAAGCTATAGACCAGTTAGTCTGACATCAATAGTGGGGAAGATATTTGAAGGGATTATAAGGGATTATATTGATGAGCATATTCGTGTAAACAAGATTATGAGTTCTAATCAGCATGGCTTTAGGAGAAATAGATCATGTCAAACTAATCTAATTAGATTCTACGAGGAAGTAAGTAAAAATATAGATAAAGGGGAATCAGTTGATGTGATATACTTAGATTTTGCAAAGGCATTTGATACAGTGCCACATAAGAGATTAATGCACACAATTAAGGGACTGGGAATAGCTGAAAATGTTAGCTCATGGATAAATAACTGGATAAAAGATAGGGAGCAACGAGTAGTAGTAAATGGATCATACTCAGATTGGACAAAGGTAAATCAGTAGAGTCCCCCAGCATGTATTAAAAGAGGCATTGATTCAAGGGAGGAAAGCATAATTCTGTGATTATATAAAGCCCTGGTAAGACCTCACCTTGAGTTTGGAGTGCAGTTCTGGGGACCGATTGCTAAAAAAAAAAAGATATTGCAGAACTAGAAAAAGTTCAGAGAAGGGCCACAAAGCTAATAAGGGGATTGGAGAAATTATCCTATGAGGAGAGGCTAGCAAAACTGGGTCTGTTCTCTTTAGAAAAAAGCGCTTGAGAGGTGACATGATTACTTTAAATAAATATATTCAAGGCCCATATACAGAGATGGCAGAAGCTCTGTTTATTCCAAGAAAATTGTTTCTGACAAGAGGTCATAATTTAAGGTTGGAGGAAAGGAGATTTAATCCCCTGCAACGGAAACGTTTTTTTCACTGTAAGAGCAATACAATTGTGGAACTCATTACCAAAGGAGGTAGTGAATGCCAATACCCTAGATACATTTAAAAATAGTCTGGATAAATTTCTGTATATAAACAAAATTCATGGATATGATTGCTAGTATTAAATGGGTCACCTTTTAGTGGGGTTATTTAAGCTTAATTGGAGCTTTTTGTAAGTATTTTACATTTGTATAGGTTGAACTCGATGGACTTCAGTCTTTTTTCAACCTTATCTACTATGTTATACTTAAATGATTCAGAGCATGCAATTTTTTATTTTAGAACCAGCAGTGCAGAAAAAATAAACAAATAGGTTGTGCCTTGCAAGGCCATCAATCAGTACAATCATACCAAACGAAGAAAAAATGACATTGTTTTACATCGCAACTTAATTAAAGCCAGAGGCACTTGACATAGAAAATGTCCTTATACTTCTGCTTTACACTGCTGAGATCGTTATATTTTTAATGATATCTTTGACCCATCTAAACAACGAACAAAAACAGGGAAGAGGGAAAAAAACTTGAACCAAAAACCAAGGGGAAGGAAAAGGGGGGGGGGGGGGAAGAGCTAGAGGGCAAGACAGATGTATTCATTTTTTTCTCTCACTGTCCAGCCCTGCTAGAGTGTTACCATATGCCCAGGAGTACTAGCTCTGAGTTTCTAAACAGGAATATCAGATGATTTATCTCAGTTAACGGGGAGCGATTTAATAAATGCTGTCCATTTACGGAAGAATTGTCTGATTCGTTATCCCTCTGGTCTAGTAAATATTGCTTCTTCAAGCAGTTCTTGATCTTTGAGATGGATCAATAGATGGAATTGTTCTCATTTTCCACTTTTTGAGGATTAGGTACCTAGCTGCCAGAATAGATAAGGTTACAAGTTTTTCAATGGGTTGATGCCCCTCTTGATTTTTTTTTAAAAACAAAATAGGACCTGCATCTGTGATATCTCCGGAGGGGAGATCTTTAGTAATTTGTTCAGCCAAAACTCTAGTTTCCACCAGAGGTATCTGATCTTAGGGCAGTTCCATATGTAGTAAGTCTGCTGCAGGGAAGGAACATTTAGGGCATTTGTTGAAGCTTCAAGTTTCGGAGTTAAAACCTTTTTCGGGGGTGAAGTATGACTTATGCAGGAGTTTAACATGTGCCTCCCTCCAGGTGGCTGACAGGGTGGCCTGTGATACTTTCTGTATAGATAGTTGTATAAATTTAGAATCAATATTGATCTAGGGTATCAGCAGGTTCCATTCTGCAACCAATTTCTCTAAAATAGGGCTCCCTTGCTAGATCCAAGAAGATTATAAGACTGGGTAGTAGACGTGCCCATTCTTGAACAGTATGAGGCAACTTCCAAGTTACCCAAGGCCCAGCGCCAGCCTACCTCTTTCATTAACTCTGCGACAGTGTCTTATTTGCAGGTATGCAAAAAATTCCTTATTGGTAATACTGAACTCAGTTTTAAGTTCCGCAAAGCTTTTGACAAATATTTTTTTTTTCTTTGTCAATAAGGTATACTATCCTGCCATTTTTTGAATACTACTGAATTTAGACCTGCAGGGAATTTTGGGTTCCCCATCAGCGGTGGGAGACCTTACAATTTATTGACGAGATTGCGTATTTTCCACCAGGCCTTCAAAGGGTTAAAAAAAAGTTTTGTCTTTTAATTTCCCCTAGTATCTCTTTAGGTTCACAATGGATTAGTGATAGCGGGTGAAATGGATTGTAGATGCTTACCTCAAGTGCATTATTCACATCATAGTTAGAAAAGATCCAGTCTGCCACTATGTGTGCTACAAAGACATAGTTGTACAAACGAATGTCAGGCAGTGAAAGGCCTCCGCTCTCTTTTGAAAGTGAGTTTAAGGATATCCTGGGTCTTTTATCCTGTGTGAATATCCCTCCCTAAGATAATTATTGGAGTATTCTGTAGGACGTAAAGAAGCTTCGGGAGGAGAACCATCTTAAACAGGGCTATCCGTCTAGAGATAGAAAGTGGTAGATTCTGCCAGCTCTTTAGTTTCTCCCTGATACTTGCTAAGACTGGAGGAATGTTAAGATTTATAGATATCACCTGGCATAGATGGAATTAAAATCTCTAAATTCTTAAGTCTTTGACTATTCTAAAAGGAATGTTGGGGGAAGAGTTACTGTTTTTCCTGAGCCATAAGAGTTCTGATTTTGCAGCATTGACCTTGTAACCCGAAAAAGTTTAGGTATGCTGGTTTTAGTGTTTGACAGGTACAGGAGTATGTCGTCCGCATACAACGCAATTTTTATCTCTAGTATACCTACTTTAATGCCCATCAGTTGGTGCCTGACCATAATTGTGAATAGTTCAATAGAGACATCAAAGAGAAAAGGGGGGGAAGAAGGACATCCCTGGTGAGTTCCCCCTCCCCAACAGCATCTGCGGAGACAGTGTTATTAGCTATCAATCTTGTATGAGGTTCTTTATACAGATTAATTATGAGGTTGAGGGACTCGTCTCTAAAACAAAACTTAGCTAAAGAAGTGAATAGATGGTCAAAGTGTATCGAGTCAAATGCTTTCTCTGCATCAATTGAGACAATAGCTAAATCAGGGACATCCTCTTCCCCTCCCCCCGACATCTCCATGTTCCCATAATACTCTGTGATAACCAGGGCTTCCCTAATGTTTGCTGAACAGTTACGCATATTCAGAAACCTGGCTTGATCTGTATGGATGATATTAGAAAGTGTTATATGAAGCCGCTGGGCAGTAATTGAACTGAGTATCTTGTAGTCTGAGTTTAAGAGGGCTATGGGTCTATATGACTCCAGGGTAGGATCTTTACCCCCTTTGAGGATTAAGATTGTGTGAAAGGCGGAGAAGGAGGTAGCTACTGGATCACCCTTGGCATTCATACTATTGCATAATTACTGAGAGATGGGGTGATCTCATGAAACATATACTTGTTGGGTAACCCATCAGGTCCTGATGCTTTGTTCAAAGCGAGATCAGAAATAGCTTTTCCTAATTCCTGCTCAGTAATCGGAGCATTGAGAGTTTTAGCAGATTCGGCTGATATAGTAGGATAGGTGTCTTCAGACTGAGCTAAATTCAAGCTCTTAAGAGAATAAAGTTCTTGGTAATATTTTACCTCCTGTTGAAGTTTCTTGATTAGAGATTACTTCTTGTCCCTTTTGACCAAATTGGCCAGGAGTTTCCCAGATTTGTTTCCAAATCTGTAAAGTCTAGCTTGGAGTTTTAAGTCTTTCTGTGTTCTTTCATTTTTAGCCCTGATATATTTTGCCCAGTTTGCTGTGTTCTCCTCTAACAGAAAACAGTTATAGGAGTTGTTTACTAAGTTGGTGATTTCTTTCTCTCTTAGTCAGAGTTTCCTAACTATCAAAGAGCTGTATGCTATGATTTCACCCCAAGCACTGCCTTTGCAGCTTCCCAGAATATAATTGGGCGATCTATATAGTCCCAATCAAAGTAAATATAATCTTTAAATTTATTTTTAAGCCAATTTTTGAATTTTAAATCGGTTGCAAGAAATGAAGGAAAAGTAAAACGCTGGGATGTATTTATTTTTTGATGATTAAGCTGGAACTCTAGGAAGATGGGGCCATGGTCTGATAGAAAAATAGGCCATATCTATTGTACATAGCCTTTCGTCGATCAGAAATAGATCGATTCTAGATAAAGTTTTGTGGGCCTTGTATAAACAGGTAAAATCCCTCGGATCAGGATTATGAATTCTTCACACATTCTTAATTGCTAAATTCTGTATGATTTTTTTTTTATATCTTGGCTTCTAGATTATCATTTTAATGTTTTAGCTGTTTAGTGCTCTGTCTTAATCTGTCCAAGGGGCAGTGTGGGGCCATATTAAAATCTCCCCCAAGTGACCTTCAGAATAGGAGATAATTTTAGATTGTAACATATCCCAGAATTCTGGGTCGAAAATGTTAGGTGTATAAATATTACAAAGTGTGACAACCATTTTAAGAATTTTGCCATTTAACATCACGTATCTCCCCTTGAGTTAATGACCTCCATATTGAGCCTTTTTCCTACCAAAACACTTGGTGAGGCAAAAACTTCTTTCATAGTTTCTTCGGGATTTAAATGAGTTTCCTCAGAGCATGCAATTTTAAACAACCTTCCAATTTACTTCCTTTAACAATGTGCACAATCTTTTTATACTTTTCCTTCTTAATAAAGGAAGAGTCCACCGCTACATTCATTACTTTTGGGAATTGCTGAACCTGGCCACTAGAAGGAGGCAAAGACACCACAGCCAAAGGCTTAAATACCTCCCCCCCCCCCTTCCCTCACCCCCCAGTCATTCTTTGCCTTTTGTCACAGGAGGTTGGCAGAGAAGTGTCAGAAGATTTCGGAGTAGTCTCTTATGGAGGATAGTACTCTTCGAGATGGGACTGGGGTTTTAAGTAGTCTTGTCAGCCTCTCAGTGAGAGCATTAATGGAGATGCAGGGAGAGTCTGCGAAACCATCCCGACTTATATTAACAGCTCCATAAGCAATCAGCGTTGACGAGTTTCGCTGCCTGCTTTCTTCACTAAAGTCCATGTCAGAAGCACTGCTACAATCTGTCAAACTTGAAGCACCAAGTTACTGTTCCACGGCATAGATTATGGTAAGATCGTTTAATTTTTTACACATATTGCAAACGCTAGAAGACAGGGTCACAGTGTGGCTCCTTTTATCTATATGGAATCAAGAGTTAATAGCTCCTGAGGGGGATTATGAACATTTGGGTTTAATCATATATGCTTTATCTGATTTTATGCTGCTTTATGTGTAAGATGTTTATGGGCTCATAGGCGAAGATGAAACATACATGTTTCACTTTGAAGGTTGCACAGCTTAAAAGCTTGGCGCGCTTTTTCTCATAGCAGGGATGGTCCTGCATTGCACACCATGTCACCGGAATGGCTGAGGCTTCCATTTCCTTTAAATTGACCAAGTTTCTACCGAAGAGGATTTTTATCTCTGTTCGGTCTGGGTCATAGGAGGTGGTGAGTGCCCCAGCCATTGGGGGTATAAAGGTGCTGTTTTTTTTAATTAAAATAGTTTTTCTTCTGTAAGATATGAGTCCACGGATTCATCCTTGTGGGATATTATCCTCCTGCTAACAGGAAGTGGCAAAGAGCACCACAGCTCCACCCCCCAGTCATGACTCCACCCCCCAGTCATTCTCTTTGCCTACACTAATAGGAAGGGTAAAGTGAAAGAGGTGATACAATGTTAGTTTTTATTTTCATCAAGCAAGACTTTTTATTTTAAATGGTAACGGTGAGTTAAAAAAAAAACAGGCAGCAGATGGATGAAGATTTCTGCCTGGAGACTGATGATCTTAGCAGTTGTTACTAAGATCCAGAGTAGTTCCCACATAATGGCTGAGGAGTACTTAAGAAACTTCAGTGTGAGGAACGTTTTTCATGCTACAAGCATTGAGGTATGTTCAGTCATTTTTTTCTGGAGAGACTGTGTTATTTCAGAATTGGCTGACAGTATCCTCATGAGGGAAAGGGTAAGCAGTAATCCTAATGTATAGAGAGGGGTATTACTGGACCTGTATGTTGGGCTGTAAAAAATGGTTGACACTGATGACATGTTTGTGGGCAAACGATTCTATGTTGGAAGGTTAAATAACGTTTTTTGTGGCAAACGTTTTCAATTTATTTTGGCAATGGAGGGTACACATGGCTTCATTTAGATGGGTATATGAACCCACATGGTTTTTTTAGACCGCTCTGGTGTGGTTATTGTTTAAGACTGTGAGACATCGAGTTAGATGGGCGGGGCCTATTTTTGTGCCTCAGTTGCGCAGTTGTATTCCCCATGCAAGCAGCAAACTTCAGCTCCGGTGGGCCTTTCAGGAAAGTTTGGGCTTAATCGAAGGGTTAATCCGATTTTGCAGACCCCTGAGGGCAGGTAGGCGCCACAACAGGGCTGTGGCTAGGTGCAGGGGGTGTTTTTGTTTAACTATAACATTTTTGGTATAACGTTTTTTGTTCTTAAGGATTAAGTATTCCTTTTCTTGTGGGGCAATCTTAGCTGACAAGTTGGGGTACATTTATCATAAAATTGAGATAATTTTATCGTTTTAAGGCAGTTTTGGAAAAATTGTATGCTTTTTTCTCTTGAAGGCGCGTTTTCAGATTATTTTGTGAAAAAAATAACAAAGTGTTTTCAAGCCTGTTTGGGGTCATTACTAGCCTGTTTTAACATGTCTGATCTTGAAGAAAGCCAATGTTCCATGTGTTTAGAAGCCATTGTGGAACCCCCACTTCAAATGTGTCCCTCATGTACTGAAAGGGCCTTACATTGCAAAAAACATATTTTAGCTGATAAAAGTATGTCTCAGGGTGATTCTCAGTCAGAAGAGAATCAGGTTATGCCATCCACTTCTCCCCAAGTTTCACAACCTTTAATGCCCGCCCAAGCGAAGCCAAGTACTTCTAGTGCGTCTAATTCTTTCACCCTGCAAGATATGGCTGCAGTTATGTCTACTACCCTTACAGAGGTATTATCTAAATTGCCAGGATTACAGGGTAAGCGCAATAGGTCAGGTATTAGAGTAAATGCTGAGCCCCCTGATGCTTTATTGGCCATCTCCGATGTACCCTCACAGTGTTCTGATTTGGGGGTGGGGGGATGGCTGTCTGAGGGAGAGCTTTCTGATTCAGGAAAGATGTTCCCTCAAACAGACTCAGATGTGACGGCCTTTAAATTTAAGCTTGAACACCTCTGTTACTCAAGGAGGTTTTAGCTACATTGGATGACAGAAACACCATGGTCGTAGTTAATCCTAAAAAATCCAGTAAGCTAAACAAATATTTTGATGTACCTTCCTTGATTGAGGTTTTTCCTGTACCAGATCGAGCTACTGAGATCATTGCTAAGGAATGGGAGAGACTGGGTATCCCTTTTTCTCCATCCCCTATATTTAAAAAGATGTTTCCCATAGGGGGCTCTATCAAGAAGTCTTGGCAAACAGTACCTAAGGTAGAAGGAGCAATTTCCACTCTAGCCAAGAGGACTACTATCCCCATAGAGGATAGTTGTGCCTTTAAGGATCCTATGTACAAAATATTGGAGGGGTTACTCAAAATGATGTATGTACACCAGGGTTTACAATGGCAACCTGCAGTGTGCATTGCTACCGTCACTAGAGTCTGTTTTGCCCATTAACATTCTGGATCTTAGAGCAATCTTCAATGCTCTTCTGGCCTGGCCCCAGTTAGCCTCGGCCCGGTTCATTAGGTTCCAGTCGGACAACATAACTTCAGTGGCTTACATCAACCATCAGGGAGGAATTCAGAGTTCCTTGGCCATGACAGAGGTAGCCAAGATAATTCAGTGGGCGGAGACCCACAATTGCTGTCTGTTGGCGATCCACATCCCAGGAGTGGACATCTGGGAGGCAGACAGACATTTCACCCAGGGGAGTGGGAACTCAATCCGGAAGTGTTTTCCAGCCTGATTCTCAAATGGGACCAGCCGGAATTGGATCTCATGGCATCTCGGCAGAATGCCAAGCTTCCGAGGTACGGTTCGATGTCAAGGGACCCTCAGGCTGTACTGATAGATGCCCTGGTGGTACCTCTGAATTTCAGTCTTGCATACCTATTCCCTCTGTTCGCTCTGCTACCTCGGGTCATTGCTCGAATCAAGCAGGAGAGGGCGTCGGTGATCCTCATTGCTCCGGCATGGCCTCACAGGATTTGGTATGCAGACCTAGTGGATTTGTCATCTCTTCCACCTTGGAGACTTCTGTTGAGGAAGGACCAAATCTAGTTTCTCTGAAGCTGACTGCTTGGAGATTGAACACTTAATTTTATCCAAGCGTGGATTTTCGGACTCGGTCATTGAGACCATGATTCAGGCTCGTAAACCTGTGACTAGAAAGATTTACCACAAGATATGGCGCAAATATCTATATTGGTGTGAATCCAAGGGCTACTCTTTGAGTAGAGTAATGATTCCTAGAATTCCGTCCTTTCTCCAAGAAGGTTTGGAGAAGGGCTTATCGGCAAGTTCCCTAAAGGGTCAAATATCTGCCTTGTCTATTTTGTTACACACGTCTGTCAGATGTACTAGACGTTCAATTGTTTTGTCAGGCCTTGGTCAGGATCAGGCCTGTGTTCAAACCAGTTACTCCTCCCTGGAGTCTTAATTTAGTTCTTAAGGTTCTTCAAGGGGCTCCGTTTGAGCCTATGCCTCCTAGAGTCAGAGCTCTCGGCATTACAGTATGAGTCTCCTTATTTTTCATTCGGATAAGGTAGTTTTACGTACCAAGTTAGGGTTTTTCCCTAAGGTAGTTTCTGACCGGAACATTAATCAGGAGATTGTTGTTCCTTCCTTGTGTCCTAATCCTCCTCAGAAGGAACGGCTTCTGCACAATCTAGACGTGGTTCGTGCACAAAAATTCTTCTTACAGGCGACTAAGGATTTTCATCAGTCTTCTGCTCTGTTTGTGGTATTCTCTGGGAAACGTAAGGGACAGAAAGCTACGGCTACTTCTCTTTCTTTGTGGCTGAAGAGTGTTATTCGCTTTGCCTACAAAACTGCTGGACAGCAGCCTCCTGAGAGAGCTACAGCTCATTCTACGAGGGCTGTTTCCTCTTCCTGGGCATTCAAAATGAAGTTTCTGTAGAACAGATTTTCAAGGCTGCAACTTGGTCCTCTCTTCACACTTTTTCAAAATTCTACAAATTTGACACTTTTGTCTCGGCTGAGGCGGCTTTTGGGAGAAAGGTTCTTCAAGCAGTGGTGCCTTCCGTTTAGGTTCCCTGTCTTGTAGTTCAGTAATACTGACTTCATAAATCCATTAAGTGTATATAACAAAAAAGAGTATATAACAATAAATGTACCTAATTCCTTTCTGGGCATACAAAACAAAAAGAAAATATGAAGAGGTCAAACAATGACAGAAAGGCATCTCATTCAGCATAGCTGTCCAATACATATCAACAATTCATTTTGTTACCTTGTACATTCACGTAGTAAGCACTGCAACAATATGGGGTATATTCAACCTTAATTTTCTATACAGGTTGGTTTAACCACTTTGAACACTTGTATGTCATATTAAATGAGGAGTAAGAAGATAATAAGTGGAGAAGGAAGGGAGAGGAGGAGAGAAAATATAGAAGAGATAGGAGGAAAAAAAAAGGGGGGACGAAGAGGGAGGGAGGGATCTATATGTCTATTCCCATATAATGTAGAGGCGTTAGTAGCTGTCTCTGGACATAATTATTTTATAAAGTTTAATAAAATCTAGCCACTTTATAGTCAATCTATCATACTGTCTCTCTGTGTTATTTATAGGATCAAATTGCTCAATTGTAAATTGCGATTGAAGTAGGAATGTTAAATTATTTACACTGTGTGCAGAATTATTAGGCAAATGAGTATTTTGACCACATCATCCTCTTTATGCATGTTGTCTTACTCCAAGCTGTATAGGCTCGAAAGCCTACTACCAATTAAGCATATTAGGTGATGTGCATCTCTGTAATGAGAAGGGGTGTGGTCTAATGACATCAACACCCTATATCAGGTGTGCATAATTATTAGGCAACTTCCTTTCCTTTGGCAAAATGGGTCAAAAGAAGGACTTGACAGGCTCAGAAAAGTCAAAAATAGTGAGATATCTTGCAGAGGGATGCAGCACTCTTAAAATTGCAAAGCTTCTGAAGCGTGATCATCGAACAATCAAGCGTTTCATTCAAAATAGTCAACAGGGTCGCAAGAAGCGTGTGGAAAAACCAAGGCGCAAAATAACTGCCCATGAACTGAGAAAAGTCAAGCGTGCAGCTGCCAAGATGCCACTTGCCACCAGTTTGGCCATATTTCAGAGCTGCAACATCACTGGAGTGCCCAAAAGCACAAGGTGTGCAATACTCAGAGACATGGCCAAGGTAAGAAAGGCTGAAAGACGACCACCACTGAACAAGACACACAAGCTGAAACGTCAAGACTGGGCCAAGAAATATCTCAAGACTGATTTTTCTAAGGTTTTATGGACTGATAAAATGAGAGTGAGTCTTGATGGGCCAGATGGATGGGCCCGTGGCTGGATTGGTAAAGGGCAGAGAGCTCCAGTCTGACTCAGACGCCAGCAAGGTGGAGGTGGAGTACTGGTTTGGGCTGGTATCATCAAAGATGAGCTTGTGGGGCCTTTTCGGGTTGAGGATGGAGTCAAGCTCAACTCCCAGTCCTACTGCCAGTTTCTGGAAGACACCTTCTTCAAGCAGTGGTACAGGAAGAAAATCTAATGACATGGCCTCCTTGTTCACCTGATCTGAACCCCATTGAGAACCTGTGGTCCATCATCAAATGTGAGATTTACAAGGAGGGAAAACAGTACACCTCTCTGAACAGTGTCTGGGAGGCTGTGGTTGCTGCTGCACGCAATGTTGATGGTGAACAGATCAAAACACTGACAGAATCCATGGATGGCAGGCTTTTGAGTGTCCTTGCAAAGAAAGGTGGCTATATTGGTCACTGATTTGTTTTTGTTTTGTTTTTGAATGTCAGAAATGTATATTTGTGAATGTTGAGATGTTATATTGGTTTCACTAGTAAAAATAAATAATTGAAATGGGTATATATTTGTTTTTTGTTAATTTGTCTAATAATTATGCACAGTAATAGTCACCTGCACACACAGATATCCCCCTAAAATAGCTATAACTAAAAACAAACTAAAAACTACTTCCAAAACTATTCAGCTTTGATATTGAGTTTTTTGGGTTCATTGAGAACATGGTTGTTGTTCAATAATAAAATTAATCCTCAAAAATTCAACTTGCCTAATAATTCTGCACTCCCTGTATGGTGGGAGCCTTTTTCTTCCAATTTTGGAGGATAAGATACCTCCCACAACATCATGTACACCTATACTCAAGACCACCATGAGAGGTAGAGGGTCCAAATACCATGAGGTAGAGGCCAAAGAAACAACTACTCTAGTAACCCCATTTGAAACAGAAAAAGTAGAACTTGAGCAGGTTTTTTCCAGGGCCCCCACAGGACCAGAAGGGGGGGGAAGAGATGGAGAGCATATAAGAGGAAGGTATCCGGTCAGGAGAGGTCGACAGCAGACCAAATACAACTGACCCCAATTATTAATCTATCTGATTATAACCTAAATAAGACAGAAGAAGATAGAGAAAATAACTTGGAATGGTGACAATGGCAGGCTCACCGTGGATGTTAAAGCCCTCTACTCCTCCATTCTGCATGATTTGGGGTTAGAAGCCATTGCCTTCTTTTTGAGGAGGGAAATGATGTATGATACCAATTATATTCAGTTTGTATTGAGGGTGACAAAATATCTTCTCACTCACAACCACTTCAGTTTTGAGGGGGAGTTCTATCTCCAGAGATGTGGCACAGCCATGGGGGCAAAATTTGCTCTGTCTTACGCCAACCTATATATGGGTTGGTGGGAGCTGTGCCACATCTTTGGAGATAGGAACTTATTCCAGTCTAATATAGTCTATTACTGTTGCTTTATTGATGACCTGTTGGTGATTTGGAAGGGAGGAAAAGACAGAGCATTTGAGTTTGTTCAATATCTCAATACCAATGGTGTTGGCCTTCAATTCACATTTGAATTTGGAGTGACAAGTATTAATTACTTGGATGTGGTATTGAAGGGAGAGAAGGGTAAACAAGTGATGGTTGAACTGTATAGAAAACCTATAACAGGAAACACTCTGTTACATGCCCAAAGTGGCCATCCGAAGCAGGTGTTTAGATCAGTGCTGAAAGGCCAATACATTAGAGTTAAGCAAAATTGTACTAAGGAAGTAGACAACTGTAAACATGCCAAGGACCTTACTAGCAGATTTCTCGAAAGAGGATATTCAAAGAGCGACATACAGGGCGTACGTGAAGAAGTAGAGAAATTGAGCAGGTCCAAGCTTTTGAAGGACAAACAGAGAACAATGGAACTGAGTGAGAGAAGGGTTACATTTGTAACACAATACAGCAGGCAATATCATCAGGTTTGCAATGTTGTGCATAAGCATTTAGCATTGCTTAGAGCCGATGATGATCTGACGGAGCTGGTGTCTAGAGGTTGTCGATTTGCTTATAAGAGAGGCAAAACTTTGGGCAACCAGCTAGCTCCCACCCATTTGAGGGAAAAGAATGTAAATGGATCTTCCTGGCTGAGTGTCAAGGGGGTCTATAGATGCAGCTTTATGAACTGTATAGCGTGTAATCATGTGAGAATAGGGAATGGTTTCAAGAGCTCTTACACAGGGGAATCTTTTGAACATAAGGCTTGCTATAACTGCAGGACTACATATGCCGTTTATCTTCTAAATTGTAAGTCATGTGACATCCAATATGTGGGTTTAACCACACGTGAGGTGAGAACCAGGATCCGTGAGCATATTAATAATATCAAGCAGGCTGAGCTCACTACTCCCTTAATACAACATTTCAAATTAAAACACAACAAAAAATACCAAATCACTAGTTTGGATTGTGATTGAGGTAGCCAGAAGAGATAAGAGAGGGGGTGAACGAGAGACACTGCTCTCCAAAAGAGAGGTTTATTGGATCCATAAATTGAATACAAGGGTCCCTAATGGGTTCAATTTGGAATTTGAGCTTATAAATCATTGGCATTAGAGCAACAAACTATATGGTGGATTTAAGTGTACCGAGATCATAGTCGGTAAGGGCTCTAGCAATGTTCACTGATAAGGTCATCACTCTACACTGTTACATTTCACAAATACCCTCCCCTTAGATTGGGGTCCTGACATAAGTCTATAAAACTATCAGATTATGTTTCAGATTAGTAAAATATTGGGTACATGGATATGATTTACACCAGTATGCCAGTTAAAGATATGTAGAATTATCGGGGTATCATGATATCTGGCCTTGTATAGGAATGAGCGGAAAGTGGGTAATATGTACAGGTCTGGTGCTGTAAGAACACAAATAGGGTAGTGTATAAGCTTTAATCATTTTATGGATGAGCCTTATATTAGGGTAGCCTCTTACATGTACAAGCAGACAAGTCACAGCAATGCAGATCAGAAATATATAGAAGCACTTTCTGACATTAGGGAAGTTCCAGTTCTGTTGGGAGCTAGCATACAGTGTAGGTACTTTTTACTTCGCATTATCTAGTTTTGGAATGCGGGTTTATACGTTACCCCAAAGAAACATGAGAGTTTCTTATGCAGGGACATTAGATAACAGACACGTGTAGCGAGGGATTTAAGAGTTAGAAATCTTTATATACTAATACTCATTTAGCTAGCTCACAGGAAGTGGGAGCATCACATATAATACAATGTATACAGGGGATGACGATTAGTTAGTTGTCCAGATATTTTTGAGTAAACTGAGATAGTAGAGTAGAGAACACAATGCAATAATATAGTCAAGTTTATATAAGTTTTAGCAAGGCTAATAAGTAGCAAGAGCTATTTGATAGGAAATCATAGTTTCATTTTCTTGGTTCAACGAGTGATCTTTATAATAAGGTGTCCAACTCCTATCTAGGCGAGTTTGGTCTTTCTGACCACAGGTGTTGGGGGTTAGGTCAAGTGTGTTGTTTTAACCAATGAGCACTGTTTTTAGTATTTAAATAGAGTGTGGTTACAGGTACCCATCAGCTACGATTACGGCAACAGCCGAAACGTGTCAGACAGAGGGTACGTGACTACCCACACCACAGAACCTAGCCTATCCGGTATCTGTTGTAACCGGGTTTCTCCATGTTTTAAGAAATAAATCAATAAAGTGACTTTTTATTTGTTCGTTATCCGGTGCTCCTGCCTTTTTGTTCATCAAACTGGCTATTTGGATCTATTTGAGAGCACGGATACATTGAGGTGGCTGTGGAGTTTTGTGTTTTCCTGCCCTGCAATTACGGCACAAGCAACTTTAACAAGTATCCTGGAGTGTATCGCACCTTAGCCAAACACCCCCACATCTTATGCTGCACGCCTCACGGCATCGAGGAGTAGAGTGCAACAGGTGAATTTGACAGGCAAAAGGATTCCAAGACGGCGTGCTGAAAGAGGGGCCTCAAGTTACTGGGTTTTGCAGCTGCGGGCCATCGGGCTCGGAGGACGCTGTTTACATACTCTGTGGCCCCAAGGACCGGCACGGGTTCGTCTCTGTGATTATGTGAGTGAACCATAACATTTGGCTTTTACGCTTAAGACCTGTTTATGAAGATTGTTGCTTTACTGTTATATATTACGATGTCCGAATGTGTAGCTTTGGGGAGAGGTACTCTTGAACAGTATATATGTTTTGAGGGGCCTGTCTGAGTGACATATCTCACGGAAGCGCTGTGTGCTGTTTGCTTATACCTTATTTGGTGGGATTGCATTATCTAAATTGCTGTGGATTATAACAGGCCGAATTTAAAAATTGGCACACTCCTAATGGACTGCTGTTATTGGTTTAAGGATTGTAGCTACCAGGTAGAGCATAAGTCCTGAACAGAAAACTTTGTTTCAAACATGGCAGTGCCCTTTACTTTATAGAGACTCAGTAGAATTTAGAAAACCAACAAATTTCAAAGTTAAAAGAGGACCAAATAAATAATGAAAGTATAATGTAAGTATAACTACACATAATTACACATTTTATAATACAATCTCATATTTTTAATATATTTTTAACCAATAGGACCCCCACCACAATTATCTCCTTAACTATCAGGACATTCCACCACAATTAGTTGAATAATTTTTATTAATTTTTATTTTGCAGTAAACATAAAATGCAAAACAACAGGTTATACATTGTATATATTATCATAGTCTTTTGTCTTGGTAAGAGGTAACAATGTCCCAGGCAATGTTGCCTCTTACTATTAATAATAAAAAGTACATTATGGGGACCTCCAGGAGCGGAATAGACCTTAGGATAGAGTTCATAGTCTGAGTCAACATAGTCCTCAAATGTAGGCATAATCTCTTCCCTTGTTTCATAGGGCCAATGATTTCAAGACTTGAATATTTGTGGTCCTTCCACCACAATTAAAGGCATAGAAAAGTTAAAAATAAAATGTGCATAGGTGCATTTCAGTTTGAAATAGAAGCATTTTGCCTTATACTTTCATTAGAATACATGCTTCTAATAAAAGTTATCACGCACATATCCTGTGAGGACCAGCGCACCAGTAATCTAACACGATGCCTGCTCAGAGGGTCAGCAGTAGCTTTTATGACACAAATTATGTCTTCACAAGCAATACAAACCACTGCCAGGTCTCTGAGCAAGAATACTGTTGCATGGGCCCTCACAGGATATGTGCGTATGCCTCAGAAAAACAGTAATAACTTTTACCAGAAGCACCCATGTACATTTCATTTTTTACCTTTCTATCCCTTTAAATGACTTTGAGTGCTAACGACGGCTCAGAGCCGTTGCTAGCACTCACCCACCTTGAGGGCAATCTGGGGGCTTACACTGACTTCCACCCCGGCGATTTGGCATGTATAGTGACAGGAGCTTTAGGTTTTGCGTGGTGACATCACGCACAATGACGTGATGACGTCACTGAGCAACTTTATTTAAAAATTAACGGACAGTATAGGGAAATGGGGGCATGCTGCTTAGAAGCCTATATCTCAGGCATCTAAGCAGCTACAGACCCCCAAGACCCACCGCTGGAAAGTTAATAGCCTAACCTTTTAAACGGTATAAGTCTTAGGAATCTGATTTTTTTTAAAAAAAGTAAAAAATATATATATTTAAAAAAAATTAAAAACAAATCTCAAATCCAGCTTAGCACCCAGGTGGGAAATTGCTTAGCACTCAAAGGGTTAAACACAATATATTTTTTGTTTTTCAAAAGATAGATAATGCCTTTAATATCTATTCCCCGGCTTTGCATAACCAACATTGTTATATTAATGTACTTTCTAACCTCTAGGTTTTTACTGTTTCTAAGCCCCAGCAGGTCGCCCCTTATCTCAGTGCTTTTTATTAGTTTTTTAAATCTTGTACAACAGCTAAACAGTGCTAGTTCATGTGTGCCAAATAGATATCATTGTGCTTACTCCCGTGGAGAATGCTAGTGGTTATGCAAGAACCAGCACTGATTTGGTTAAAATGCAAGTTTGTAAAAAGCACTGAGATAATGGGCAATCTGCAGTGGCTTAGATACAAGTAATCATAGAGGTAGAAAGTATTTTAATATAACCGTGTTGGTTATGCAAAACTGGAGAATGGGTAATAAATGAATTATCTTTTAAACAATAACAAAAAGACTGTCCCTTTAAAGGGATACTAAACCCAATTTACTTGCATGTACTTACCAGTCAGCTTCTTCAAAACATTAGTACTTACCCAGGAGGACAATCCAGCTTGTCATCAGCAGAAGGCACAGATGTTTTTCAGGGAAACCATGCACTGGGATTGCTCAAGATGAGATTTTGCACTGGTAAGAGTACTTTTACCAGCACAACCAGTTAATGTAAAACTTAGGCTGCTATATTATGGTTGAATGGGACATTTTGCCAGCTTGAGTAGTGGACGCCTTTTATAAAATATGAATGTGTGTTACTTTAAATCTGTAACCTACATAAATACATATGTAGATGCCCTGTTCTGGTATAGGACAATACATTCTACAGTTTATTTACCTCTTAAAACTCCTTATAGCCATTTGAGCTTTAAGAAAAAAAGTGCAAACTGTAGAAATTCAGGTAAGTGTATATGAAATAAGGAAGGCCTACAGCTCAAATTACTGAACCTGACACTACATTATTTTTTTTCTATCATAAATTTTACATTTGTTTTTGCAATGAAATTTTTCTTCAAATTGTAGAATTATATATTTTTTGCTTGCTATACTGTGGCCAAATATCAATGTTAATGTGTATTTTAATGTGTGTTATAGTTTTTTTATTTTTATATTTTTCTTATAGAAATGGGTGACTATGGATTTTTTTTTCTTTGTTTGAATTGAATAACATATATTTTACGTTCTTGAGAACAAACTTTTATCTTAAAGGGACAGAACACTCAAAATTGAAATCTTCATGAATGTATATGAAGCATTTTCTCAACCTGTGTTGGGGGGGAAATGCTCCTAGTTAAAATATCACTGTTTCAGTGATCACGTTTACACTACATAGGTGCACAGAGCATAGATATTCTTTGTGTCAAAATTTTTAAACATGTTGCCTGTTTAATGAGCTGGTGGTGACTTGTATAGCATTTAATGCAGGCCCGGACTGACCATAGGGCATACCGGGCAAATGCCCGGTGGGCCGCCGGATGCCTTAGCCCCGTCCACTATTACTGAGTGGTGCTTTCACTGTGGCTGTGTCGGTTGTAGCTCTGCTTGGCCCAAAAATTTCAGTCTGGGCCTGTTGTGGTGAGTGGTGACGTGTACTCTGTAAGTGTTAATGACAGTCATTACTTAAATGAACAATATAATTATCTTTAACATAAGAGATGACGTTGACAGCAAATATAGATGGAAAATATGATGCAGCAAACATTAAACAGCATTGTCATGAAATATCAATGACAGTTTCTTGTCTTGGTCATAATAATCATGTATGATCTAAGTGTACAATCTTTTGAAATATTGTAACATTTGTCTTTGCTTATTGTGGTGACAGCTGTGCAGCAGCAGGGACGATGCGGCTGTTCAATACACATCACATGTGAAGTCATGTGGGACCGGAGTACGGCTGGCCAGGCTTGCCCCCAAAAGTTTAGTACTATGTACTAATGAGTGAGCCTGGCATAGTAGGCTGGGCAGGAGATTGCTTGTGCCTTGTTACGCAGATGGAGTGCAGAAGCATTTCACTCAGCAGAACAGCCTCAAATCACTGAGAATTTGAGATTGCTGGATTGGGGGAGGTAGAGTGTCTGTGTAGTATAGCAGTGGGTCTGTGGAGACATAAAAAGGTAAGTGTTGTTTGAGGCTGGGGTTAAGTTGTTGGCTGTTCCTCTTGACTTCATCCAAAATAAAAAAAAAATTAAGGATGTAATTCCTTTAGTGCCCTGTCCAAAGCAAAAGAGATTGTGGTGAAATGGGGAATGGTTGTGCTTTTAAAAAAAAACCTGGATCTAAAGATCCTTTCATGATGACAGAATAAAACAAAGTGTTAAAGTGACACACTAGTCAAAATTAAACTTTCATGATTCAGATAGGGCATGTCATTTTTTTAAAAATTATTTTATTTATAATCCAAGGCACGGTCCAAGAACAATATCAACAACATTGAAAACATAACATAATCAGAAAATATAATAGGTTCATCAACATAGTACTATATTCATTTATACATATAGTTATATGTAAACTGATCATCATATTAATATAACATAAACAATTTATTCTCGACAATGCTTGGGGTTTTTATTTTCCATACGGCCCTCCCCTTATTTCCCCCTCCCCTCCATGCGGAGGGACAACATATCTGCGACGTAGCAGCGAAGAAGAAAGGAAAAAAAGAAAAAAGAAGAAAAAAAAAAAAAAAGGTAAGGGGAAAAAAATTAATTAATTCTATCACTTTCTTCCTCCCGATGCTTTACCAGTTCCCTAATAAGACAATTTCTGTATTTCTGAAGGGGAAGATTATATGATCTATTTCTGCTACAGGGAATATTTTTAAAAAGACAGCCCATTTGTCAAAAAACCTTTTAATGTCTTGTTCATTATTTATGTCCTCGTCCCGCTGTTCTAAAATACATCGCTTTTTCATGCAGTTTTTTATTTCAGAGATACTTGGCATTGCATGACTTTTCCACTTCTTACAAATTAAATATCTGGTAGCAAGAATGGTGGAGATTATTATTCTTTCATTATTTTGCCTGCCAAACTCTTTCTTGAGGCAGAGTATTATCTGATATAATGTCAAAGAAACATGATCTATCTTAAGTACCTTCTTTAACCAATATTCAACCTTAGTCCAGAGATTTTTAATTTTTGGGCAATACCAAAACATATGTATTAAATCGGCTGCCTGGTACGAGCATTTAGGACATTTATTAAACCCCACATTAATGCATTTGAAGCCTCTCTCGGGAGTAAAGTATGCCCCATGGAGGAGCTTGAAATGTTCCTCTCTCCAAGTTGCAGATAATGTCACTTGTGCAATTTTTTTAATTGACAGTTGAATGGTTTTGGACTCAATGTTACTCTGAGGGATTGATGTATTCCAATAAGAAGCCAGTTTTGCCAAGACCAGTTCCCCTTTATTTGTACCCAGAAGATGATAACATGGTGCAATTGACATATGACCATTTCTTGTTAAAACAAGCCAATCCTCCAATTTACCTAATCCCCATTCCCAACCTGCTTTTTTAACTAGGTCTTGAACAAAGTGTCTTAGTTGCAGATACGCAAAAAATTATTTATTGGACAAATCAAAATCTGTTTTTTAATTCCTGAAATGTTTTAATACATTTTCTTTCTTTATCAATTATTTGACATACCTTTGTTAGCCCAGATGTGTGCCATTTTCTAAATACCTCAGAATACAAACCTGCTTGGAAAGTAGGGTTACCTATTATAGGCAAAAGACAATTAGCACTGTTGTTAATTGAAAGAAGAGTTACTATTTTGTGCCAGGCTTTAAGTGGGTTAAGAATTGTTTTAAATCTTTTGATTTCTGATGGAATTTCCTTAGGTACTAAATGTAATAATGCAGATAGAGAATACGGGTGGCAGACACTAGTCTCAAGATAATTATTCAAGACATAGTTGTTAGACTAGATCCAATCTACTACGACTCGAGCAAGAAAGGAAAGATTATATAACCTTATATCCGGTAAAGCAAGACCTCAATCTTCTTTAGGTACCGAGAGTTTCATAAAAGATATCTTTGACCTCTTATTCTGCCACGTATATCCTTTCCTAGGAGAATTATTGGTGTGTTTTGAAGTATATATAAAAGTTTTGGAAGAAGAGCCATTTTAAAAAGAGCAATCCTTCCAGAGAGCGATATTGGAAGATTTTGCCAAACCAAAAGCTTTTCCTTGATCATTTTCACTATTGGGGGAACATTCAAAGCATAGAGATCTGCAGTCCTTGTCGGAATATGAATCCCTAGATATTTGAAGGAATCTGTTACTTGATGGAAAGGGGTTTTTAATATAGAGGTATTGTTTTTTCTAAGCCATAATATCTCTGACTTTGCCGTATTTACTTTATAACCAGAGAATGAACCAAATTGTTCCAAGATCTGAAAAAGTTTTGGTAGGTTCAATTTGGTATTAGCCAGATAAAGCAGCAGGTCATCAGCATATAAACCAATTTTTATTTCGCAGTTGCAAATTTTTATGCCATCCAGGTGATGACAAATTTTAATTGCCAGAGGTTCAATAGAAATATTAAATAAGAGCGGGGAGAGAGGACAGCCCTGCCTTGTTCCTCTGCCTAACAAGATAGGAGGGGAAATATTGTTATTCACTATCAATCTTGTAGACGGTTGTTTATATAGATTTTCAATAAATTCGAGAAAGTTACCTCCGATGCCAAATTGCCTTAATGATGTTTTGATATGTTCGTAAAATATTGAGTCAAAGGCTTTTTCAGCATCTAAAGAAATGATAGCAAGATCAGGTATGTCCTCCCCCCCGCTATTTGAACTAGACAGAACCTCAAAGTATTCTGTCACCAACAGAGCTTCTCTAATTTTTGCAGCAAATTGCGGTTATTTAGAAAACCTGCTTGATCAGTATGGATGATTTCTGAGAGGGACCCTTTAAGTCTAGATGCTAGGATTGCAGTAAGAATTTTGTAATCTGAGTTTAGCAGAGCAATTGGTCTATAAGATTCCTTGCAATCGGGGTCTTTTCCACCTTTTAATATCAGAGTTGTATAAGAGTTAGTAAATGAAGGAGGGATCAATTTACCACTGATAAAAAAAGCTATTAAAAAGCGTACAAAGATGTGGGGTGGCTTCACCAATCAGGATCTTATAAAATTCACTAGGTAGACCATCTGGACCTGCTGCCTTATTTGGAGCGAGCTTAGATATTACTTTCTCTATTTTTTCTATGGAGATAGGGGCGTTGAGGCTGTTAGCCATTTCTGATGTGACTGTAGGATACGTGATATCCCTCCAAAAATCATCAGATTTGTGTATATCACTTGTTTTAAATGAGTATAATTCCTGATAATATTCATGGAATGCATCTAGTATATCATCAGCTTTTGAAAGCTGTAACCCTTTATTGTACAATTTATCTATGATTGGTTGTTTTTTCTCATTTAGATTAGATTAGATTCGTTTTATTGTCATTGTACAAAGTAGGAAAACAGAGACAACGAAATTATAATTAATATAAATAATTAATAATTTCTTATTAATTTGGCCAGCATCTTACCCGATTAGTTACCATATCTGTACAGCTTAGCCTGCATTTTTAACTCTCTTTGTGTTTCTTGAAATAAAACAAAAGTATCCCTTTCATTTTTTACTTTGACATATTTTGCCCAGTTTAGAGGAGTTTTGTCAAGCAAGTATTGATTGTAAGTATTGGTTAAACATTGGCATGACTCTCTTTCTCTGGACCTGATTTTCTTATGTAAGGCTGAACTATATGAGATTATCTCCCCTCTCATTATTGCTTTCGCAGTGTCCCAAAATATTTCAGGGCAGCTTAAATAATCTTTATTGAAATGTACATATTCCTTATACCTGTTTATAAGCCAGTTCTTGAATTTTATCTCGGACATCAAGTAATAGGGAAAAAAAACGTGCTGCAGTAGAATGCAGATGTGAAAGCTGGAACTCAAGAACAATCGGCGCATGATCTGAAAGAAGAATTGGCCTTATGTCTGATTTTACCCCTCTCGTTAACATACGTTCATCAATTAAAAATATGTCGAGTCTTATGCGCCTTGGAAAGACAAGTAAAATTCTGAATGGAAGGATTTTGATATCTCCAAATATCCCGTAACTCTAAGTTCTGCATAATTTTTTTGAACATCTTTCCCTCTAGATTATCTTTTTTTTGTTTTAGCTGTTTGACATTGCGTTTTAGCCTATCAATCGGACATTGTGGTGCCATATTGTAATCTCCACCCATAATTAGGCAACCTTCCGTATAAGATAATAATTTGGTCTGCAAAGCATTCCAATATTTTGGATCAAATACATTGGGGCCATATGTCATGCACAATGTATACATCTTCTGGGCGATCTTTATTTTCAATAATACATACCTCCCCCCCAGATCAGCCTCAAAGTGTACAACTTTGGTGTTAATTTTCTTCCCTATTAATATTGCCACCCCCCTCTTTCTCTTAACACTGGGTGCAAAGTATATTTCCTTCACCCATGCTGTTTTAAGTTTTAAAGATTCTTCGGCTGATAAATGGGTTTCTTGAATAAAGCCTATGTCAGTCTGAATTTTTCGTAACTGAGTGAGGATCGCCTTCCTCTTTATAGGGGTAGATATACCACCTACATTCCACAACACTATTTTACAATTATCATTCCGCATAGTCATTTATGAATTAGGGAAGAAGGAGGTGAAAAAAGAGAAAAGGAGGAAAAAAAAAAAATTAAAGGGGGGGAACCTTTCTTTCCCTTCTGCCTTCTATATAGATATTATAATAAGTTCTCTCCGCATAGGGGGGAGTTGGACCCTGTGACTCGCGTCTAAAGGAGACACGGTCTTCCCCAATAGCAAAAGCTTGCATGTTATACCAAATCTAATAATTAGGTATTTAGCCATGCTGTCATTGGACCGGAGAGTCCAGTGTATTATAGAAGCTCTCAGCCAAGTGAGCTTCTTCAAAGAAATGTGTAAACTCTCCAACTTTGACCTTTAATTTGTAAGGATATATTATGGTTGCCTGATATCCTTTTTGTATTAACTTGGAACAAACCGGGGCAAGCTCCCTTCTCCTTGCTGCAGTATCAGCGGAGAAGTCTTGAAACATAATAATTGTAGCGTCTCCAGCCTTAACAGGCTGTTGTTTACGATAGTGCTGAAATAAAGTAAGTTTATCTTGAAAATTTAGTATTCTAGCTATGACAGGTCTAGGCCTAGTTCTGCCTTTGTTATCTGCACAAGGTGGACCTAATCTGTGCGCTCTCTCCACTGGGATGGGATATAGGGTAGATGGCATCTTTAAAATTATAGGCAAGGTTTCTGATATAAAATTGACAAGGTTATCATATTGCTGTTCTTCCGGTAGACCTATAATTCTTATATTGTTTCTTCTAGAGCGATTTTCTAGGTCTTCTAATCTATTTTGAATTTTTTGTATGTTAATGTTTATACCTTCTAGGTTAGAACTATGTACTATTGTTAGGTCTTCCAGGTCCGAAACTCTTTGTTCGGCTTCCTGCAGCCTATTAGAAAATTGACGAACCTCTTGTGTCAGAGAAAGAAAATCTTGTTTGATTTCAGCTCTGAGAGCCTCAAATTTAGGAGAGAGCGCATCAGATATACTAGCAACTAAGCTGTGAATATTGGTTGCTTCTTGTACAGCTGGTGCGTTTAACAAAGTTGGTTGTGCTTCCGTGGCAGCCTCTTGATTACCCTTCAGTTTCCTGTCCCTCTGTCTCGCTGCCATGGCTGGAGAAGGATTCTGGGGTGAAGTGTGAAGGAATTTGTCCATGTGCCAAGAAAAAATAAAAATAAAATAAAATAAGGTGGAGCAAAATTGTCGCTACGTGAGAGTCAGTTTAGGGGTTATAGAGTTAAGGTCTGAGAAGGTAAAACGTTCTCAGGTGGACAAGTGAGGGTGGGTATGTGCACAGTGGTGGTCAGGTGAGAGGAAGGGGGGAGAAAAAAAAAAAAAAAAGGGAAAAGGGTGAAGTGAGAATTAAACCAGTGCTACTTAGTTGTGTGAGAAAATCCAGCCATGGGTGCGGAGGCCAGAGAACGTTGTAAATATGAGGCAATGTCACATCAATTTGCCAGCTGTCTTAATAATATAACCCTTCAGAAGACACCTAGATTCCTAGGGTAAGGTGTATACAATATGATAAAAAAGAAGGTACCTCTAAAGGCACCAGTAACAATATCCTAGTTAAATTTATAATCAAGGTTCTGATATTATTCCAGCAATTATATACAATGTATCTTGCAGATAAACAGATATATACACCATAGCCTATCTAAATCCTGTTTCATCCAGCTTCATTTGTATATTATATTTTATTTTCAGGGAGGGTGAGAAATCTATTCTTAGAAAAAGATTATTGGATAATATAGCTGAGAATCTTTATGTTTCTATATAACCTTTCTCCCCATCCAATAATGAAGGATAATATTTTATTTTCAGGGAGGGTGAGAAATCTATTCTTAGAAAAAGATTATTGGATAATATAGCTGAGAATCTTTTATGTTTCTATATAACCTTTCTCTCCATCCAGTAATGAGGGATAATATATTCCCGGTGAGGGTTAAAACAGATTCCTTTGCTAGCAACTTATTAACTCCTCATTTGTACTAAATAACCTTTCGTTCCTTCCCCTGAGACATTTTCCCCCTTCTCACCTCCCCTCCTCCTGATTTCCTATAGAAGATTTTTAGAAAGCTGCTTCGTAGTAATACATTTTCAGGTTATAGGAACAATCAATTTTTAAAGGAGAAGGTGCAGTGTCTTTTTACAAGTTAAACCCAATTTACATTTTCCTAAACATTAACATCTTTGCAATGGTACGCTAAATACATTTATATGATAGATTTTTGCTGATAAATACTCTGGTTAAGTGTCCAAGTAAATCATGGGCAAGAGAGAATTATGTGAAAACCGTAGAAAGATTAAGATTTATTATGAAAGTGCAGTTAGCTAGGCAATACTAGCTTTCAAATTCCTTTGTATATTTAGTGAAGTTCAGCCAGTTCCTTTATGTGTGCAACTCGCCACCTTGCCTGGATTATTCCACAAAACAACGTTCAGCGAGTACCAGGTAGGTGAACAGGGAAGGCTTTTAAATGAAATATCGCCAAGAATGCAGGCACACCATCAGGTCAGAATGTGCAGCTGCCTACCATAGCCCTCTATCAGTGCCCAGCGCAGTATTACCCAGGTCGGTCAGGCAGCTCCGGTCGGTACCTCCAGAAAGAGTGAAGAGAAGAAAACCAACTCCTGGTAAGACCGCCTCTTGCTTCAGCACTCACTTACAGCGTCTCGGCCAGCCAGGGCGAAGATACTAGGCACATAAAAGAATCTCAGCGGCAATCTCCAAGGCTGGACACACACAGCCCCGACCTCCCGCTCAGCACCAGTGGGGGAGGAGGGGAATCCACAGCAAGCATCCGATCCAACACCAGGTAGGTCCGCTTTAGATATTCGTCACTCCCCGCTTGGCAACGCGGTTCCGCCACCATACTTTAAACCGGCCGGTCCAAGGATATCCATAAACAGTGAGGCAAAGTATATCCACAGGTGATCTCCACCTCCCTCGCAGCATCGGTGGGCGAGGGGAAGTTATGTGGGGAGTCCGCCGCTCTGCCGTAGATATTCAGGCAAAAGTCAAAACCCTTTGTAAATGAAGCAGTGATAGTGTATGGAAATAGCCTTAGCCTCCCACGCAGCACCGGTGGGGGAGGGAAGGGTATGTGGAGAGTCCGCTACAATCCTGCAGGTGTTCAGGGCAAGGTTCAAGGCACTTTGTCTGTGAAGCAGAGAAGGTGTATAGAAGTAGCCTCAGCCTCCCACGCAGCACCGGTGGGGGAGGGAGGCAACCGACTTCCCTTCACAAGTTTCTCTTTGAAGCTAAATCAAGAGTTCCGGTAAATATAAAAAAAGCACCAAGGTACAAGTTTTTTGCAAACTGACTAACAATGTCAGCACAGTGGGATGTTTATCCACTGTCTGGTTCCAGAAGCGTTGGTACAAGCTATCCAGGTAGCTACCCAGGACTCTGGGTTCGGCACGAGAGACAAACTCCGCCAGCAGCTGTAGGACTGGAAAGTAACCACACACAGGTGTTTGCAGTTAGCTCCTCCTCCGGAAACCACACCAGAGGGGGGCATGTCATTTTAAACAACTTTCCAATTTACTGTTATCCTCAAATTTGATTTGTTCTCTTGGTATTCTTAGTTGTAAGCTAAACCTAGGAAGGCTCATATGCTAATTTCTGAGCCATTGAAGGCCACCTCTTATCAGAGGGCACTGATTGGCTAAAATGTAAGTCTGTCAAAAGAACTGAAATAAGGGGGCAGTCTGCAGAGGCTTAGATACAAGGTAATCACAGTGGTAAAAAGTGTATTAATGTAACCGTATTGGTTATGCAGAAATGGGTAATAAAGGGATTATCTATCTTTTTAAACAATAACAATTCTGGTGTAGACTGTCACCAACATGAAAAGGTGTGATTTTACTCTGTCCTTTTTTTCAAGATAACTTTTAGTACCTTATATGTAGATGGAAGCCTGCACTTTATTGTATGCCTTAAAGTGAAGGTCAATTTTGATGAATTAGTGCCCGTTTTTTAATAAACCTATTAAAAACAAGGGCACTTTAATTCATCAAAAATTGACATTTCACTGTTTTCTTCAAAAAATTACCTTTTAATCCTGGCAGCCGCTACAGCACTTCCTCCGCCCGTCGCAAGCCATCTTCGCGGGTCAGTAATGACGAATCCGGCTTCCTCCAATCACAGGAAGCCTGATTCTTAATTTCTGATATCTGCAGAGGCTTCCAACGGCCGGGGGAATTCAGGATTAAAAGTTACGTTTTTGAAGAAAACAGTGAAATGTCAATTTTGATTAATTAAAGTGCCCTTGTTTTTAATAGGTTTATTAAAAACCGGGAACTAATTCATCAAAATGGACCTTCCCTTTAATCATGATAGAAAAGTAATTGTGCTTTAACCAAGGTTGCCTTAAAGGTATAGAAATGTCATAATTGATATGTGCATGGAGGATGCATTTCAATTTTAAATAGCAGAATTTCTGCAATACACTCCCATTAGCAAAAATGCTTCTAGTAAAAGTTATTACTGAATAGATTATGACTAGCTGAATATGAAGAAATGCATTACTGAATATTATCTTAAATTACTTGGTGAATGAATAGCTTACATTAAACACTAAAAGGTTATTAGTTTTTATAGAAAAGTATATTTTATAAGATACTGTGTGTACTCTTACAAATGGCACTGACCATTTAATTGAATAATATTTAGAGTCTACACATAATAGAATAGTTTAGTTTAACCCTCCTCCTGTCTCACTTTTAGTGTCCCTCTGGTGTTTGAACCCCAAGACCTAGTCTATGATGATCCTTTTCACAATAAGGCAATGAAGAACTGGCCTTCTATGGACATACAGTGGGGAAAAAAAGTATTTAGTCAGCCACCAATTGTGCAAGTTCTCCCACTTAAGAAGATGAGAGAGGCCTGTAATTTTCATCATAGGTATACCTCAACTATGAGAGACAAAATGTGGAAACAAATCCAGACAATCACATTGTCTGATTTGGAAAGGATTTATTTACAAATTATGGTGGAAAATAGGTATTTGGTCACCTACAAACAAGCAAGATTTCTGGCTCTCACATACCTGTATCTTCTTCTTTAAGAGGCTCCTCTGTCCTCCACTCATTACCTGTATTAATGACACCTGTTTGAACTTGTTATCAGTATAAAAGACACCTGTCCACAACCTCATACAATCACACTCCAAACTCCACTATGGTGAAGACCAAAGAGCTGTCAAAGGACACCAGAAACAAAATTGTAGACCTGCACCAGGCTGGGAAGACTGAATCTGCAATAGGCAAGCAGCTTGGTGTGAAGAAATCAACTGTGGGAGCAATAATTAGAAAATGGAAGACATACAAGACCACTGATAATCTCCCTCGATCTGGGGCTCCACGCAAGATCTCACGATGTGGGGTCAAAATGATCACATGAACGGTGAGCAAACATCCCAGAACCACACGAGGGGCCTAGTGAATGACCTGCAGAGAGCTGGACCAACGTAACAGAGGCTACCATCAGTAACACACTACGCTGCCAGGGACTCAGATCCTGCAGTGCCAGACGTGTCCCCCTGCTTAAGCCAGTACATGTCCTGGCCCGTCTGAAGTATGCTAGAGAGCATTTGGATGATCCAGAAGCAGATTGGGAGAATGTCATATGGTCAGATGAAACCAAAGTAGAACTGTTTGGTAGAAACACAACTTGTCGTGTTTGGAGTAGAGAGAACACCATACCTACTGTGAAGCATGGGGGGTGACAACATCATGCTTTGGGGCTGTTTCTCTGCAAAGGGAACAGGACGACTGATCAGTGTACATGAAAGAATGAATGGGGCCATGTATCGTGAGATTTTGAGTGCAAACCTCCTTCTATCAGCAAGGGCATTGAAGATGAAATGTGGCTGGGTCTTTCAGCATGACAATGATCCCAAACACACCACCCGGGCAACGAAGGAGTGGCTTCGTAAGAAGCATTTCAAGGTCCTGGAGTGGCCTAGCCAGTCTCCAGATCTCAACCCCATAGAAAACCTTTGGAGGGAGTTGAAAGTCCGTGTTGCCCAGCGACAGCCCCAAAACATCACTGCTCTAGAGGAGATCTGTATGCAGGAATGGGCCAACATACCAGCAGCAGTGTGTGACAACCTTGTGAAGACTTACAGAAAACGTTTGACCTCTGTCATTGCCAACAAAGGATATATAACAAAGTATTGAGATGAACTTTTGATATTGACCAAATACTTATTTTCCACCATAATTTGCAAATAAATTCTTTCCAATTCAGACAATGTGAATGTCTGGATTTGTTTTCACATTTTGTCTCTCATAGTTGAGGTATACCTATGATGAAAATTACAGGCCTCTCTCATCTTCTTAAGTGGGAGAACTTGCACAATTGGTGGCTGACTAAATACTTTTTTTCCCCACTGTATGAATCAAATGTGAAGAGTATATCTTGGAGATGGTGGATGGGAGCAATGCATGCGCGCTTCCCAGTGAGAGGCGGAGGTTACGGTGCAGCTGTGAATCATTTTAGCATCTCCATGAAGTCTGCCCACTGATTGAGGACACAAATGTGTGGGCTATAGACCCCTGAAGCATTAATATGACTGTTATCCACTGGGATAATGCAATCTTAAAATAAACTCTTGAATAAAATAGGGCAAAGAGATAATATAAAATAGCTTTCGTTATATATGTTGTATGTGAGGATTTGGGTGTTTTTCTGTCCTTATGTCGTGTCATGTCTTGCTGACCAGGCCCATGATTAGCATTACTCAGCAATTCTGTTGTCCAAATCACATAAAGGTTTTTCTATTTTGTGCAGATTTCCTCTTTCAGCAAAAAAAAAAAAAAATTCTTTACTTTATTCCATATAGAGGTTTGCACTTAGTCACTGACCACTCAAGCAGTAAACGACTAACAAATTTGCTACTCCTAATTTCACAAATTTCTTTTTATTTGTAATAAGAATTTAATATCTGTGCACTATATTTTTAAATTTGTAATATTTTATTAAATGTATATTCTTGCATGGATTTCCAGATGATTTCACTTTATTATATGGCACAACACAATTTAAATTCAAATATTGAACTTTTAACAATTTTTTTTTGTGTTAATTATTTATATATATTTAAGCACACTTTACACAAATTTTATTTGATTAATTTTGGTGATTTGCAGACTCTGAACTATATCTGTCCTAAATGTTTATAAAAAGTGTTTTTGCATATATATATTTTTTTTCTGGCTTTCGGATGTTTAAGTTACTAAAATGTTTCTTCTTTATAGCACAATCTGAAAAATAATAAAAAAGCAAGAATATGATACTAAAGATGTCTTAGTTACAAGGAACAATCCAGGTCTCCTGTATTTCTTTGTTTTGAACTTGTCAATTGAGTGATCTAGTGCATGTGACCTTCCTGTGTAAATTTGGCTATTCTAAAGTATCAGTGATACAGAAGAGTAAAGTAACTGCCTCTGGGTTTAGAGTTATTGAAGGGTAAAAAAAATGTGCTGTATGCTACTTTTACATTCATTTGGTGTAAAGTTTTGTAAACACACTGCTCTGTGTGTTAGCAAAGTTACAGATGGGAAGGGGGGGGGGGGTTGTTGGCTAAAACACTGCTGTGTTACTAGCAGCCAAAGAGGGGCAATTGCTCTTTAATTCATAACTAGTAAATGAGGGGTTAAATCACAGTTAAGATGAGCTCAATTATAGCTTGAGCCTAAAATGGGGCTAACCCTTATGTCAGTGTTTCTCAACTGCCGTCCTCACATACACCCAACAGGCTATGGTTTCATTCTAGGTGAAATAATCAGCTGAGTAAGCAGGTTAGTAACCGTCACCTAGATTTAGACTTCTACGTTAGCCTTAAAAAACAGCGTTAAGGGGTCCTAATGCTGCTTTTTAACGCCCGCTGGTATTACGAGTATGGCAGGTACAGGTGTACCGCTCACTTTTCGTCCGCGACTTTTCCATACCACAAATCCCATTACGTCAATTGCGTAACCTATCTTTTCTTTTTAATGGGATTTGCCTAACGCCGGTATTACGAGTCTTGGAAGAAGTGAACGGTACACCCTCTAACGCCAAGACTACTACCGCATAAAAAAGTCAGTAGTTAAGAGTTTTATGGGCTAACGCCGGAACATAAAGCTCTTAACTACAGTGCTATAAAGTACACTAACACCCATAAACTACCTATGAACCCCTAAACCGAGGCCCCCCCCACATCGCAAACACTAAAATAAAATTATTTAACCCCTAATCTTCTGACCGGACATCGCCGACACCTATTTTATATTTATTAACCCCTAATCTGCCCCCCAACGTCGCTGCCACCTACCTACACTTATTAACCCCTAATCTGCCGACCAGACATCGCTGCCACTATAATAAATGTATTAACCCCTAAACCACCGCACTTCCTCCTCGCAAACACTATAATAAATTTTATTAACCCCTAATCTGCCCTCCCTAACATCGCCGCCACCTACCTACATTTATTAACCCCTAATCTCCAGCCCCCAACATCGCAGCTACTATAATAAAGTTATTAACCCCTAAACCTAAGTCTAACCCTAACACCCCCCTAAGTTAAATATAATTTAAATAAAACAAAATAAATTTACTATAATTAAATAAATTAATCCTATTTAAAACTAAATACCTATAAAATAAACCCTAATATAGCTACAATATAACTAATAATTACATTTTAGCTATTTTAGGTTTTATATTTATTTTACAGGCAACTTTGTATTTATTTTAACTAGGTACAATAGCTATTAAATAGTTAATAACTATTTAATACCTACCTAGTTAAAATAATTACAAAATTACCTGTAAAATAAATCCTAACCGAAGTTACAAATACACCTAACACTACACTATCAATAAATTAATTAAATTAATTACCTACAATTATCTAAACTAAAATACAATGAAATAAACTAAACTATATTACAAAAACCCCCCACTAAATTACAAAAAATAAAAAAATATTACAAGAATTTTAATCTAATTACACCTATCTAAGCCCCCTAATAAAATTAAAAAGCCCCCCAAAATAATAAAATTCCCTACGCTATACTAAATTACAAAAGTAATCAGCTCTTTTACCAGCCCTTAAAAGGGCTTTTTGCGGGGCATTGCCCCAAAGTAATCAGCTCTTTTACCTGTAAAAATAAATGCAAGACCCCCCCAACATTACAACCCACCACCCACACACCCCTACTCTAAAACCCACCCGATCCCCGCTTAAAAAAACCTAACACTAACTCCCTGAAGATCACCCTACCTTGAGCCGTGTTCACCCAGCCGGGCACCACTGGTCATCCGATCCCTCCAGAAGTCTTCATCCGATGGGGCAGAAGAGGACATCCGGACCAGGAGAAGGTTTCACCCAAGCGGCATCTTCTATCTTCATCCATCCGGCGCGGGTCCATCTTCAAGACATCCGACGCGGAGCATCCTCTTCTTTCCACGGCCGACGACTGAATGAAGGTTCCTTTAAATGACGTCATCCAAGATGGCTTCCCTCGAATTCCGATTGGCTGATAGGATTCTATCAGCCAATCGGAATTATGGAAGGAAAAATCTGATTGGTTGATGCTATCAGCCAATCGGATTGAAGTTCAATCCGATTGGCTGAGTGGATCAGCCAATAGAATGTGAGGTCAATTCTATTGGCTGATCCAATCAGCCAATCGGATTGAACTTCAATCTGATTGGCTGATAGCATCAACCAATCAGATTTTTCCTACTTTAATTCCGATTGGCTTATAGAATCCTATCAGCCATTCGGAATTCAAGGGACGCCATCTTGGATGATGTCATTTAAAGGAACCTTCATTCAGTCGTCAGCCGTGGAAAGAAGAGGATGCTCTGCGTCGGATGTCTTGAAGATGGACTTGTTCCGCGCTGGATGGATGAAGATAGAAGATGCCGCTTGGATGAAGCCTTCTCCCGGTCCGGATGTCCTCTTCTGCCCCATCGGATGAAGACTTCTGGATGGATCGGATGACCAGTGGTGCCCGGCTGGGTGAACACAGCTCAAGGTAGGGTGATCTTCAGGGGGTTAGTGTTAGGTTTTTTTTAAGGGGAGATCGGGTGGGTTTTAGAGTAGGGGTGTGTGGGTGGTGGTTGTAATGTTGGGGGAGGGGTCTTGTATTTATTTTTACAGGTAAAAGAGCTGATTACTTTGGGGCAATGCCCCGCAAAAAGCCCTTTTAAGGGCTGGTAAAAGAGCTGATTACTTTTGTAATTTAGTATAGGGTAGGGAATTTTATTATTGGGGGGGGGGGTTATTTTATTAGGGGGCTTAGATTAGGTGTAATTAGATTAAAATTCTTGTATTTTTTTATTTTTTGTAATTTAGTGGGGATTTTTTGTAATATAGTTTAGTTTAATTGTATTTTAGTTTAGATAATTGTAGGTAATTTATTTAATTAATTTATTGATAGTGTAGTGTTAGGTGTATTTGTAACTTAGGTTATGATTTATTTTACAGGTAATTTTGTAATTATTTTAACTAGGTAGCTATTAAATAGTTATTAACTATTTAATAGCTATTGTACCTAGTTAAAATAAATACAAAGTTGCCTGTAAAATAAATATAAATCCTAAAATAGCTAAAATGTAATTATTAGTTATATTGTAGCTATATTAGGGTTTATTTTATAGGTAAGTATTTAGTTTTAAATAGGATTAATTTATTTAATTATAGTAATTTTATTTCATTTTATTTAAATAATATTTAACTTAGGGGGGTGTTAGGGTTAGGCTTAGGTTTAGGGGTTAAAATTTTTATTATAGTAGCGGCGACATTGGGGGCTGGAGATTAGGGGTTAATAATTGTAGGTAGGTGGCGGCGATGTTAGGGAGGGCAGATTAGGGGTTAATAAAATTTATTATAGTGTTTGCGAGGCGGGAGTGTGGCGGTTTAGGGGTTAATACATTTATTATAGTGGCGGCAATGTCCGGTCGGCAGATTAAAGGTTAATAAGTGTAGGTAGGTGGCGGCGACGTTGGGGGGGGACAGATTAGGGGTTAATAAATATAATATAGGTGTCGGCGATGTTAGGGACAGCAGATTAGGGGTTCATAGCTATAATGTAGGTGGCGGCGGTGTCCGGAGCAGCAGATTAGGGGTTAATAGTATAATGCAGGTGTCAGCGATAGCGGGGCGGCAGATTAGGGGTTAATAAGTGTAAGATTAGGGGTGTTTAGACTCGGGGTTCATGTTAGGTGTAGACGTTTCCCCATAGGAAACAATGGGGCTGTGTTAGGAGATGAACGCTGCTTTTTTGCAGGTGTTAGTTTTTTTTTTTCAGCCAGCTCAGCCCCATTGTATCCTATGGGGAAATCGTGCACAAGCACGTTTTTCCAGCTTACCGCTACCGTAAGCAACGCTGGTATTGAGGGTTTAAGTGGAGCTAAATTTGGCTCAACGCTCACTTTTCTGAGGCTGACGCAGCCATTCAGAAAACTCGTAATACCAGCGTTGGCTTAAGGGTGCGCTGGAAGAAAAGGCTCATTAGCAACGCAAGTCTTTATCGACAAAACTCTAAATCTAGGCGCTTGTTTGCTGATCAGCTGATAATTTCACGTGCTCCAGTTCAGCTATAATTAAAATTTGGCCTGTTAGGGGTTCTTGAGGGCCACAGTTGAGAAACTGTCTCGTGACTTGACTTTGTGCAATTCTTTGGTAATCTGTTTATCCAGTATCCCTGTGGAGGACAGCTTGCAATGCTACAGCTAAGGGTGGCTTACAATGAAGACTGAGTATTATTATCCAAAATTTCTCATCACAGATTTCATTAAAGGGACATTCCAGTCAAAATTTAAATCCACATGAATGCATTTCAGTTTTGAATAGAAGCATTTTTGTAATATATACCCAGATAGCAAGGATAACTTGCCACAAACTTGTAGCAAATTTTCACTTTATGTTTAAATCATTTTTTATTGGTAACAGAGAAAGAGAAAGCTTACAGGAACATACGGCGTCAAATCTAGCCGCAAATTACAACAATATAAATGACAAGGTATTACAAAGGCTATAAATTTTCAGTGTATAGTACCTCATAACAGGAGGTATAGTAAAGAAGTTCCTATCACTTTCATCCTCCATTATTTATATATAACTTAAAATCAAACATGGTATTTTCTAAGGGTGGGTAGATCTTCCAGTAATTGAAAGGAAGGAAATAAGGGAAAGTACAAAGGAGGGGAAGCAAGAAAACAAAGAGGATAGTGAGTGCTATTAGTAACCTTAGACATAGGGGGAAGCAGGCCAGCTGCCACTAATAGTTCAGATGTATCCGACTAGCAATTAGAGGTCTGGGATTAAGTTGTCGGCAGGGGTGGGTGATTAAAGCCATTTCTATAGTTCCAGTAGAACCAGATTTCGTCATTCGAGTTTTTAGTGTCTAGGGACCATGCTGCTAGGTCGTACATGTTATATGTGTGCTGAATTTTATTATTAATCTCTTGCCATGACGGTGTACCTACTTTCCAATATTTAGCTATGCAGGTTCTCACTACCGTGCACAGAATTCTAATGAAAGTGTTTATTGGTCTATTGAGGTGAGGTAAACGTTCGTGGATTAAAGCTTGAGCTATACTAATCTGCACCCGTTCGTCTAATAGATAGCTGACTAGGTTGGATAGTGACTGCCATATAGTCTGAACCTCAGGACAGTCCCAGAGCATGTGGCGATATGTGCCAACTTCTCCGCATCCTCTATAGCATTGTCTAGAGTTAGTTCATGTCATATGTGTCGTTCTTAGGGGTGTTAGGTACCATCTGAATATCGTCTTCAGGGTGTTTTCTCTAAGGTCAGCACTCAGTAAGCCTTTAGTGGCTGTCGCCAGGGTTATATGCCATTGTTCTGGCTCTAGTCTAATGTCTAGGTCTGCTTCCCACCTCTGCATGAGAGGTGTCTTAGCTGTGGTCTTTAGTTTCTGTATATCGAGGTATATTTTAGAGATGGATTGTTTTGGTCTGCCTGTAGAGCTACATATGTGCTCCAGGGTAAGTCTACCTTTGGTTTGGATTGACTGTATGTAGGTGTGTATTGCTGATGATATTTGGAGGTATAAGTACCAGTGCAAAGGGTCTGGGGTTAGTTTGTCCTTTAATTGGGCATAAGTCATCACTTTATTCTGTAGTAAAAAGTCTGCCACCCGGTACAGTCCCTTGTTTTCCCATTTATTAATTGTTCTTTGCAGGTCTTTGTGAAGAAGGTATCTAATGGGTCTCAATGTTGAGTCTAATGGGCACAACTCCCTTTTGTGTGCTAATTCTGACCATAGGACCTGAGTGGTCTCAGTTGTGATTGGTTGGTGTTGCTTTGTCTCGCGTGTGTTGTCTCTGCAATCCCATAGTATTGCGTCTGTCTTGTCCCCCCCCCTCATATCTGATTCTAGCTGTATCCAAAGGGCTTCCTCTCTGACTCTAAGTATTAATGTATCTTGGGCCAGTCTAGCTGCCTTATAGTATTCTATTAAGTTAGGAACTCCCAAACCGCCCAGGCTTCTATGATTTGTCAAGGTTCTCCCTGCTATTCTGGCAATCTTTTTACCTCGGATAAATGACAAAATCTCTGATTGAAGTTTCTCTAAGTCAGGGTATAAAATGCGTATGGGGAGAGCTCTGAAAAGATAGAGCAGACGGGGCAACACAGTCATCTTCACTGCCGATATTCTCCCCATCCAGGAGAAGTTATGCTTCTTCCATGTCTGCAGGTCTTTTCTGATAGCTTTGTACAGAGGGATATAATTGGCTTTGTATAATTGTTGGGTCTGTGCCGTTATTCCCATCCCTAAGTATTTCATGGGACCTTTAGATTCCTTTAGCTCAAAGTTTATTTGGATTAATTTCGTTGTGTGTGGGGGGAGTGCTATTGGTAACATTTCGCATTTATCGGTGTTGATGCGATAGCCAGAAATTAAAGAGAACTCTCCTAGTGTTTCAAATAGGTTGGGTAGTGAGTGCATGGGTCTGGTCAAAGTGAGTAGAATGTCGTCCGCGAAAAGGCTGATCTTGTAATTTGAGTTGCCTACTTTAAATCCTACTATGTCGGGATTCGCCCTTATCTTAGCTGCTAGGGACTCGATACATAACGCTAATAGCAAGGGGGACAAGGGGCATCCCTGCCTGGTCCCGTTTAAAATTGGAAATAGTTTAGATCTATAGCCATTGGAGGACACCAGGGCCAACGGGTTAGTGTATATGGTTTTGATGGCGTCCATAAAAGGGCCCCCAAAGTTCATATGTGTCAAGGTTGTAGTCATGTACCTCCAGTCTACCCTATCGAACGCCTTCTCTGCGTCCAACGCGAGAAGCAGAGAAGGCGTTTTTGTGTCACAGAGGTGGTGGACCGTGTCCACAATTCGTCTGACGTCTGGGGCTTCTCTGTCTCTAATGAATCCCACTTGGTCTTTATGTATTAGTTTGGGCAGTATGTTTGCTAACCTGTTTGCCAGGATCTTAGTAAAAATTTTTATATCCTGGTTAATCAGGGAGATAGGGTGATAGCTAGAGCATTTTTTTTGGTCTTTGCCTGGTTTGGGTATGATTATAATTTTGGCTTGTAGCAATTCAGTTGGGATTGGGTATCCTTGCATAATGTGGTTGCAGAATTTGGTCAGATGAGGAATAAGTTCTTTTCTAAACAGCTTGTAATATTCCCCTGGGAATCCATCTGGTCCCGCGGCTTTCCCTGATTTTAAAGCTTTTATCGCTAATACGACCTCTAACGTCGAAATGGGTTCATTCAACGTCTTTTTGTCGTCTTCTGTTAGTTTAGCTAATGAGGGGGTTGCTAAAAAGCTCTGTGTGAGGTTCTCTATCTGTGGACTATGTGTTACTTTATGACCGTCGTAAAGCTGAGCGTAGAAGTCTCCAAAGGCGTCAACTATTTCTTGGGGATGGGTAGTGTTTGTGCTGTCTGGCCTTTCTATGATTGGGATATTAGCTGTTTTATATTTTTCTCTAAGTTTATGGGCTAAGAATTTGTCTGGCTTGTTAGCGTATATAAAATACTGTGATTTTAGTTTCATTATAGCTCTATTGGCCTGGGAGTTCAGTAATTTAGCCAGTGAGTCCCTTTTGTTTTGCAGGGTATTCAGTATGGTGGGGTTCCCCGTTAGTCTGTGTTGTCTCTCCAAATGTGCTATGTCCTCATGTGTTTGCAACAAGTCACGCCTTGTCTTTTTATTATGTATAGTTTTTTCCTTTATGAGGATGCCCCTTGTGCTGCCCATACGCACGTCGGATTGTCAGTAGAGTCTGTATTAATGTCCCAAAATTCAGTTAGATGTTGCAAGGTGGAGGAATAAACCAGTGGGTTTTTGTGCAAGTTTGGGTCGTAAGTCCAGGATCTAGATCTATTTGGGTCAACCAGACCAGTCATCTTAAGAACCACCACAGAGTGATCCGACCATACGCAGGGACAAATGCTGGAGGATTTGAGGATCGGCTGCATGATTTGACTTGTAAAGACATAGTCTAGTTGGGAGTAGGTGTTATGTGCTGCCGAATAAAAAGTCGTGTCTCTGGTGTCGCCATTTAAGATGTACCAAGAGTCTATTAGTGAGTGTGAGTTAAGTGAGCTCTGAATGTTCCGTATTATACTGTCTCGTCTTAACAGTTTGTTCGACGTTGTCTTTGGTCTCTGTGTGTTCTGTGGTGGGATGGGTATGTTAAAATCGCCCGCCATAATTATTCTGACTTGTGACCACTGTGTAATGAGTTGCGATATGTTGGCGAAAAAAATGTGTTGTTGTTCATTGGGCGCGTAAACATTGCACAGAACAACATCTACATTATCCAACTGTCCCTTTAAGATTAAGTATCTGCCTTCAGTGTCTGCAGTGGTGGATTTGTGTATGTAGTTGACTGAGGAGTGGATGAGAATCGAGACTCCCCTCTTTTTCGACTTGGTAGTCGCATGAAAATGTGTGGGGTCATTTTTAGTCCAGTAGTAGGGGAGTTGGGGTTTTACAAAATGTGTTTCTTGTAGAAACAGTACCTTGGCTTTAAGCAAAGTGTATTGTTTAAAAGCTAATCTCTTAGTGTCAGTGTTGAGGCCACGTACGTTATGTGTGGCTATAGTCAAATCACCTTCCATTTATGTGTTGTTTGTGGGTTGTTAGCTTACCTGGTCCGCATGAGACCTCTCTAGGTTTCCTACTCTCTAGTGTTGTAGACCTTACTGGTGAGGGCATCATATCTACCTTCATGGTGAACCTTAACTGTTAAGACCTCTCCCTTTCGACATCTGAACACAGAAATAAGCACCAGCAGCAGCAAAACGGCACCGCTAGGCAATGGGCCCAACAGTTTGGATCTGCCTCTCTCGTTTCTGCAGGGGAGAATAGGGGGAAAGATAGAAAAAGAACAAGAGGAACAGGGAAAAACATGTTAAAAAAACGTTTAAAGTGCAATAACAGTGAGTCTTAATTAACTGGGGGTGTCAGTTCAGCTGCACCGAGTTGAATACTGGTAATTTAGAAAAGGGGCCCCTATCAATAGGGTAGTGTTTGTGAGCAAAGTCTCATTCCAAGTTATCTAATATCTCTGTATCTACAGAGCTGTTCTCTCCGTAGAAAGTAAGCCAGTCTCTTTATGTGCTTGTGTGTTCACACGTTGTGGTGCTGGTAGAGAAAGTGTCCTTTAAGAACTTGCAATTCTTTGGCTATCACTATGTTAACTTGTGGTATCTGTGACAAAGAGTGGCATATGGGGTCTTTATAACCCCTAATAAGTCCCAAAGAGGTATGTTTAAGTTTTTTGTTTCTTCCTAGTCGATCTTGTCCATTGAGCTTTCGAAATCTGGTCCGCTGGTTTCATTAGTCTTTGCAGGGGAGCAGGAGATGTTAATTTTGGGGCTTCTAGGTCAAGGATTTGACAAACCTCCGGAATGTCTGATGGGTCCCTGAGAGTAATTGTTCTGGAGTCTTTGGTGATATACAGGGCAAAGGGGAAGCCCCACTTGTATAATATTTGATGTTTTCTGAGCAGCTGTGTTAGCGGTCTCAGGGCACCTCTTCGCTGGAGGGTTCTGATGCTGAGGTCTTGATAGAACTGTATTACGTTCCCTTGGAATTTCAAGGTGGGGTTCTTACGTGCACCCTGTAGGATTTTGTCTTTATCTTGGAATAGCGCCATTTTGATAATTATATCTCTGGGGGGCATACCCTCCTTGGGTTTGGGTTTGAGGGCTCTATGGGCTCTTTCAATTCCCATGTTGAAGTTTTCTGATCCTTCTGTCACCTGGTGAAACAGTTGTGCTACATAGGAGAGGAGGTCTTTGTTAAGGATGCTCTCTGGAACTCCTTTCAGCCTAATATTGTTCCTCCTACTCCTGTTTTCTAAGTCTTCGAGTTTTTCGTGGATCTCGATTAGCTCCTGGTGGTGGGTGGCCACGGTTTGGTTGACATTAGTGATATCTTCAACTAAGGTGTCTGTTTGTTCCTCCAGTGTGTCCATCCGCCCTCCAAGTTCAGCAATCTCTTATTTGATTTCGGATAAGCTATTGGTCATTGCTGTATGCATGTTATCTATTTTATTCCAGAGCTTTTCAAAATTGGCTGCAATGTCCTGTTTTGAGAATAAGCCTTTCAAATCAGCTTTGGTCACTGGGGTGGTGTCTTCATTGGAATCAGGGTGTTCCATATCTGATGTTTCTTGGTCCCCCTCTTCCATATCCTCCGCTATGTTTAATTTGGGGTTTACAGTTGTTTTAAAGTAGGCATTAACTGTAGATGATTTAGTTGTTTTGTCACCCTTTATTAATCTTCTGGCTGACATTGTAAAAAAAAGGGTTTTCTGGCACCTGGTGTTAGTGGTGCAATATAGAGGCCGCAGATTAGTAGTTTAATGTCTTTTGCAGTTTTGGGCGGCAGAAGTTTTTGCTAGGTTAATAGGTGAATCCTAGTTAATATTGCATAATCAACTGCTTTTTATGATAAGAGTCCTTGTAAGCTTCTCTAGTTTATCAGGAAAGCTGGAGTAGGTTTATGTTTGTGTCTTAGTTGTACAGCTGGGTAGTCCCTTATTCCAGGGAGGGGAGCTGTGTGTATTTCAATACATAAATAATATGTGTTACCGTGACCTTTAAATGAGCTTCTCGTATTGGTTTCAAAATTCAATCATAATATATATTGCGCTGTGATAAGGTAAACAAATAGGTGAAAATTGGGTGAAAAATAGTGAAAATATGACTACAAGAGGTTAAAAAACAAAATATTTAATTGTTGCCATACAAAACAATATTGGACTAGATAATATATTCTGATAGGATAATAAGTGATAAAGAGCTCTATTACCTTGCGTATATTATATATTAAAATTCCTTAATCACAAGTTAAAATTGACAATAAATTCACAATAAATTCATGCTATAGTGTTCAAAGCATATGATAAAAACATATGATATAAACAGATTAAGTTAATATAATTAACGTAGGAGGTGGAAATAAATGTTCATCTGATGAATTGCAAGTATCTTTTGATGTGACTTTAGATGTGACTTTTAGTTGGAAATGAAATTACTCACAGTTTGCATGAAATAATTTTTCCAGGTGTCTGATTGGTTGAAACAGACAAGCCTTTATGTGAATAAAATAATTTTTCCGCTGTAGTTGAAACTTGTAGATAGAAATTGTAGATGAAGATAACAACTACTGGATGGTAAAGATGCTGAAACTGTTTACCCAAACTGGGTTTGCAGGAGTTTCAGTTGTTGATAAAACTTGGTTCTGTATATTTAAACTGTTATCTAAGACTTGGTTTGCAGGAGTTTCAGTTGTTGGTATGACTTAATTATAGAAACTGTTTACCTTGTATTTATTTGCTGGAGTTTCTATTTTTCTGGTTGCGTGAGGTGTTTGAACGCTTCTCTTTGTAGGTGTCTGTTTGTAGCTGAAACTATATACCCTCCCAGGGTTTGCTGGAGTTTCAGTGATTGATGGTTGATCTGTAGTGAAACTGTTTAATTAGGAAAGGTTTGCAGGAGTTTCAGACCACCTGTTGGTTATAAAAATCTTTTCTTAAGAGTTGCTGGAGCTGTATACCTTTTTCAAGGTTTGCTGGAGCTTCAGGTCTGGTGAGTGTCCACTTTAAGTCTTGTGGTGCTCGGTGTATAGCAATCACCGGTAACGGATTTTTTCGTGTTCAATCCTGGGTAGTCTCAGATGCAGACTTGAGTTGTTGGAGTGCACACTAGGGGCAAATCTACGCGTTTCGGCTTCAGCCTTCTTGATACATTTATCAACAACTGAAACTCCTGCAAACCCAGTTTAGGTAAACAGTTTCAGCATCTTTACCATCCAGTAGTTGTTATCTTCATCTACAATTTCGATCTACAAGTTTTAACTACAGCGAAAATTTTTTTTATTCACATAAAGGCTTGTCTGTTTCAACCAATCAGACACCTGGAAAAATTATTTCAAGCAAACTGTGAGTAATTTCATTTCCAACTAAAAGTCACATTTAAAGTCACATCAAAAGATACTTGCAATTCATCAGATGAACATTTATTTCCACCTCCTACGTTAATTATATTAACTTAATCTGTTTATATCATATGTTTTTATCATATGCTTTGAACACTATAGCATGAATTTATTGTGAATTTATTGTCAATTTTAACTTGTGATTAAGGAATTTTAATATATAATATACGCAAGGTAATAGAGCTCTTTATCACTTATTATCCTATCAGAATATATTATCTAGTCCAATATTGTTTTGTATGGCAACAATTAAATATTTTGTTTTTTAACCTCTTGTAGTCATATTTTCACTATTTTTCACCCAATTTTCACCTATTTGTTTACCTTATCACAGCGCAATATATATTATGATTGAATTTTGAAACCAATACGAGAAGCTCATTTAAAGGTCACAGTAACACATATTATTTATGTATTGAAATACACACAGCTCCCCTCACTTTTTTTTTACCCCATCAATCCCTCACAGTTGTTTGAAGGAACAGCTGTTTATCAGGGTTGAGCTGTCTCAATCCAATAGGTGCACTCACTCTTAACTGTTTTTCACTATTAGTCCCTTATTCCAGGAAAAGTATGTAGGTCTCAGAGACTTTTCTTAGGGAGTGTGATACTTTATTTGGTGTCTCTATGTTTTGTCTTTCTGAGGCTATCGATTCTATTTTCTCCCCTTCTTAGGCTCCCTCTATGGCTTACTCCTGACCCCTGGTTATCATATAGTGTGACGGTTTATGTGGGGATACTGTCCTCTGGCAACAGCGTTTATTCTTTTTTTGGGTGATCCTCAGCCTCCCCTCTTGTGCCCTTTAGTGCAGGAGACCGTGTTTACCTGTCCAGGAGCTCCGCTCACAGTCTCAGATCGTTGCGATCCTCGGCGCCATCTTGGATTTCCCCATGCTGCATTGTTGTGCGTGCGGTGTTGCGCAGCTCCTTCTAACTTTCTCTGCTGCTCTTATTCTCCGGAGGTTCCCACCGTTGCACTGCGGTCCCCTATCGCTCCCGAGGACCTTTCGATGCTGCAGGGCAAGTAGTTTGTAGTTGTCTGGTGCCACTTGGTGTAGTCGCTGAGTTTCCGCTGCTATGTCATGTCATGGGGTTTTCCTCATAACTTGTCTCCCGCCTTCCTCTGTGCTCAGCTATCGTTCTTGAGGTGGTTAGATCGGCTAGGTCAGGATTTAGATTATTGTTCTTTGTTTTAGCATGTTTGGCTAATGTTTAGGGCTCCAAAATAAACATTTATTCGATGAGCTGAACAGAGCTCACAAATTATGCGGCCATTTCTTAGCTTGGTCAGGCCACGCCCCCGCAAATTTTCACTTTAAAGGGACACTGAACCCAAATTTTTTCTTTAATGATTCAGATAGAGCATGAAATTTTAAGCAACTTTCTAATTTACTCCTATTATCAATTTTTTTTGTTCGCTTGCTATCTTTATTTTAAAAGCTGGAATGTAAATCTTAGCAGCAAGCACATTTTAGGTTCAGAACCACGAATAGCGCTTGCTTATTTGATGCTTTCATTTACTCTCCAATAAGCAAGCATAACCCAGGTTCTCAACAAAAAATGGGCCGGCTCCTATGCATCATATTCCTGCTTTTTAAATAAAGATAGCAAGAGAACGAAGAAAAATTGATAATAGGAGTAAATTAGGAAGTTACTTAAAATTGCATGCTCTATCTGAATCATGAAAGAAAAATTTTGGGTTTAGTGTCTGTCATGAGATGCAGGACATATGCAGGACACAGCAATGATGGTACAACTCTATTTTATTGCAGAGCATAACAATACACATCTAGTCAGGTTGATTGTACTAAACTAACTGCGACACAGACACCGGACCTAAGCCCCGCCCACAAACTAGTGACATCACATCCTGCTCTCATCACATCTTCCCCTTTTTCAAAGGCAAAGCATACATTTGCATAAAATAAATAACAAGGTACACCAACAGGGTATACAACAACATTTTTGTTTTTGAACATCAGATAGATTAGAAAACATGAACAAATAAATTACATCCTGACTTGGACATCGGGGTAGACTACCCTAGTCCACAGTGACCATGGGATTATTCTGCCCATACTTCCGGTCACTGTTCTAGCTAAAGTCAGTCCCTGTATCGGGCCGGAAGTTTCACCACTCTTCCGCTTGATGTAACTTTGCATGAACTGTCCTCTGATACAGAAGATGGTGAACAAGAGTCTGCTGGAGGCAAATATATATCCCCGCTGTGATCTTGCTAAGGGGAAGGCACCTCTCTTAGAACAGGGGATCCCACCGGCGGTGGTACTGAGGTATCCGGTTCCAGACTCTCAGGTACAGGCTGAAGATGTCTTCGGTTACGGCGTGTAACCGTCCCTCCATCTGTAAGGACTGTGTAAGACCTTGGTTCTGGAGAGCGGCCCACTACCGTAGCAGGCGTCTTCCATTTCTTCTCATCATCCAGTTTAATTCTGACACTTTGGCCCGCTTTCAGTTCCTGTAAAGGCCTGACAGAATGTCTCCTGTCGTAGAAGAAACGATAACCCTTTTTGGCCTCTTCATCCCTCCTAAGGACTTCGTCCCGAGGAACAGGGCCAGGCGGCTTGAAGACACCCACTGAGGGTAAAGTGGTGCAAATCTGGCGTCCTAGCATCAGCTGTGCTGGGCTAAACCCGGTGGCTTGAATGGGCGTCGCCCTGTATGACAAGAGGGCTAGGTACGGCTCAGATTGCTTTAGAATGAATTTTGTTGTTTGAACTGCCCTTTCAGCCATTCCGTTGGCCTGTGGATAATGTGGACTTGACGTGGAATGTACAAAATCATATTCCCTGCTGAAAGCACTGAACTCTGTAGAAGCGAACTGCATACCATTATCACTCACCAGCTCCATTGGAATGCCCCAGCGGGCGAACAAGCTCTTCAGGCGAATGATAACGGCCTGACTTGTGATATCATTCAGGGGTGCAATTTCCAAATACCTGGAATAGTAGTCGATCACAACAAGAAACTTTTTCCCGTGCAGTTCACACAAATCAGCAGCTATTTTCTGCCACGGCCCCGCAGGCAGCGGAGTAGACATCAAGGGCTCCCTTCTCTGAGTAGGCCGGCGTTCCCGGCAAAAGGCACATTTAGACACGTGATTTGCAATGTCGGAGCTGATCCCAGGCCACCACACGGCTGTAGCTGCCCTTTCTCTGCACTTTGTAATGCCTAAATGGCCATCGTGAATCCTGTTTAACATCTCCTTCCTCATACTGACAGGAATTACAATGCGGTCTTGGAACAGCACCAACCCCTCCAGCTCCTTGAGCTGCGACCTCTCTGGCTGGTAAGCATTTAAAGACATCCAGGCTGCCCGGCTCTCGGGCCAGCCTTCTTTTATGTACCTTATAACTTCTTGCAGATCTGTGTCCAAATATGTCTCTTTCTTTATCTCTTCCAGTTTCCTTGAAGAAATGGACTTAGAGGCCAGAACTGAATCAACATACACTTTCACATCCGATTCCGTGGAGGACTCTTCAGCAGCAGCCAGCAGGAGCCTGGATAGTGTATCTGCCACAACCAGTTGTTTCCCCGGCACATGCACTGCCTGAACATTGAACCTGAGCAGTCTCTTTAAAAGTCTCTGGCATCTCAAACGTGTTTTGTCAATGTCATAAGAATTGATTAGAGGGACTAGCGGTTTGTGGTCAGTTTCCAGACTAAATTTCTCCAAACCCACTAGATAACGCTGAAAGCGCTCACAGGCCCAAACTGCAGCCAGGCACTCTTTCTCAATTTGGGCGTATTTTGACTCTGCAGCCGTCAGTGTACGGGAACAGTAGGCGATAGGCTGTAGTTTGTTGTCATTCAGCTGCAGGAGTGAAGCCCCCAACCCATAACTGCTTTTTGAAGCTTTTTCTTGTGAAGGTCCCCAGACCCAGGCAACGTCTTTCTTAAGCAACTCTGTGACAGGGTGTAAAACTGTTGATAAATCTGGAAGAAACTTGCCCACGTAGTTTACAAGGCCCAATATCTGTCTCAGCTCATGCACATCCGAAGGGCTTTTCATCTGTTCAATAGCACAAATTTTCTCGGGGTCTGGCTTGATGCCATCCCCGTTGATGATATGCCCAAAGTAGCACAATTCAGTTTTCCTAAAATTACATTTTTCTTTATTCAGCTTCAGCCCAGACTCTTTGATAGTCTGTAGCACACAACTTAAACGCTGATCATGCTCCTCCACTGTAGACCCATACACTAGAATGTCATCCATGACGACCGCTGTGCCCACGTGGTCACTCAGGAGAGAACTTATTTCCCTTTGAAAGATTTCAGGAGCGGAGGATATCACAAAGGGGAGTCTGCAGAAGCAGAACCGACCTACCGGTGTGATAAAGGTAGTCAGTTTGCGGCACTTTGGATCCAGGGGGATCTGCCAAAAGCCGCTAGAATCGTCTAATGTGGAAAAGAACTTCGCCCCAGCCAACTTTGGAGCTATATCTTCTAATGTCGGCAGCACAAATCACTCTCTCTTTACTGCTTCATTCAACCTTTTCAGGTCCACTCAGATGCGCACCTTTCCGTTTTTCTTTGCAACTGGAACAATGGGGGCACACCAATCAGTCGCTTCAACAACCTCTTCAATAACCCCCATAGACTTCATGCGCATAAGCTCTTTCTCCACTTGAGGCATGAGCGGGAACGGGATTCTACGAAGGGTAGAAATACTGTATGGGACTGCGTCACTTTTAAGTGCTATACGGACAGGTTTGCAGTTCAGTAGGCCCAACTCGCCAAACATATCTTCGGAAATCTCATTCACTCTGGCCACGAGGCCCAAGTCACAGGCTGCTTTTCTGCTCAATAAACTGTTAACACACTGACCTCGGATCACATGCACCCACATGGTAAACTTCCTTTGCTTGTACTCACAGCTGGCAAGAAATTTCCCCACACAATCAATGCGGCCACCAGGACTATGGACATTTGTAGTAACCTTCGTCAGCTGGGGCTGTCGAGGCAGTTTCATAAATTCAGCAAAAGACATTACAGTGATATCTGCTCCTGTGTCAATCTTAAAATCAACTTTGGCTCCCATTACAGTAAAAGTAACTTTCCAATCTTCCTCTGAGCTTGTCCGCTCCACAACAGACCCCACAAAAGACACTTCCTGACCCTCCTGGTCACTGTCCACCTGCATCTCCTTAATGTATTCAGTTTTACACACCACTTCAAAATGGCCTACTCTGTTGCATTTTCTGCACCTTCTATCTCTGGCCGGGCATATAGCACTCTGATCATGAGCCCGGTAGCACCGTGTGCATCGCCCATGTTGCGCCCATCCACTTCTAGGCCTTTCCAGTAATTTAGATCTACCGCTCACACTGTGCCTTTCACTAGCAGTTTTCCTAGACTGTTGCACTTCATCCACAATACTCTCAGACCTCAGGTCAGCACTTTGCTTTTTCACCAGTTCACTCTGGCGGGCCATCCTAATAGCCCCGTCTAACTTTAAATCAGGCTCTAACTGCAGCTTCAGGGAGACTTCAGCATCTGCAATTCCAATAACTATTCTGTCTCTGATTTGCTCTTCTTTAGCAACACCAAACTCACAGAATTCAGCTAATTCATACAGGCTGTGCACAAATGACTCCACAGATTCTCCCACATGCTGATTACGTTTGTGAAAACAAGCTCTCTCATGAATCACATTTCTTTTGGGCACAAAGTGGGCACTGAGTTTATCCATAACTATATCAAAGTTAAATTCTTCCCCTTCTTGGAAAGTAAAAGCATTGAACACAGGCTCCACATCTTTCCCCATAGAGTATAAAAGAGAATTAACTTGTACTTCACCACTCTCCTTGTTCACTTTGGAAGCAATCCTGAAGCGCTGAAACCGCTGACGCCATGTGGGCCAAGCTGCAGGCTGAGAGAAGTCAAAAGGCTCAGGTGGGGTAAACTTTGACATTGCAATCGATCAGGAACAGAAGCGCAGTCCAGAACTTCTGACACCATGTCATGAGATGCAGGACATATGCAGGACACAGCAATGATGGTACAACTCTATTTTATTGCAGAGCATAACAATACACATCTAATCAGGTTGATTGTACTAAACTAACTGCGACACAGACACCGGACCTAAGCCCCACCCACAAACTAGTGACATCACATCCTGCTCTCATCACAGTGTCCTTTTAAGTCTGCTTAACTTGCTGCAAGTTTGAACTGGCAAGTGTGTTTTCTTGCAGCATTATTGCAGCACAAGTTCTAGTTGACACTTTTTCAACTTGCCGCAATTTTGTGTGGCAAGTCTCTAGCAAAAGGTAATTTGTAATTTTGAGACAAGTCAGCAGCAAGAGCTCTACAAGTCTTCTGCAAATATTTAAGTCAACAGCAAGAGCTCTGCAGGTTTGCAGCATTTTTTTGGCAAGTAAACAGCAAGAGCTCTGCAAGTCTCCTGCAAATGGTTGACAAGTCAACAGCAAGAGCTCTGCAAGTCTCCTGCAATTTTCTGACAAGTCAACAGCAAGAGCTTTGCATGTCTCCAATATGTTGACAAGTTGATAGCAATGGCTCTGCAATTCTGTTGCAAATCTCAGACAACTCAATAGTAAGAATGTTGTTAGTCTGGGGCAAATCTCTGGCATGTATGTCACAAAAGTGCAGTGTCTGTCACAAGAGCAATGCAAGTTTCCTGTTATATCTGTACATTTTAATTAGAAATTAATAATTTAATATTTTTTCTTAAAGTTAGTTTATGTAAGTTATTTGTATGAATTTAATTAATTTCAGAGTTGTAACTATATATTATCTGAGAGAATATACTATGTCAGGTAATATATTACTTGAAGAATTCTAATATTCGTGTTATAACACAAATATTATTATCTCAGTTACAGTAGGACAGGCTTTAAGGCATTCTGTTTATACAGCCATTACCAGTTCTGCCCATGTTAGATATGTTTAATGCTTGTACCTCTATTTCAGTGGTTTTTGACAACATTGAGTGTACTGTATATGTATAAGGTCTAGTTTTATTGTTCACATATTATATGAAAATGCAAACATCTCATTATGTTTTTTATATGCATTTACAAATAAAAAAGTCAGTTTCTTTGTTCCACTTACAGTAATTTTGGTGGGGGGCTGAAATCTAACCCGCTGTAGGAGTTGGGTCCTGCTTTAATATATTAAAACTTTGAAAATAATGTTTTTACTTGATTATTTTTTTAATTCTTTCTGAATATATAGTGTTATATGTATTATGTTATGTTGTGTGTGTTTTATGTGTTGTGTGGGTTTTATGTGTTGTGTTGTGTGTGTTATGTTTTATGTTGTGTTGTGTGTTATGTTTTATGTTGTGTTGTGTGTTATGTTTTATGTTGTGTTGTGTGTGTTATGTTTTATGTTGTGTTGTGTGTGTTATGTTTTATGTTGTGTTGTATGTGTGTTATGTTTTATGTTATGTTGTGTATATTTTATGTTTTATGTTGTGTGTGTTTTATGTTGTGTTGAGTGTGTTTTATGTTGTGTTGTGTGTGTTTTGTGTTTTATGTTGTGTTGTGTGTGTTTTTTGTTTTGTGTTGTGTATGTTTTATGTTATGTTGTTTGTGTTTTGTGTTTTATGTTGTGTGTGTTTTGTGTTTTATATTATGTTGTGTGTTTTATGTTTTATGTTGTTTGTGTGTGTTTTATGTTCTGTTGTGTGTGTTTTGTGTTTTATGTTATGTTGTGTGTGTTTTATGTTTTATTGTTGTGTTGTGTGTGTTTTATGTTTTATTGTTGTGTTGTGTGTGGTTTATGCTATGTTGTGTGTGTTTTATGTTAACAACTCCCGGGGTGCATTTTCAAAAAATATAATATAATGTAACCAAAGGAAGGCACTCGCCGTTCTCTCAGCAAATAGTTTAATGAAACTATGAATGTCTTTGGGGTCTCCCCCGTCCTCAGACCATGGCCTGAGGACGGGGGAGTCCCCGAAAACATTCATCGTTTCATTAAACTATTTGCTGAGAAGTGCCTTCCTTTGGTTACATTATATTATATTGTGAAGACTACATGCACTACCTATTATGATATTCAACATTAGAAAATAATAAATTATTTTGTTAATATATAATAATGATTAATAAATGTAATACATTTTTAAAATGTATTAAAGCGACCCTGGACTGTAAAAATCATTGCATTACATCTAATGTTTTATGTATAAAATTTGCATCTTTTAATATTGATCACACAAATTCAGCCCCTAATCTGCAAGTCACATTTCAATTCTTATAACAGCTAAATGTACCTAGTATTTTATACCTCAAGGACCAAAATTTTACTTTGATCTATTGATTGGCTGTATTTGTTACAACTTCGCTGATTGGCTCAGGGGACTTAAGGGACATCACATAGGGCAGGAAGCTGGTTGACTCCCTGTGAATGTGCCATGGCCCTCACTGTAAGAACAGTTGGGTATTCTAAAGATCTTTAGATTGTCTGGAGGTATATATAAGTCACTTGGTCCTTAAAGCCCACAGCTGTGTGATGTATATGCATGACCAGATGGACATAAAACAGTTAAGCGTGTAAGTGGCAGGTGCACGTACTGCTGCACCCAGTGCTATATTTAGTTATTGTGCTGCCCTAAGCACTGGCACATCTGCTGCCCCCAAACCATCACCCAACAATTGCAGCTCATATTTGCTTCATATATTTCTTGAAACTGGAGACCAGGAGTGCATGGAGGACTTTTGCACACACACACTAGAAAAACATTGCAGCAAATCCCATGCGTGATATGGTTTTATTGCATTCTGCATAGCGCTGCCATTACGAGTTTGAAAAATACAACCACTTGGCATGTGCGTGCATGTGTTACCCCATACAGCTAGGTTGTTTTTCAAAAACTTTTCTCAATTTAAAACCTGAGATTGCGAAATAGCCATAACATTTTTCATTCCCCATTGAAATCTATTGAGAAAAAAAAGTGGACCAAAAACCTGTCACCATCCCCCTACATCACAAACAATACATAAATCTATTAACCCCTAAACCGCCACCCCCCACATCGCAAACAATAAATAAATCTAAAAAAAGAAAAAACAGAGGCGCCGACGTGGCCTAGTAATGCAAAGATAAGTGGCTCCAATAAACACAAATCCAGATGTATACTCACAAGAGCAGCGCACCCTGTGGTGCTATTGATGCAGGCCGGAGCCTCGCAGTGGTCCAGCTCACTGTGGAATTGAAGTGGATACCCAGAAGATGTCCCTGAGGGGATTGATAGTAGATATCCTATGTGGACACAAAGTATATGCACATAGCCCAGTATTGTTAAGACAGAGAGACAAGTAAGTAAAGAATAAACTTACAATATCCAATGCACCTCCAGGTGCATTAACAGCAGGCTGGGACCTAACAGTCGCCCAGCAGACTGGAAAACTCCCAGCAGGTCCTGGTCTTCCTCAGGTGGCTAATAGCAGCAAAGCCCAACTATGAACTCACAAAAAATACACCAAAGGGCAAGCAAGTGTATTAAAATGTATAAAACTTTAATAAAAAGTGACGCGTTTCTCAGCTGATTAAGAGCTGTTTCCTCAGGCTAAAAAATATATTTCATAATGAAAATTCACTTGCTATTTAACAGGATATGCATAATGAGAACTCAATCTGATAGGTGCAACAATTAAGACAATTCATTAGTCACAACTGTGCATAATTAGTTGGTATAGTAACCTTTGTAAACAATCCATTCACTGCAGTCTTCAAAAACATATAAGCAGACAAAAGTTTTCCATTTAAATGCACATAATTATTCAGAGATGACATAAATAAATAACATTTAGTAGTTGTGCAGAGCCCCACTACCAGTGCTATTCTGAGAGCAAATCAAACAAATATTTTTGTACATAATAAAGGTAAATATATACATAGGAGTGAATATATAAAAATAAATACAAGTATAAATACACAAGACCAAAGTGTGGTGTAACATAACATCACTAGAAGCTCATAGTGTGCATGATGTTAAAACAATGAATAAATACAATATATTTAAAAACATAGTGAAAAAATCCTAATAGAGATCCAAAGCATGATGAGACCAAACAAACTATAACACTGACTTTGCTTTTCAGCTTGCAAATGACAGGCCCTGTGGGGAGACGCTGGTATGTGTGCAGCCCAGCTGCTTGATTATGAATAGTGCAGTAACTGCATGTTTTTTTCATATGTATTATTATTATTGGCCCTGTATTGATAGCTATGTAGCAATAGATTTTATATGTTATATAACTTTTTTTATTTGATATTAAAATACGATACAACGGCTCTATTTATTTCAACTAATATATTTAGTAGCCATTAGAACAAACCTGATGATATGGATATGCTCTAGGTAATGAGCTCCTCTCATAGGTCGTATGTGGATGGGTGGATAACCATCCACCAATCAGAACCTTATGTGTGCTGTTGTCATGGAAGGAATCCGCCTCCACATAACACTTGACAGGCATGTATTGATATAGGTGCTCAATAGATTAATCGTACATGGGCCTCTCCCTAAGTGTTATTATTATTATTCTTTATTTATAAAGCGCCAAGAGATTCCGCAGCGCTGTTCATAGGTAACAAAGATAAAAGGACAGTATAATATGAGACACCAGACAAAATTTAACAAACAAATACAGGAGGAATTGGGAGCCCTGTTCCCATGGGAACTTACAATCTAAATGGGTAGGAGGGTGAGAAACAGGAGGTGGGGACTGCAAAGGTGGGAATGATGTTAGTGTGAAGTTAGATGAGGGCAACTCTTAGGCAAGTGGAATTAATTAGTTACAGGCTTCCCTGAACAAGAAGGTCTTTAGGGAGCGTTTAAAGGAGGAGAGGTTGGGAGAAAGTCTGACAGCACGAGGAATTGCGTTCCAGAGGGTTGGTGCCGCACGAGAGAAGTCCTGTAGTCTAGCATGAGAGGAGGTGATGGTAAAAGAGGCAAGGAGTAGATCGTTGTTGGATCTTAGGGGACGGGCTGGAGTATATTTGTTGATGAGTGAGGACAGGTATGGGGGGGCTGCATTGGTAAGGGCTTTGTAGGTCAGAGTGAGAATTTTGAATTTAATTCTGCTGTGAATGGGGAGCCAGTGAAGGTACTCACAGAGGGGTGCGGCAGATACAGAGCGTCGGGAGAGGTGGATTAGCCTAGCAGAGGCATTTAGGATGGATTGAAGGGGGGAGAGGCGGGAGAGAGGAAGGCCAGTTAGTAGGTTGTTACAGTAGTCAAGCCGGGAAATTACTAGGGAATGGATTAGCTGTTTAGTAGTTTCAGTACTCAGAAAAGGACGAATTTTGGAGATATTGCGTAGGTGGTTGCGACAGGATGAAGAGAGCGATTGGATGTGGGGTATGAAGGACAGATTGGAATCGAGTGTAACTCCAAGGCAGCGGACTTGGGGTGATGGGGAGATAGTGGTGTCACCGACAGTGATAGTAAAGTTAGAAACTGGAGTAGAATTAGTTGGGGGGGATTAGGAGAAGCTCAGTCTTGGAGATGTTGATTTTTAGGTGGTGAGAGGCCATCCAGGAAGAAATGCCAGATAAGCAGCCGCTGATGTGGGAAAGGACAGAAGGAGAGAGTGCAGGGGTGGATAGGTAGATCTGAGTATCATCAGCATAGAGGTGATAGTTGAAGCCATAGCTACTAATAAGTTTACCCAGTGAGGAAGTATAAATAGAGAAGAGTAGAGGGCCTAGAACAGAGCCTTGAGGTACTCCAACAGACAGAGGCAGTGGAGAGGATGAGTCACTAGCAAATGAGACAGAAAAGGACCTATTAGAGAGATAAGAGTGGATCCAGGAGAGGGCAATGTCACAGAGCCCAAGGGAGCTGAGAGTCCGTAGGAGGAGGGGATGGTCAACAGTGTCAAAGGCAGCAGACAGGTCAAGTAAGATAAGTATAGAATAGTGGCCATTGTTTTTAGCAGAAAGAAGATCGTTAGTAACCTTGGTGAGGGCAGTCTCAGTTGAGTGTTGGGGACGAACGCCAGATTGCAGGGGGTCAAGCAATGAGTTGGAGGATAGGAAGTGTGTTAGGTGATCGAAAACTAGTTTTTCCAGGACTTTAGAAGCTAGCGGAAGTAGTGATATGGGGCGGTAGTTTTCAGGAGAATTGGGGTTGAGGGAGGGTTTTTTGAGGATGGGGGTGACCTTTGCATGTTTGAAGGATGATGGAAATGAACCAGTAGTAAGGGATCAGTTGAATATGTGAGTAAGAGCTGGGGTGAGGGTAGAGGACAGAGAGGGTATTAGATGTGAAGGGATAGGGTTAAGGGGGTATGTAGTGAGGTGTGAGGAAGATATTAGGGAACTCACTTAATTCTCAGTGGTTGGGGGGAAGGTACTGAGAGTGTTGGAGGGGGTGACCGGGGGCGGAGATGAAAGGTTGCAGTCTTGTGGTGGGATGTTGCTTCTGATGGTAAGTGTTTTGTGGAAAAAGTAATCTGCCAAGTCTTGAGCACTAAAGTCAGATGAGGGGGGTGGTGCAGGTGGATAGAGGGGGGTGGTGCAGGTGGATAGAGGAGAGTGTTGAAAGTGGAGAGGAGACGTTTAGGGTTTGAGGAGTGAGAAGTAGTTTTGCTTGGCTAAGTGAAGGGCAGAGGAGTAAGAATAAAGAATGAACTTATATTGTAGGAAATAGTGTTCAGAGCGGGATTTCCTCCAGGCACGTTCAGCAGCATGGGAGCATTTTTGTAGATAGCGTGTTTGCTGAGAGTGCCAGGGCTGGAGCTGACGACGTGGGGTTTTGTGTATTTGTGGAGGAGCAAGGGTGTCGACTGCAGAGGAGAGCGTATTGTTATAGTGGTTTGTAGCAAGGTCAGGGCAGGATACCGTGGAAGTGTGGGAAAGGCGTTTTTGAATAAGGTTAGAAAGTTGGAGAGGATCCACAGTGTGCAGATTTCTACAGGTGCGGAGGCGGGGGGTAGAAATAGGTTCAGCCTGTACATTGAGATTATAGGTGAGCAGATGGTGGTCTGAGATGGGAAATGGGCGACAGGTGACATCAGAAGGGGAGCAGAGGTAGGAGAATACCAGATCAAGAGAGTTTCTGTCACGGTGAGTAGAGAATAGGGTGGATTGTGAGAGGCCGAAGGAGTTAGTGAGTGAGAGAAGTTTAGAGGCAGCAGGGGTAGATGGGCTATCAATGGGGATGTTGAAGTCCCCTAAGATTAGAGCAGGTGTATTTGTAGAGAGAAAGTAAGAAAGCCAGGCAGCAAAGTTGTCAAGGAATTGGGAGGTTGGTCCAGGGGGCGATAGATAACTGCCACCTTGAGGGAGAGGGGGGAGAAAATGCGGATGCAATGGACTTCAAAGGAGGAGAAGGAGAGAGATGGATGAGGATGGAGGTGCTGATACGAGCAGGAAGGGGACAGTAAGATTCCAACACCGCCATCATGTCTCTCACCTGGCCTAGGTGTTTGGCTAAAGTGGAGACCGCCATGCGTTATAGCAGCAATGAAAGCAGTGTCAGAGGAAGAAAGCCAGGTTTCAGTAATTGCTAGAAGATTGAAAGCGTTAGAAACAAACAGGTCATAAACAGTTGTAAGTTTGTTACAGACAGAGCGTGCATTCCAGAGGGCACAAGAAAAGAGAGGGGATAAGTGCTGTGGGTTAATGGAGATGAGATTGTTGGGATTGCATGACCTTGAGTTTGTATTGTGGGGGACTGAGCAAGAGTGTATGAGTGTGGTGATTGCTGCAGGGCCAGGGTTAGGAGAGATGTCACCAGAAGCAAGCAATAGTAGCAGTGAGAGTGACAGAAGGTGAGAGTGAGACTTGTAGGAGCGCGTATGACTAGACACAGGAGAGTTAGATGGGGAAGTATTGCTAAGGAAACAGAGTAGTTCATGAGAGGACATCATAGGGGATGAGAGGAGGGAGGGAGAGATAAGGATAGTGTGGGGATTATTGATGTTATAAGGGCATGCAGTGAGTTTTAGGAAGATGGCAGACAGAAAGATCAGAAAGGACATAGAGAGCATTGTGCAGGTGTATAGTTAGTAAGGATTACCTGTTAGTGGGGTCTGCAGTTTCCCCTCCAGTTTCTAAACTCCATTTCTTAACTTGGCCACTTTGAATCTCAGAGCCAAGGCCTCAGAGCCAGCTCTCAGCTGTATATAGTAGTAAAATTAGGGTTGGAATGATTTGAATGCAGAGAAGGAAATGCATACCAGTATATTGAAAAAAACATTAAAGGGACGTGGGATAACAACCAGGGCATGAAATGCAGAGAAGAAAATGCATACCTTTGGAGAGATGAGATGATGAATAGTTAGAACAATGCTTCATGTTGTTAGTAGAGCATTCTAGATGATAGCATTATGGATTTAACTCCATTTCTTAACTTGGCCACTTATAATTCAGAGCCACTTTGAATCTCAGAATCTCAGAGCCAAGGCCTCAGAGCCAGCTCTCAGCTGTATATAGTAGTAAAATTAGGGTTGGAATGATTTGATTCAAGGCAGCTGTGTTACAAGTAGACTAGTTAGAAAGACTGGAGTTACACACTTGTAAATTAGATGGGGGGGGGGAGCAAATGGTTGGGGGATGCACACAGAAATTATACAATGGAGCTGATAACAATTATACAGAAAAAGTCATAAATTCTGACATCAGAGGAAATGCATAACAACCAGGGCATGAAATGCAGAGAAGGAAATGCATACCAGTATATTGAAAAACATTAAAGGGACGTGGGATAACAACCAGGGCATGAAAAGCAGAAAAGGAAATGCATACCAGTATATTGAAAAAAACATTAAAGGGACGTGGGATAACAACCAGGGCATGAAATGCAGAGAAGGAAATGCATACCAGTATATTGAAAAAACATTAAAGGGACGTGGGATAACAACCAGGGCATGAAATGCAGAGAAGGAAATGCATACCTGTGGAGAGATGAGATGATGAATAATTAGAACAATGCTTCATGATGTCAGTAGAGCATTCTAGATGATAGCATTATTGATTTAACTCCATTTCTTAACTCGGCCACTTATAATTCAGAGCCACTTTGAATCTCAGAGCCAAGGCCTCAGAGCCAGCTCTCAGCTGTATATAGTAATAAAATTAGGGTAAGTGTTACTCTCATAATCATCGTGGGGATATATTCAGTAATTTGTGCAACTAAAAAAAGAGGCTAAATGTGATAAAAATATACTAAATATAAAACACTTAATGTTCAAAGTGGGCTCACGTTATGCTGTGTACGTATGTGACAATAAAGACATGGATAATCCAATAATCAGATAGTGTGAAATAGTTGGTCTCCCCCTATTACAGCGTTGTGATTAATAGACTGCCGGTAAGCAGTCGTGAAATTATTAAATAATTTGTGTATAGTGAATGAAAGTAAAAGTGTGTTGACTAAAAAGAAAAGATGAGAATGTTCATAAAATAAATATGCAGTGTGAGCTAGCTGATCGTGATCATTATTTAGTGGTCAATATTTAAACAATTGTTTAAAAATAATGGAAAGAAAGTGTTAAAGATGCAGAAGAATGTATTAACATTTCCTAATCTCATGAGAAAACATGAGAATTTTCATATAATATGCAGTATGAGCTAGCTGATCAGTGTGAGCTAGCTGATCATGATCATTATTTAGTGGTCCCTATATGAACAATTGTGTAACAATAATGGAAATAACGTGTTAAAGATGCAGATGAATGTATTAGCATTTCCTAATCTCATGAGAAAAGATGAGAATGTTCATATAATATGCAGTGTGAGCTAGCTGATCAGTGTGAGCTAGCTGATCAGTGTGAGCTAGCTGATTGTGATAATTATTTAGTGGTCAATATTTGAACAATTGTGTAACAATAATGGAAAGAAAAGGTTAAAGATGCAGAGGAATGTATTAACATTTCCTAATCTCATGAGAAAAGATGAGAATGTTCATATAATATGCAGTGTGAGCTAGCTGATCAGTGTGAGCTAGCTGATCAGTGTGAGCTAGCTGATTGTGATAATTATTTAGTGGTCAATATTTGAACAATTGTGTAACAATAATGGAAAGAAAAGGTTAAAGATGCAGAGGAATGTATTAACATTTCCTAATCTCATATGAACTAATAGATTCTGATTCAAATAGTGTGAGATAGTTAGTCTCACCCTATTGCAGCGTCATTATTAAGAGACTGCCAGTGAGCAGTCGTGAAAATATAAAATAATATGTGTATTGTGAATAGAGGTAAAAGTGTGTTAACTAAAAAGAAAAAATTAAAGTGTTCATATAGTAAATACACAGTGTGAGCTAGCTAATCAGTGTGAGCTAGCTGATCGTGATCATTATGTAATGGTCAATATTTAAACAATTGTGTAATGATAATAGAAGGATAGTGTTAAAGATGCAGAAGAATTTATTAACATTTCCTAATCTAATATGAACTGATGGATTAAGTAATATTTGACGTTACCATCTTCAGGTTTTCTTCAAAATAGCAAATACAAGAGAATAGTGAGAAAATAAAAGGATGTCTCACACCCCATGTGATTCAGAGACACATGCCAAAAGGACGGCATCAATATTCCAAAGTGCTGATAGTACCAGGACTTGTCACATCAAAATGATGCCATGTCCATATTCTCGTTTAGCCCTCTAGGTTGGAGGGTTCCCAACTGCTTGATCCAGAAGGATTCTCTCCTCCTAAGGGTGACAAACGCATCCCTATTAAGTCTAGAGACCATTTCAATTGGTAGTATACTCATAGGGTTCTTCTGGGTCCTATGGTAATGCCGACAGTGTCTAGATACACTATGGGATTTGGAAAGTTTTTTTTATATTGCAAGAGTGTTAACCCCATCTTTTCTTGACCTTACGGCAGGTACGGCCCACATATTGGACCCCACAACTGCGGAGGTTTCACATGTCATGTGTCTTTTAATCGTAAAGATTTCACCAGTCGCAAAAGATGTAAAGGTGGAAGTTCTGTGGGAAATTAAACTATACATCCCACCCCATTTCTTATAACATTTAGAGATCATATTCTTCTGTTTGTTACAGCCCATAAGTTTAGGTATTGGAATCTTTCTATTGGAATATTTGTCTCTGACAATTTTACCGGGGGCTAAAGCCATTTTCAGAGTGGGTGCTCTCCTATAAACAACTTTTGGTTTATCACCCAAAATTCCCTTCAAGACCGGATCATTGGTAAGGATAGACCAATGCTTGTGAAGGATTATATTCACTTCAAGATGATTTGAATTGAATCTGGTAATAAACAAAGGGGGATTTAATTCTTTGAACACACCTTGATCTTTACTTTTTTTCTTAAAGTAATTAGACCTATCCTCATCTCTTACTCTTTTGATCTCACGGGTAATAAGGTCCAGGGGATAACCCTTCTCAAGAAATCTATTTCCAATTACCAATGCTTGTGCATCATAATCTTCAATTGAGGAACAGTTCCTCCTAATTCTCCTAAATTGTCCATAAGAGACATTAGTTTTCCAACATTTGTAATGATTACTTTTGTAGTGAAGGAAACTGTTACAATCGACAGTCTTGAAAAAGGTTTTCGATGAAACCCGACCATCTGAGCTTTGCCCAAAACCAGATCTAGAAATTCAATTTGGTCCTGTTGAATGTTATATGTAAAAGAGATTCCAAAATTGTTATTATTAAGGTGATCAATAAATGAAGAAATATCTTCTTTAGATCCTTTAAAGATAAAGAGGAGATAGTCAATGTAACGGCCATAGAACACCAGGCTCGCTGCAAACTGAGAGTTATAAATATAAGTGTTTTCAAAGCTACTCATAAACAGGTTAGCAAAGCTTGGAGCGAACCTGGTGCCCATGGCCGTTCCCTTGATCTGCAGATAATATTTACTCTGATACAGAAAGTAATTGTGTGTTAATATAAAACTAATGAGATCAATAAGAAAATCCACTTGTGATGATGGCATGTATTGATCTTGCACAAGATAGGACCGCACTGCTTTGGTCCCCAACTCATGTTGGATGTTGGAGTATAATGCTCCAACATCGCAGGTCACCCACCAGCAATGTTCATCCAAAGTGCAATCATTTAGTTTGATCAATAGATCAGAGGAGTCTCTTATATAGGAAGGTAAAGAGATTACAATTTTTTGAAGAAATTGGTCAATGTAGGCTGATAAAGAGTCTGTGAGGCTACCAATCCCTGCTATAATCGGTCTCCCTTGAGGTTTCAGGGGGTCCTTGTTGACCTTTTTATTATTTTTTTGTTATTAAAAAAGGTCTGATTATTTTTGCACTTCTCGTCTCAGTCTGATTCCTGGCACCTTGACAGGAGTGTGTAATATGATCAAATTTAAATGGTCACTCCATCTAGCCTTTGAAACCAGGTAAACACTGATTATACATATATATTTTGGTGATTTCCTTTGTAATCTTAAATGGACTAATTTAAAGCTTGATGCTTCAATCAATTACTATTCATAATATATGCACAGTAGATACTACCGTTCATATTAAATATTAATAATATAATCTTCTCTATCTGATTACATTTTGTTTGTATTTAAATGTATCTCATCCCAATATTAATAGCCATATTCTGAAATGCATGCTTTATTTTTGGGGAATATTAATGTTTGTTTGATTGAAATGGACAGTCTACACATACATATTTATAAAATCAATTTACATGTCATACATCATGAAATTAAATCAAGGAATTTCAACATGATTATGTTTTATGTATACTTAGAAGTGGTTTAGAAGTTCTAAACAATGATTACATAATAATATGGTTTACATCTAGGCACTCAGATGAATAGCAAGGACTGTCTGTACAATCAGAAGATGATTATTGGGGTTTTGCCTGGAATATGCATGTGACATGATTTAATTAATGACAAATCATACTTAAATTTAACAAAATTTAAAAAACATATGTGTTACTGGTGCTCAAGGACACACATCAATATTGCATTAAAGAGATACTGAACCAAAGTTGGGAATTACCTCATTTTGATGGAGCATGCAAATGAAATAAGATTTGTAATAATCGATGAGTAATAATCACATTTTAGTGTCTGTATTTTGAAAATATTCACAAAAGCTGAGTACATGGAACAATTTAAGAGTTATCATGTGTGGATCACTTGTTGATTGTTGTCTAATTTTATACTAAATATAAACATGTTCTGAAGCACATTATGTTTTATTCAAATGGAATGCTTCACCAGAATCATGATCATAATATTTATTAAAAATACACCTTCAATGAGTCAATGGACTTACCAGAAGCCTGCAAAGGCAGGTCACCATCGGTGCTGGATCCCTCTGTGCTCGCCACAATAACTACTTCTATTAATGATATGAAAATATATTAGTGAACACAGTTTGGACATCACTAAATCACATTAGTATAATATATTCATAATTATATACTTATAAATGGGAAGATTAGAGCACTAATATGAACAATAAAATGATGAGTTCATCAAGGTGATTGTAAAGTAAATGATATATTTCACATATGTTGGATTTCTTACTATATTATAAAGCCAATAATTCTCATATGAATCGATGGCATATCTAAATATAACTATTGATCCCTGTTTTTAAAATAATACAGACACACACACACACACACAACACTTTGAATAACAACTGGTGACAACTAGAACCTAATCTATGTGGCACATAGATCCATTTGTGTAATGTACAGTACTCTGTTTTAGGAAACAACACATATTGATCACAATGTAAAACATAAGATATTTTTAAAACTATGTCATCATGGTGCTGTTAGAATATGCTTATATATATAAAGGTAGTCCAAGAGTGAGAGATGTGATTTAGATATCAATATAGTTTCATCAAAACAGTGTAAGGATTAATGAAGATATTTTTTATTAAAGGGACACTGAACCAAAATCTTTTCTTTCATGATTCAGAAAGAGCATGCATTTTTTTTTAAAATCTTTTATTCATAATCAGTAAAATAAATGACATCAGAAAAAAAGAATAAATTTAACCCCTATCTGGGGTAAAATAAAAGAGAGATACACATTGTACATATACAACTTTCACATAGAATCCAAGGTATGTAACCTTAACGTTTTTTCTTTCCTTTTTTCATAAGCACAAAATACTCCAAGACACATAATATAACTTCACATTATAAGTGCCATCAGAAAAAGAAAAAAAATATACAGTCTGTATATAGTACATTTACCTAATCATATAAAAAAGAAAAATAAGACATATCTTTACAATATTTATCTATACATTATCAGTTTTCATTTATTTTTCTTTTTTCTTCCTTCTCTTCCTCCTCCCCTCCTCCCCTTCCTTACCCAATCCCTACCTCTTCCTCCTGTCCCTTCCCTCTTTTAACCTATGTCAGAGGTAATACAACAAAAAAGAAGAATAGTAACAGCAACAACCAAACCAATAAACAAGCAGCAGAAAAAAAAAGGGGGAAAAACACGGGGGGGGGGGGGGTGGAGAAAAAAAAACACATATTTACCATATCCCCAACAGAACCATTTTGGTGTTCTTTAACGGGTGTAGTAGGTATTCACTTTCAGTTAAAGGGAGTGCTTTTATAAACGATGACCATTTAATTAAGAACCTAGTAATATCTTCATCATTATCTATGTTCATATTAAATTGTTCAAGAATACATTGTTTTTTTAAGCAGTTTTTAATTTCTGAAATACTAGGGACCGTATGCATTTTCCACTTTTTAAAAATAAGATATCTAACGGCCAATATAGATATATTAATGATTTTAGTATTGAGTCGCTCGTTTTCTGGGTCAAAGCTAAGAAAAACTATGTTTATTGCAGACAGATTTAGAGAAGAAACCTTCAATATTTTACGGAGCCAGAATTGAACTTTAAACCAAACATTCTTAATTTTTGGACAAATCCATATCATGTGCAAAAGATTTGCAGACATGAGTGAACATTTAGGACAAACACCGAAATTAGTGTTTCCACATTTGATTCCTTTTTCTGGAGTAAAATACATCATATGTAATAACTTCAGGTGAGATTCCCTCCACGTAGAGGAGAAGGTTGCTCGAGCAACCTCTTGAATTGAAAAGTGGAGTAATGGGGAGTCCAATTCTTGGTTCAACAGCATAGCCCATTTAAGAGAGATTTTATCCAGGTTAATTGTACCTCTGTCAGATACCAAGATCGTATAGAGAGGAGATATTGACATAAATCCATTCTTGGCCAAATTAAGCCAATTATCTAAATGCCCTAAAGACCAATTCCAACCGTAATAGTTTGATAGCATAATGTCTAGCCTGAAGATATGCAAAGAAATTTCTATGTGAGAGATTAAATTCCAATCTAAGGACCTCAAATGATTTGACACAGCTTTTCTCTATATCGAGAATCTGAAGAACCTTAGAGAGTCCTTCAGCCTTCCATTTTAATAACAAAGTTGATGGTATTCCTGCTTGGAATTGGGGGTTCCCCGAATCCCCAGGAATGGAATGTATCTCGATACACAATATTCTATACCTAGCATATCACAGATCTTTCTCCAGGCTAGAATTACATTGTATATAGACCTAAGTTTTTTTATTTGAGATGGAATATAGATAGTATCCAAATGAATAAGCGCTACAGCGGAGAGGGTGTTCATAATGCTATTTTCTAGTTCAATGTTTGTAACATAATTATGTAAGAATAACCAGTCCGCCACTATGCATGCTAGAAAACCATAGTTATATCTCCATATCTAATCGGCAAAAAAAGTTTTGCAAGTGAAATCCTAGACCTCCTATCCTGCCATAGGAAGGATCAAAGTTGCGAGTTGAAGAAACTAAGATCCTTCTTTTTTAGGAGCACAGGAATATTTTGAAGGACGTAGAGTATTTTAGGCAAGAGAATCATCTTGTACGCTGCTATGCGCCCAGACAAGGAAAGAGGTAGGTTCTGCCAGTTTTTAAAAGTATCGTTAATTCTATTTAAAATAGGAATAATATTAAGAGAATACCAAGAGTCAGGGTTACTAGAAACATTTATACCTAGATACTTGAAAGAATCCTGTACTATAGCAAAAGGTACATTTTTACATGAACTAGCTGTCTGCTTAATCCAAAGAAGTTCTGATTTAGTTATATTCACCTTATACCCCAAGAAGGAACCAAACTGTTGTATTATTGAAAGGAGTATGGGTATATTCATGCGTGTATTAATCAAGTATAAGAGAATATCGTCAGCATAGAGTTCTATCTTTAATTCCTGCCTTACGATTTTAATTCCCTCAAGTTGCTGTCTAATTGATATGGCAAGGGGTTTGATAGCAATGTTAAACAGGAGCGGCGACAACCTTGCCTAGTTCCCCTGAGTAGTCTTATATCTGGAGAGAGATGGCCATTGACTATCATCCGCGTAGAGGCTGTATGATATAACTTTCCAATAAACTTGGTAAAATTACCTTTCAGGCCAAACTGTTCTAAAGAAAATAAAAGATGATCGTGATGGACTGAGTTGAAAGCTTTTTCGGCATCTATAGCTAAGATTGCCATATCTGGGGTAGGCCCTTCCCCTGTTTGACCATAAGCCAAGGTATTTGAAAAATAGTCTAGCGTAAGTAGAAGTTCCCTTATTTTTGCCGCAGAGTTCCTATCCTTCATGAAACCAGCCTGATCTGTATTGATAATAGAAGGAAGAAGGGATTGAAGCCGTTGAGCAAGAATTGTAGCTAATAATTTGTAGTCCATATTCATAAGGGCGATAGGTCTATAGGATTCCATCAGTGTTGGGTCTTTTCCTTTTTTTAATATCAAAGTTGTATAGGAAGCTGTAAAATTAATTGTAGGTTCATTCCCTTCTATATATATGAAGTTGAATAAAGAAGTAAGATAGGGTGCTATACTGGAAGATAATATTTTATAAAATTCGTTAGGCAACGCATCAGGACCAGGTGCTTTGTTGTGAGACAGTTTTTTAAATGCGGTAACTACTTCTAATTCAGTAATAAGGGATTCAAGTTCCTCAAGTGAGGCAGATAGTAGCGACGGATAAGAGATTTTTCTCCAGAAATCCTCACACTCCTTATTATTTGAGGGTCTGGCCGAGTATATGCCATTGTAATAGTTGTAAAAGGTTTGAACTAGGTCGTGTTGTGATCTAAGCATTTGCCCTTCTATGTTTATAGTATCTATCAACTGAGAGCCCAGATCCTGTTTGACTAGTTTGGCTAGGAGTTTCCCAGTTTTATTCCCATGCCTATGAAGTTTTGCAGAGAACCGAATATCCTTTTGAGTAGTTTCATATAATAATAGAGAGTCTCTTGCTTCTAAGGCAGAGATATATTTAGCCCATTTTTGTGGCGTTTTTTGACTAGATATAAGTTGTAAGCATTTGTAACCGCGCGCAGAAGTTAATTCTCGCGTTTTTTAAATTTCTTAGTCCGCATAATAGTATATGCTAATATTTCCCCCCTTAGCACTGCTTTAGCAGTTTCCCAGAAGACGGCGGGACGACTTTTAGCTTCAGAATTAAGTAAAGCAAATCCCACAATCCTAGTTTCCATCCAATTTTTAAATTTAAGATCAGAATGAAGAAACTTAGGGAAAAAAAGTGATTATTCGAAGATGGAGGGATACTCGACTGAAACTCAAAACAAATAAGAGCGTGGTCAGAGACCGCAATAGGTAGTATTTGGGCCAGTAGCAATTATCATTTTCATTATGATATATCTCCCCTCTTCATCTGATTCAATGTGTAATATCTCATAGTTGAGCTTTTTACCCAGAAGAATAGCGACTCCACCTTTTCGACTCAATCTAGGGGAAGAGAATACCTCTTTAACCCAACGAGATTTAAGCTTAAGGACCTCTTGGGTCTTCAAATGAGTTTCTTGTAAAAAAGCGATAGAAGTAAAAATGTTCCTAAGATAGGATATTATTGTTTTCCTTTTGATAGGAGATGTAAGACCTCCTATGTTCCAGGAGGTAAATTTAATTCCTATGGCCATGAGAGTTATCTATACACAAGAGGTATAAGGGGGCAAGAGAGAAAAAAAAAAGGGGGGAAGAGTGGAAGGGGGGAACAAAAGACACAAACATCAACCATAGAACAGACGACTACACCACCTGCATCGTCTGCTACCCAATACCGAAATAACCCAGCCATAATTACGCTGAGAAAACGTCTATACTTTTACTCCTAGCAGCTGTGGACCCAGCTAGTCAGGGGAGCAATTTTTAATAAAAAAAGATTCTGCCGCAGAGGCAGTATAAAAAAATGTGTAGTGTTATCAAACACCAGCCTAAGCCTGGCAGGATGCAAGATAGTTGAACGCAACCCTTGCTGAATAAAATTTGTGCATACAGGAGCTAGTCCCCTCCTTTTTAGGGTTCCAGGGAGTTACGTTGCTTTTTTAGTCAGTGCAAGGGTTCCTGCGCCTGCAATTTGTAGCGAGATGAGAATGGAGTAGATTTTCTGAAATCTGCAAGCGTAAGTCCTTACGCTGTATATTGGATACCAAACTGTGTGTGTTTTGTATGTCAGTCTATGGGTAAAAAAAATACGGGCGAAGGCAGAAATATACGCGCGTAAGTTGTATGCTACGCCGTATATGTGATACCAAACCAGCGCAAAATTTGGCGTTGCCGGCTTTTGCGGGTGACGCTGCATATTGGATCGGGCCCTTGAAACCCCATGAACCACATTAGGAAAGCATGAATATGCGAAATGCAGTAAATATATCAGCACAGTATTAGCCCAGAGTGCAGCTTATTCTTATTTTAGGTTAGTAAAAATGTATTTCTAAAATTAGGACCACCTAGAAAATAGAGACAACATTCGTCATCTTATAATAATACACATAATATAATACCAAGTGGTAGTTGGGTGCCTTTCCCTTTCGTTATCCACTCGCTAAATATATTAAACAGATTTTAATTTGCTGCAGCGTCTGAAGGGCACAGCATAGCCCAGAACTAGGCTTGATTATAATGTAAAAAGGATGCAGCAATTTAATAAAGTTAATACCTCTGTGTAATATGATACATGTGTAGCAATAACTTTAATCTAAAGGAAAAAAAAGAGGGTTTAGTAATTGTAACATTTATACCAAGAAAAAATACTGCACTTTGTAGAACAAGATCCCTTGTAACCCAAACAAATAGCAGTTTTATTCTCGGCTTTACTTTTGCCGTGATCTACCCTGTCTGTGGGTTAAATGAACCAATATATGTCCAGCAGAGTTTTTTTTTTTTTAGACTAATAAATAAGAGTCAAGGGGAGTCCAACCATATTCTATAGGCGGGTGTCTGAGCGCATCAGGCAAGAAAGAACAGTCATTAACTCCGTGAGATAGTGGCTTAAGAAGGAGAAACCCCTCAGAGTTACCTGCCTTGTGCTGAGAGTTCTGGCGATCATCTCAGCCCACAACAATCCCCCCTCACGCAGCACCGATGGGAGGGGGTCACCTTTCACAGAAGCAGGGCAAGGGAACACAACTCGGTCGCTGCAAGAAGAAACCTGACCGTGGAGCAGTGGAGAAGAGCAGCCGGAGGGTCACAGGAGCGCACCAGGGCGCAACAGCAATCTTCACCCCTCTCGCAACACCGGTGGGAGGGGACAGCAGAAGAAGAGGAATGAAATCTCCCGGTATCTCCAGGTGCATTGGTTGTGCTCACACTCGGAGCTGCAGCAGTTGATACAAGGCCGACGATGTTCCTGGTTAGCCCAGTTCCGTATCAGTAGCGTAGTACGCCAGGTGGGAGAGCAGATAATCAGCCCAGGTGCACGCCTAGTATGGGTCAGCTCCAGCCAGCCTCGCCCAGCAATGCAGAACCAGCAGGAATATTTAGCTGAGAAGAATACTACAGTGGCGACAGAGGTTCAGGCATCCGGGCAAGCTCACTTACCATTAGATTTAGAGCAACGGCGTGCAATCACTTAGCTGGGATCCACATCGGGGCTCCGTCTCAGAGAATTTCCTCAGTGCAAGGGTAATATGGTAGATGGTCTGTTTTTAGGGGTAATGTTAGCCAAAATCAGATCCTATTAGTAGCTGCAGCACGCAGCATTAGTGCAATGTTGTGGCACTATGAGGTTCCAGTAGCAGTACTTTCTCGCTATCCAAGCCGCCCAGGGTCAGAGGGTTTAGGCGCGAATCTCGCCAAGGGCTTGTAAGGAAGGTAGGTCAGAGCAGGTGCATCACCTGACCACACACCTGAACCCCTCCTCCAGAAACCAAGAGCATGCACTTTTAAGCAACTTTCTAATTTAGTCCTACTATCAGTTTTTCTTCATTCTCTTGCTATCTTTATTTTAAAAGCAGGAATGTAAATCTTAGCAGACAGCCCATTTTATGTTTAGCACCATGGTTAGCGCTTGCTTATTGGAGGCTTACATTTACCCACCAATAAGCAAGCATAACCCAGGTTCAAAAAACAAAAATGGCCCAGCCCCTATGCATCACTTTCCTGCTTTTTAAATAAAGATAGCAATAGAACTATGAAAAATTGCTAATAGAAAGTTGCTTAGAATTCATTGATTCATTCATCTGAATCATGAAAGCAAGAAAATGGGTTTAGTGTCCCTTTAAAATGAAGATATCAAGAATCGAAGGAATATCTTCATATACTCATAAATTGAGATGGAAGCCCAACTCTGATTTGTGATTCTTATTTTAAAATAACAATAAAATAGAATTAGAGTAATGTGTTATGTCCAAGTTTGTAAGACAAAGGTAAATTAAAATGAGACAAGGGCCTCTATTTATCAAGCCGTCTACTTTCTTGCATTCAACGGCCCCAATACGCTCACCTAAGATCGCCTAACATCGCCGCCGCGGACCTGAATACGTTCTCCAAATTTATCAAGAAAGCTGTCAAAAAGCCGCGCACCAAGTACGGAGCTATGAGCAGTGGACTGTTGTTAACTAACAGTCATCGATCTCGCTGCTTTTCGGCTTATTCGCAGCTTTCTTGCTACCCTGTCACTAAGCACCCACACTATACTATACAGTTTTACTCCCTAAATCGCCGCTCCTGGAGCCCTCCGCACCTAAATAAAGTTATTAATTCCTAAACCACCGCTCCTGGAGCCCCCCGCAACTATAATAAATATATTAACCCCTAAACCGCCGCTCCTGGACCCCGCCGCCACCTACATAAAGTTATTAACCCCTATCCTGCCGATCCCGGAGCCCTCCGCAACTATAATAAATATATTAACCCCTAAACCGCCGCTCCTGGACCCCGCCGCCACCTACATAAAGTTATTAACCCCTATCCTGCCGATCCCGGAGTCCCCCCGCAACTATAATAAATATATTAACCCCTAAACCGCCGCTTCTGGACCCTGCCGCCACCTACATAAAGTTATTAACCCCTATCCCGCCGATCTCGGACCCCGCCGCAACTAAATAAATAGTTTAACCCCTAAACCGCTACTCCCGGACCCCGCCGCCACCTACATTATATTTATTAACCCCTAATCTGCCCCCCTACACCACCGCCACCTACATTATATTTATTAACCCCTAATCTGCCCCCCACCCACACCGCCGCCACTATATTAATTTTATTAACCCCTAAACCTAAGTCTAACCCTAACACCCCCCCTAACTTAAATATTATTTAAATGAATCTAAATAAATGTACTATTATTAACTAAATTATTCCTATTTAAAACTAAATACTTACCTATAAAATAAACCCTAAGCTAGCTACAATATAACTAATAGTTACATTATAACTAGCTTAGGGTTTATTTTTATTTTACAGGCAACTTTGTATTTATTTTAACTAGGTAGAATAGTTATTAAATAGTTATTAACTATTTAATAACTACCTAGTTAAAATAAAGACAAATTTACCTGTAAAATAAAACCTAACCTAAGTTACAATTACACCTAACACTACACTATCATTAAATTAATTACATAAATTAACTACAATTAAATAAAACTAATTACAATTAAATAAAATTAACTAAAGTACAAAAAAAACACTAAATTACAGAAAATAAAAAAAATTACAAGAATTTTAAACTAATTACACCTAATCTAATCCCCCTAATAAAATAAAAAAAGCCCCCCAAAATAATAAAAATCCCTACCCTATACTAAATTACAAATAGCCCTTAAAAGGGCCTTTTGCGGGGCATTGCCCCAAAGTAATCAGCTCTTTTACCTGGAAAAAAAAAATATAACCCCCCCAACATTAAAACCCACACACCCAACCCTACTCTAAAACCCACCCAAACCCCCCGTAATAAAACCTAACACTAACCCCTTGAAGATCACCCTACCTTGAGCCGTCTTCACCCAGCCGGGCACAAGTGGTCCACCAGACGGGCAGAAGTCTTCATCCGATCCGGGCAGAAGAGGACATCCAGACCGGCAGAAGTCTTCATCCAAGCGGCATCTTCTATCTTCATCCATCCGGAGCGGAGCAGGTCCATCTTCAATCCATCCGACGCGGAGCATCCTCTTCCATCGACATCCTAACGAAGAATGAAGGTTCCTTTAAATGGCGTCATCCAAGATGCCGTCCCTTGAATTCCGATTGGCTGATAGGATTCTATAAGCCAATCGGAATTAAGGTAGGAAAAATCCTATTGGCTGATCCAATCAGCCAATAGGATTGAAGTTCAATCGCATTCTATTGGCTGTTTGGGGGGATTTTTTATTTTATTAGGCGGATTAGAGTAGGTGTAATTAGTTTAAAATTCTTGTAATTTTCTGTAATTTAGTGGGGGGTTTTTTGTACTTTAGTTAATTTTATTTAACTGTAATTAGTTTTATTTAATTGTAGTTAATTTATGTAATTAATTTAATGATAGTGTAGTGTTAGGTGTAATTGTAACTTAGGTTAGGTTTTATTTTACAGGTAATTTTGTCCCACGTCTATGCAGGTGGGGGTTCCTTCGAGGAGAGATTAGTCTTTTAGAAGAGATTCATCGACGATTTGATTATTATTTGGAGGGGAGATCAAGAGAGTGCAAAATCATTTGTAAGCTATCTCAATAGAAATGACAAAGGTATATCATTTACCCACACTTGGGATAAAAAGGAGGTAGTCTTTCTTGATTTGACACTCTATGGTGATTCCTCTATGAGACATGTAGTTTCTAAACTATACAGGAAAGCTTTTTCTGGAAATCAGCTACTTCATGCTAATAGCAATCATCCACAACATGTGTTTAAGGGCATAGTTAAGGGACAGATGCTCAGAATGAGACGTAATTGTTCTGAACAATTAGATTTTGAGCATGAAGCTGAGGTACTAAGTAAACGCTTTGTTGATAGAGGATACTCCAAACCACTCATAGAAAAAGTAAAGACTGTTTAGCAAAGGTGAATAGGACTACACTCCTTGATAACCATATAGGCAAACAGAAACGAAAAACTGGCTTAAACTTTGTAACTAAATATTCAAACCAATTCTACCAAATTTGTGATATTATTAAAAAATATCTGCCCATTTTATATGGGGATGATACGCTCAAATCAGTGGTAGAAGAAGGATGTAACTTTATTTATGCCAAAAATCTCCCTCTGGCCAATATGATTTCACCCAGTATGTTACCTAAAACCACCAATAATAGCACATGGTTACAATGTTTTGGTACATACAGATGTGGAAATCCACGCTGCAAAGCGTGTGATTATATCAGCCAGGGACCTCAATTTCAGTCCCATGTAACAAAGGAAATTTTTTCTTTGAAAGGGTGTGTTAAATGCTCTAGTAATTTTGTTATCTACTTAGTAGAGTGCAATCTATGCCTCAAACAATATGTAGGTCTTACTACCAGGGATGTCCGTACGAGAATAAGGGAGCACCTTGGCTATATTAAAAACAAACAAAATTGCTCTGCTCTTGCTGAACATTTTATTTTTGAACATCAACAAAGGGTTGATACCTTTAAGTGGAAAGCTATTGAAACTGTACCCACTCCAGTTAGAGGGGGAAATAGGAATACACTTTTGGGGCGCCAGAAAGTATACTGGATATACAAATTACAAACATTAGTACCCCAGGGTTTCAACTCACAATTTGATTTAATTAACTATTGGGAGTGATTTTCAATTTTCACATATATTTCTTATATTTCCCCAAATATCCATTCAATTGCTTGTCATTTGTCTAGTACTTAATTAGTCATATAGTTACTTTCTATATTCTTGCATATATATGTGTGTAATTCTTGGTGTCTTTTACAGCAAGGCTATTGTGTTAGACTATGCGTACAGCAGGAGGCAGGCACTACAACGAGGAATCCATAAAAATTTGTAAATCCTTTATTAGTCAAAGTTAAAAAGGACACAGCAACAAACGCTGTATAACACGCACAAAAACAAAAACAGGAGAGCTGTAGACACAAGAAATTGTCTGACTAGTTTTGCGCCCCCTGAAGACGCTTATTCATTGACATGTTTGAGATGCTGAGCGGCCTGTATTTAAAGGGGACACTTGGATTTAATTTGCTGATAAGCGCACACCAAATTGATGCATCACAGCTGTTTCATTCTTAACCCCTTAAGACACAAGTCACTCCATATATACATCCCAAATGAAATATATTAAAAACAAGAAAATGAACCCACTTTATACAAAATTAAAATACAAACATATATACCACTTGTGAAAAATGTATATTATATAATTGAAAGCCACCTGGATAGGAAAAAGGGTCATCAGTGAGAAATGTATCATTGTAGAATAAATGCAAAATCCTTACTGATACCTAGATAGAGTATTGAAAACAGATTTAGGCACAAAGTTTCAAAGTTATCATAATTATAACATTATAAAATAGCACCTGAATATATCTGAGTCAAAACTTATTGAGCTAAAAACATTTTGCACAATTTTAGTTGTCAATGAAAAAGTTAATGTCACACTCTCGGTTCATCCCCAATGGGGAGCGAGTTTGCAACTTTAACATCCAGAATAGTTCCTTTTTTTCCAATAATTTGAATTTTTTTCCACCTCTTATAGATGTGGGTCATCAGTGAGAAATGTATCATTGTAGAATAAATGCAAAATCCTTACTGATACCTAGATAGAGTATTGAAAACAGATTTAGGCACAAAGTTTCAAAGTTATCATAATTATAACATTATAAAATAGCACCTGAATATATCTGAGTCAAAACTTATTGAGCTAAAAACATTTTGCACAATTTTAGTTGTCAATGAAAAAGTTAATGTCACACTCTCGGTTCATCCCCAATGGGGAGCGAGTTTGCAACTTTAACATCCAGAATAGTTCCTTTTTTTCCAATAATTTGAATTTTTTTCCACCTCTTATAGATGTGGTTACAGTATCTATGATTTTTATATTCATGTTAGCCACATTGGTAAGGTGATAACCATTAAAGTGGTTTGCAACTGCAGAATCTTTATTGTAGTTCTTAGTGTCTCTAGTGTGTTCATTAAATCTTTTGCGGGCCTCCCTAGTGGTTTGACCTGTATACTGCAACTGACACAAGTTGCAGGTAAGGAGGTAAACCACAAATGTGGTGCAACAATTTGCATAGAAATCTACAGTATATCCATTGCCTGTACTGCTACTGGAAAAATGGTCGCCCTCCTGTATGTGAGCACACATGTGACAATTACGTCTACCACATCTATAGTTTCCAGCCAATTATGTTTGTGTACATTAGTTCTAGTGACTAGACTGGGAGATATTTTTTGGCCCAATGTTTTAGATTTTTTTCGGTACATATTTGATGTTGTTAATGAAAGGTTTTAATATGTCATCTCTTAAAAGGACATGTGAATGCTTTTATAAAATTTTGATAACCTCATTATATTGCTTTGAATACGCCCTAGTAAATACTATGGCATCTTTAAAATTTGACTTCCTCTTCCTATCTAGATTTTGTATTTTAGGTGCAGTGTTAAATGTTCTTATTTCTTTACGGCATTTTTCCAGATTATTAGTATTATAGCCCCTACAAATTAATCTATTTTTTAGTTCTAGAGATTGGGACTCATATATTTCATTAGACTTGGTATTTCTGCGGATTCTAATAAATTGGCCACGAGGTATGGCCTTGACCACATGTGTAGGGTGTTGGGAGGTGGCATGCAAAATAGTGTTACTAGCTGTTTCTTTACGGAAGGTGCTGGTAACTATATTATTTTCACAAATCTGTAATGTTAAATCTAAGTAATTTACACTATTTGCGCTAAACATCCCTGTAAATTTGAGATTAAATGAGTTTACATTAATGTATTCCAAAAATTTGTCAAACTCCATCTTATTCAGGGTTTTTTGACAATGACCAACAGGTCATCAATATACCGTATGTATAATAAAATATCTTCAAGCCAAGGGTTGTGTATGCTGTAGATATGTGACAACTCCCACCAAGAGACGTATAAGTTGGCAAATGCAGGGGCAAATTTGGCCCCCATGGCAGTGCCACATATCTCGTTGTAAAACACCCCGTCAAACCAAAAATAGTCACCCACATATTGTTTGATGTTGTCATTCAAATCCATCTCTCTGTGTAGAAAAAATTCTACAGCTTTTACACCTGATTCCTGAGGAATACAGGTATAAAGTGCACAAACATCAATTACAGCCCATGAAAAACCATCCTTCCAACTTACAGTGTCCAGAATTTGAATGAGCTGGGCACTATCTTTAAGATAGGATAGCTGTTTTTTGGCTATAGGTTGGAGGACCTCATCCAACCATGCCCCCAATGGCTCAAACAAGGACCCCACCTATGAGACAATGGGTCTGCCTGGGGGGAGAACAGGGTCCTTGTGAACCTTGGGGACATGGCAGAAAATAGGGGTAAGAGGGTGGTCAGGAATTAAATTAGAGATATCCTTGTCTCCAAAGACCCCCAAGGAAACGCCCTCCATCACCAGACTTTCCAATTTCTTTTTGTAGGAAAAATTGGGATTTCCAGGAAGCCGTTTATACACCTCAGTATCACTGAGCTGTCTAAGGGTCTCCGTGAAATAGGCCTCTCTGTCTTGAATAACAATGCTGCCACCCTTGTCTGCATTTTTAATCATGATATTAGTGTTATCTTGGAGTGACCTTAATGCCTGTTTTTCTTTATAGGACAGATTATGGGTGGCAGCATTGGTATTTTCCCTTTTCTCCAACTCAAATATGTCCTCTTGGACCATTTTTTGGTATGCATTGATAATTGCACCCCTATAATGGGTAGGGTAAAAATCTGATTTTGTCTTTTTTGGATGGGCTAGTTTATTAGGCAAAGGGGACTCATTGTCTCCACTATATAGGTCATTAAGAGTGACCAAAGCCTGTGCATTCTCAAAAGGCAAAATAGGACCTTCAATTGATGGTAGTGTAGTAGTGACTTCTTGATTAGTTACCTCTATTGATGTATCTCTAGACCCTGTAAGAGCAAAAAACCTTTTTAATGCCAACTTGCGGATAAATTTGTTGATATCCAAGAGGGTGATAAAACAAGAAAAATTACCCGAAAGAGCAAAACCTAGACCCTTGGATAGTACTTGTAATTCCTCTTTTTTGAGGACATATTTAGACAGGTTAATAATACTGACATCATCACTAACAGTATGAGTCGTTTCTTCAAAGTCCTCAAAATTAGAATGATAAGATATCACTGTCCCTTCTTTGTTAATTTGTTTTTCCCTTTTGGTTCTCCATCTCTTTCGTTTTCTTTTTGCTGGGATGTGCCCAATCGTGTTTTCGGGCGGACCACTGGTTCCGGATCTCGCGTTTCTTCCAAATCCACGGTCTCCTGTAAAAAATCACATGAAGAGGAAGGAGAGATAGAAGGAGAAGAGGAGAGAAGAGAAGAGCAGTTGGAAGAATTTCCTTTCTGCCTGTTCTTTGTCATGCTTGGCAATAGATTCAATCATTTATTTTTTCAATGAGGTAAACTCCATGTGGTTTTTATATGGCGCCAATTCATCTTTTTGGGTAACAATGGTTTCTCCCATCTTATTACGTTTTTTATTCTTTACTTTGATAAGGATGTTCAGCAATGTGAAAGAGCATTTATTTAAAGCCTCATTCCACTCCTCCATATCTTCTATATCGTCAAATTGGAAAGAAGGATACTTTTTATACGTAGCCCCCTGGGTATTCTGTTATTTTCTATATACTTTTTAAAAGCTACGATATCCCACATTAGTCTGAGATCAGTAATTAGGATTAGAAAGTTGCTTAAAATGTCATGCTCTATCTGAATCATGAAAGAAAAAAAATTTGGGTTCAGTGCCCCTTTAAGGACCAGCGACGTACCTTGTAACGTCACTGCAATCCTGGGCTTCTCTCTGCTGCGATCTCGCTCAAAATAGCGAGATTGTGATATTTCTGCATGCCCCACGAGTGGGGCACTGCAGAAAAAGATTTGCAGAGATACCAATGCAGAGAGGGTCATGGCCAGGGAGGTTGGGGGCTAAGGGGGGATCCAACACTGCAGCATATATATAAAATAAAAAATTAAAGCCTTTTATTTTAGTACTGGCAGACTTTCTGCCAGTACTTAAGATGGCGTTGACAATTGTGAGGTGGGGGAGGGAAGAGAGCTGTTTGAAGGGGGTTAGGGAGGGATCAGGGGGTGGGTGTGTCAGGTGGGAGGCTGATCTCTAGACTAAATCTAAAATCAACCCTACAAGCTACCTAATTAACTACTTCACTGCTGGGCATTATACAAGTGTGGTGCGCAGCGGCATTTAGCGGCCTTCTAATTACCAAAAACAATGAATAAAGGGGATCCCAGAGAAGCATTAACAACCATTTGTGCCATGATTGCACAAGCTGTTTGTAAATAACTTCAGTGGGAACCCTAAAATTGTGAAAAAGTTAATGATTTTTTTTTATTTGATCGCATTTAGCAGTGAAATGGTGGCGTGAAATATACCAAAATGGGCCTAGATCAATACTTTGGGTTGTCTACTAATATATATATATATATATATATATATATATATATATATATATATATATATATATATATATATATATATATATATATAGTTTTGATAGGTAAATATAAAAAAGGCTCTATTTCTGTTTAAATGTGGGGATGGAAAAAATGCTAAAAATGCTCTGGTCTTTTGGGGAATTTTTTTGTCTTAAATGCCCGGTCCTTAAGGGGTTAAGGGTTAATACTTACCTTTTGTGAGCTGAAGAGTGTTCTGACCTGATCCTCTTCTTTCCAAAACCCCGGCCGTGCTAACAGGAGGCTTAGCGTGGTTGACTCTAGAGCAGGTCCTGGGCTGGGAGCTGAGCGAGTTTAGCCTGCTGTTAGTGCGGCGGGGCTCTGACGAAAGAGAATCAGGTAAGCACATTCTCCAGCTCAAAAAAGGTAAGTATAAAGCTACAAGTGCACTTTTTCACCGGTAGCTTTAACATTTACTTTAATTTTAGTTAAACTATACCGAATAGTGCAACCAACGAATATTCGGGGAAACTAATTTCCCTAAATATTTATTAAAATCATTTTTGATACACAAGTCTAGTAAACAGCATTACAATGCTATGGAGCCCAGGTGTGACTGTAAATTGCACACACTATTTATAAACATATATTGTGTGGTCCCTCTGGCCCATCTGTGGCTCCATATTTTACAAACTTTTTTTATTACAAGTTTAATACAAATATTAAGATTATAATTAAATATTAAACTAAGAACAAAACCAGGATTAAACACTTCTTGCTTTTGTTTAAAATTGTGATTTGTTCAAGACTCCCTAGAGCAGATAAAAAGCAAAATCTGTAACATAGGATTTCAAAATGCTGCAAACCCGCTATCTGATTTGCAGCATTTGCAGGTTACAGAATTTTGCTTTTTGGCCTCCCTAGAGACAGTGGGACAAGCACAATTTGCAGGGTCGGATTGGCCTATCAGGATACCAGGAGATTTCCCGGTGGGCTGCAGCAGCTTGGGCTGGAAAGCTACAATTTAAAGGGGTGATTAATGGATGCAATTCAGTTGTAGGGTTATTATATAACATCAATCTGACATTTTTATTTAATACAAAGTAATATAATTTAATTACTGAAAAAAATATTGGGGAAGGAGTGTCCCAGTAATCCCCTTTGAGAAAAATGTGGCATGTGCATTCTACCTACTCAACAGAAAAAAGGGCAGGTCTTCATATTTTTCAGGGCTGCTTTTTATTCCCAGTCCGGCCCTGACAATTTGTACTTAAAAGGAAAAGTTGTTTAATCCTTAAACTGCTATACATTGTTTCTTTCAGCAGACCCATCAGATTCAGACTATAACATTATTTTATGTATATATCATGACAGGTGAGAATTCTATAACAAAAAGTGTATGCCTTTTGTATACTTAAAAATCCCTACTTCATTTTGAAATCAATGAAATCTATTGTTAATTAACAAATATATGATCTTTTAAATCTGATGATGGGAATATAGCTAAAATGAAAAACATAGGTTATAACAAATTCTTCCTTTTACTATTAATAACTTACAGAGAAAACATTTCTCAAATTTGATCACACTACATTTGTCTGGCTATTTAAGTTGTTAATGAAAACATATAAGTTTAGTGTCTTTTCTGCATTATTTATTTATTGTTATTTTTTTCTTTTTCTTTTGGTTCTGTAAAATAAATGAAAAATCTCTTGATTTTATGGGGTAATAATGGATGCATCATAGAGATATATATATATATATTTTTATTTTACCACCAGAGGGAGCAGCAATCATGCAATAGTTTTAATAATTATATATATGAACTTCCTCTTCTTTTTCTTCCATTTGCAATACATAAACTAAAAAAAGGAAAAAAATAAATAAATAAAAAAATGTTTTAAGTATATGCCATTAAGCCAAATAGAAAACAATATTGTTCATATAAAAAAATTGGTTGATGAATATGATGGTAACGAATACTTGAATGCATATTACTATGACCCTTTGGCAGCAATGCACTAGCTTTGCAGAATCTATTCACGCTTATTGTATATTTTTAATTAATCTCAATTTATAACAATATTTAAATAATGCATACATATATTAGAAATAACCTCATCTATGTATCCATTGCTTATTGTTTAAAGGGACACTAAACCCAAATTTTTTCTTTCATGATTCAGATTCATGCAATGTTAAGTAACTTTCTAATTTACTCCTATTATCAATTTTTCTTAGTTCTTAGTTGTATTTAAAAAGCAGGAATGTGATGCATAGGAGCCAACCCGTTTTTGGTTGAGAACCTGGGTTATGCTTGCTTATTGGTGGGTAAATGTAAGCCTCAATAAGCAAGCGCTATCCATGGGGCTGAATCTAAAATGGGCTGACTGCTAAGATTTACATTCCTGCTTTTAAAATAAAGATAGCAAAAGAACAAAGAAAAAATGATAATAGGAGTAAATTAGAAAGTTGCTTAAAATTGCATACTCTGTCTGAATCACGAAAGGAAAAATTTTGTTTCAGTGTCCCTTTAAATACTATATATTTAGCTGCATTATCTTTGCAATTCTTTATCTTACATACATGATGTAATTCTATAGATAGACATTGCTTCTTATTGTATGTATGTGAATAGTTTTGGAAGTAGTTTTTAGTTTGTTTTTAGTTATAGCTATTTTAGGGGGATATCTGTGTGTGCAGGTGACTATTACTGTGCATAATTATTAGGCAACTTAACAAAAAACAAATATATACCCATTTCAATTATTTATTTTTACCAGTGAAACCAATATAACATCTCAACATTCACAAATATACATTTCTGACATTCAAAAACAAAACAAAAACAAATCAGTGACCAATATAGCCACCTTTCTTTGCAAGGACACTCAAAAGCCTGCCATCCATGGATTCTGTCAGTGTTTTGATCTGTTCACCATCAACATTGCGTGCAGCAGCAACCACAGCCTCCCAGACACTGTTCAGAGAGGTGTACTGTTTTCCCTCCTTGTAAATCTCACATTTGATGATGGACCACAGGTTCTCAATGGGGTTCAGATCAGGTGAACAAGGAGGCCATGTCATTAGATTTTCTTCTTTTATACCCTTTCTTGCCAGCCACGCTGTGGAGTACTTGGACGTGTGTGATGGAGCATTGTCCTGCATGAAAATCATGTTTTTCTTGAAGGATGCAGACTTCTTCCTGTACCACTGCTTGAAGAAGGTGTCTTCCAGAAACTGGCAGTAGGACTGGGAGTTGAGCTTGACTCCATCCTCAACCCGAAAAGGCCCCACAAGCTCATCTTTGATGATACCAGCCCAAACCAGTACTCCACCTCCACCTTGCTGGCGTCTGAGTCAGACTGGAGCTCTCTGCCCTTTACCAATCCAGCCACGGGCCCATCCATCTGGCCCATCAAGACTCACTCTCATTTCATCAGTCCATAAAACCTTTGAAAAATCAGTCTTGAGATATTTCTTGGCCCAGTCTTGACGTTTCAGCTTGTGTGTCTTGTTCAGTGGTGGTCGTCTTTCAGCCTTTCTTACCTTGGCCATGTCTCTGAGTATTGCACACCTTGTGCTTTTGGGCACTCCAGTGATGTTGCAGCTCTGAAATATGGCCAAACTGGTGGCAAGTGGCATCTTGGCAGCTGCACGCTTGACTTTTCTCAGTTCATGGGCAGTTATTTTGCGCCTTGGTTTTTTTACACGCTTCTTGCGACCCTGTTGACTATTTTGAATGAAACGCTTGATTGTTCGATGATCACGCTTCAGAAGCTTTGCAATTTTAAGAGTGCTGCATTCCTCTGCAAGATATCTCACTATTTTTGACTTTTCTGAGCCTGTCAAGTCCTTTTTTTGCCAAAGGAAAGGAAGTTGCCTAATAATTATGCACACCTGATATAGGGTGTTGATGTCATTAGACCACACCCCTTCTCATTACAGAGATGCACATCACCTAATATGCTTAATTGGTAGTAGGCTTTCGAGCCTATACAGCTTGGAGTAAGACAACATGCATAAAGAGGATGATGTGGTCAAAATACTCATTTGCCTAATAATTCTGCACTCCCTGTATATATATATATATATGTGTGTGTGTGTGTGTGTGTGTTTTGTCCATGTTTATTTTTGCATATCTAATTTAGACATTGTGGGGATATTTGTGGTTTTTTTTTACGTTCTTTATACATGTATTTTAGGCATGTATTTGCTACCGTTAATGTATATTGTTGCCCCGTGTTACGCTTAGTGGTTTCAGGACATTTTACGGTTAATATGTGTGTGTAATCCATAATGGGAGGATCCTCGGGACAAAAGAAGGAGAAGCCCTATGATAGACATGATTTTAATGGAACATTAAAACAGAAATCATAGATGCCTAAACATCCCTCTGAAGAAGTTTTAGGATTAGAACTTTTGGCCTCTTTGAGCACCCATAGCTGCCTGGAAGTGGCATCCTGGTTTTACTTTCTCTGTCACATTTTTTTTAATGTTTTGAATAATGGATCTGATTATCAGATGCAGAAGTGATTGGATCAGGACACAGAATTGGGTGCATGGAGTGAGAGTACCTGGGTATGCATGATTAGGATATTTATGATTTAAGTGCACTTTTAAGTAGTGACTATTGTGTTTTTATCCATGTTTCGTCTGTAACAACGTGACCATTGAGGAAGTTACGTTGTTACAGACGAAACATGTTTGACCTGTTTGCTTCCACTTACACCTCTGTTTGACCAGATTTAATTTTTTGCTGTTTTTACACCTATGGAATAAAAAGGAACCTATTTGCTTTTATACATATAGAGTTGGTGTGCATTCCTTTATATCTCGAGCTGGGAATTCTATGTTGCTGGATTTGCTTTGATTTGGGAGGCATGGGTGAGGCTTCCCTACCCTTTTCCTTGCAGCACCGGACTGTGCATGTTAGCTTCAAGTCCCTGGATGAATTTATTGATTGAAAGACAGGGCAGCAGAAGTGATGCGTGGGGCAACTTGAAGACGTGAGAAAAGGACTCACGGAGTTCTTATCACTCTTTACTGATGGACAAAGCATTATATACTAGGAAGATTTTATGAAAGGAGAAGTTATGGCATAACATAATAAAAATAAACTATATTAAACATAGTATCTGTTAACAAACTAAAGAACAATTTCTCTTTAGATCCTTTCATCCTCAGCTAGAGCAAAGGAAATATATTGCATTGCCCTGCTCTTTAAACCTTAATAGGGTAGATCTAACATTTCAAATAAAATCAACAATGTCACATAATGATTTAAAGCAATGTATGCCAGTAAAGTCATTATCGCTGTAGACTATCATGTTGAAGAACAGTGAGTAATTACTGCATGTTCCAAGATACATAACAGACAATTCAGAGCAACATGTTAAAGTCCTCTTATCCCCTTCTTCCAGTAAGTGTATATATCACCAAAATTTTGACTGACTTTGCAGTTAGTCTCAGGCAATAGTTCCGTCCTAACCACCTCTGTCACAGCTTATTCATTTTGTTTAGCTGGGTGAAGCAATTTCCAATACTGCGAGTCGCTGAGACCCCCACTGCAAGAAGCCGGCCACAATACCCCAAAAGTAGTTCTCAGGCAACCCACGCTTGCTCTTCACCACAAAAAGGTCAAAACAGCTCCCTCCAACTGACATAATTCACAATGAAAGATAAGTAACAGGCAAGTCTCTATCTACCCTGCATCAGATATAGTTTTGCTGGACTCTGGCCACACTCAGGTTGTGATAATGATGATAGTGTAAGCTCTGGCTGTTCAGGCGCTCCCATAAAACACTTCTTCCTCTCATGCTTGGTGCTTCTGTCGGTCTCAACTAATAAGCTCTGTTCCTCAAACAAAGGCGGTTCTGTTTGCGGAGCTGTTACAGTTACAGCTTCTATTAAATCAACCATCAGGGAATCCCCTTCTAAGGCTGCAGCAATTTCCACATTACCTCCCACCAGATCTTAAGATGCAGTGAATGATAGTAAATGGTCTATTCTCTTAAATGTGTCTACTGCTTCAAAGAAGTGAGGGCAGTTTAATGATTTTTAGAGTTGCAGAGGCTTCCCCATTCCTCTTTCAACTGCTTTGCAAAGTCTGCGATATGCTCAGATAGTAAGCAATTAACTTCTGATAGTAAGATAATATCATTGCTCATTGTCATATTATTTTGCAGTGATATATAATGAGAAACAATTTACTGCTCTAATGGTGTCACCCAGTTACCTGGGCGGGAGAGGGGAGATTTGTGCAGCAGCCTAAGCTCTGTGGTCAGCCAATCATATTAAATACATAGCTACAGTCTTATTACTGGTGTATTATATTGACACCCAGGTGGCTTCACTGAAGGAGGTGCTCCCAAACTCATCAAAAATGTCCTAGGACAAGGTTTCTTACGGTATTCTGAATGTAAGTTTAGATTAATGGAAAAGTATATGGAAACCCCCTTAAAATCTTTATTTAGTCTGGGAGCCCCCGCAGTGCTCCAGTAATCAACTCCACCCCCCATTCTTTATAATTTTTTAAAGTGTCTATGCAGATTCAGCCTAAGGTGCAGATTTTGTCAATTTTCCCTATGTAGCTTCCCAAGTCACATGCTGTGCACTGTATCCTATATACCACAATTGCAGACATAGATGAGTGCTCTCCCTTAGGGCTTCATGTACAAAGCAGCGAAAGCTGCTCTGGAGCCTTTGCGGGGCAGGTTTGCATATGCGAGCCTGCTTCCTGCAATGTAAGATGCAGAGGTCATTAGAGGGAAAATCACTGAGGGAGGTGGTGAGCGAAAATCACTGAGAGCTCGCTCACTCTCGGTGATTGACAGCCCCTTCAGTTGCGCGATTGGTCACATGAATGAAGGAGCGGGCATTACACACTCCGATGAGTGTGTAATGATACATATGGGCAAGCGGATCAACAGATCCGCTGCCCATGTGTAGAGAAGGCGAGCGGACAGCTTTGCGAGTTGAGAAGCTGTCCACCCGCCGCTTAGTACATGGAGCCCTTAATGTTGTACATTTTGCGATTGTGACTGGCTGTGCTGCTGCTACACATGTGCTGGCACAGTTTGCAATGTTTGGTGCCATTCTGTAGGTTATCCTGTTCTTAACTCATTTTGGGGGGAAGTTTCTTTTAGTGTGGTATCCGCTTCAAGGAGTGGCTATAGATCTTTTTTTTATTTAAATTATGCTGTCTAGAACAGGAATGAATGTGACTGAACTTGCGGTAGCAATAACCAGCCATTTGTAATGGCTGGTTAGTTAACGCACGCCCATAAACTGACAAATTTGCAGTTTACGGGCGCGTGATAAATTAGCGCTCCACTTGTAATCTAGCCCAAAATCTTTCATGCTTTTTTTTTTATTATTCAAGCAATATTTCTCTTTCATGAATTGGAATGCTTTAGAAAATAAAGCAGAACAAAAGAAGCACCTACGCTTTCATATAAAGTTTGTATGTGCCAATTCAATCTGATAGGAACAAGCTATACAAACAACATTTCTTCTAATAGTTTGTCTTCTAAAGCATTCAAGTCATTTGAAAATTTAAACTGATTGGAATAGGGGCCACTGTGAACCAGATAGATAGATTCTTTTAATTTGTATTTCCCTTTTCTATTTGGCTTCTTGCATTCAAATTTAAAAAAAAATCTATAAGAAAATTATAAATAAACTTCAAAGTTCTGCACTTTTCCCATACCTTTAAATATAATTTTAGTGTTTTTGTTCGAAAAAACAAAAAGTAAGCTGACATGCAATTTTCCCTCTTAAGAAATTAAAGTTAAAATAAATTATTCTAGTTTTATTGTTTTTCTAAACCCTCTGTGTGTTTTCTTTGTAGAAGGTTACTGGATAAGACACCTCCTAAGCATACACTAATGAATCTTGCTTCCTCAAAGTAATTTATCATCCAGTTTTAATTGCAGAGCTCAGATTTCTTTCTAATTCAGCTGATTTTCGAAACAAAGTGATCTCCTCAGTCAGCATGTACTTTTACTAGTAAACAGTATTGTCAAAATATCTGTTTGCAAGCCTGCTTATTCCTACTAATAAATACCCATAAAAATATAGTACACGCATTTTACAAACAAAAGAATTGTGTCTTAAAGGGTAATCATAATTGTATATGCTGTGTATAAAAGTTATTTTTGTCAGGCAATAAAAGATAAAGTAAGATTGAGTTTAGTTCATAAAAACACAAACAAATAAACAAACAAATAGAAAAAAATGTATAAATGACTAAATCTAAAATATCCCATAATTAGTTTACTATTAATTAATGTTTTAATTAATGTTTAAAATGTGGGATGTGGGCTTTTCGTAAAGGTACCACTTCGGAATTCACAAAACAGATTTAAATCAAAATAAAAATTTCACAAAACACCTCCACATAGTGCAGTACGTTTAATATTCACAATTGATAAAAGCACTTCCTTAAAAAGTTACCCTGCAGTTTTCCTACTCACTCATTCCAATCTCAAACTATGTAAGATATTTAGCGCACATCAATAAAAACTCTGTCACGTATCTTCTTTTAATCAAGTTGCTTTAGCTGGATATCCCAGGACCGCTGTATACTTAGTGCAGTAACAGTTAGTATTATTAGTCTAACATTTACAGACCCCAGGTATTATCGCTCCGCCTGTATGGTGTACTTCCAGGCTCCTGGAAACACTTGAATTTGCTTGACAATATTGAGCGGATCTGTGATCAGACAGTGTGACGTAAGGTGGGTGTTTGGCCAAATGCAACTAGCTATACCATTTTTACGTTTAATCATGCTGTGTACTTGCAAGAGAGTGCCAGACTTTCTGTCTGTTGTGTTAATTATTTTGTTTTGTAATTGTCCTTATGGGTTTTGCACCCAAGCTGGTCAGGGGTTCCCTGCCTGTGTTTCTAGGAGCTGTACAGCTTTTGGATTTACAGTGACATAGGATGTTTATCCAGGCCAGTTTGAGCGTATAGTCCATTTACGTTTTAATCCCTTAACGACCAGCGACATACTCTGTACATCACTGGTCTTTCAATGGGGCTTTCTTTTTTAATAGTGTGGCTCTTGCCACCAGTGGTGAGATCTCGCTATTCTAGAAGGCCTACTGACAGCGAGACCCACACTATTACATGCCGAAAAACCCTTAACGACCAGTGACATACAGGGTACAGAGTGGTCGTTAAGGGGTTAAATATTCATGTGTGTGTGCGTGTATATATATATATATACTGTACATATATTAGACATGTGTATCTGAGTTTGGAAGAGTAAAAGGAAATAACAAAAATTGTATTTATTTTTTTATTTTTTGTTGCTTTACCAAAAACTAAACCCACTGTAAATGAAAACGCTTTATTTTCTTTTAAAATGTTTGTTTTTCGATTTCAGCTGGTGTATGCTGTTTTTATGATGCAAGCAGGCATTATCCAATGACAGCAAACCAGTCACTGTGTTAGCAGCATTGTAATAGCAGTTGCCAGTTACTTTGTGACTGTGCCCCAGTTATCGTATTTTTAAAATGTACTTATTGGGCCTAAATATAGTATAGTATAGTATAGCACACTACTTATCTTATTTGTCTGTGTTAAAATACAAGTTGTTTATTTAAAACTTTTTTAATAATTTAAAAATCTATTAGTCCCTGGTGGTTTTGCAGTTAGCATATAAGTTTTTAAGGGCTGATGCTCCAATGTGGTAGTTACAACCCCTTTTAAACTATACTTACTTATTTACTCTACTAAGAATAATAAACACACGGACACAGAGAGCTGGGTATAAGACCATATCATGGTCACGTTTATTTAACCTTTAAATAAACCTGACTTCAATGGAAGTCATAACTTAAACGTTTAACTCGTGGCGGCATTAGAGGCCTAGTAAAATAGTATAACAGTTCCTAGGAGATATGACTTGTCTTTGCTTCTACCTATAAGGCACTGATAGGAAAAAGCCTTACATCAATCACCACCAGGAAGCAACTAAATTACCGCTAAGGTCTTACATCGATTAGGCCAACTAACCCTATCCCCGCCTTAAGCCTTTAAAGAGCCAGCAACCAGAATGGAAGCCATTTGCCTGAATGACGCCTCTAACATTATTGGTATAACCATGAACATAGGGGTTGGGAGGGTGGGAAAACTTTCTTCTTTGAAAATCCCAGGAAGAAGAGGCAGGAATCTTCCAGAACCTTCCTTATAAACTGGTAAGTCTAAGACCTCCCCTAACCTTGCAACATCGTTGCTAACACACTACACTGGGATTTTCACTACCCTGTCATGCCCAGGCCCTTAACTCCATTACAGGAGACTTTGCTACCTTACATTCCCCTAAGGGCTGATGCTCCAATTTGGTAGTTACAACCCCTTTTAAACTACACTTACTTATTTACTCTACTAAGAATAATAAACACACGGACACAGAGAGCTGGGTATAAGACCATTTCATGGTCGCGTTTATTTAACCTTTAAATAAACCTGACTTCAACGGAAGTCATAACTAAATGTTTAACTCGTGGCGGCATTCGAGGCCTAGTAAAATAGTATAACAGCTCCATATGACTAGAGGTCGCAGCCAGGTGTTATGGAATTGGAAATCGCAAAGGGGGGCCGCAAAAACGTGGCTCCACCCCATTCCTTCTAGGAGGCACAGACGTCCTAAAGGATCTTCAGCCAGCAGACCCACGGGGCGGGGGCCCCCAGGTCACGACCTGAGGACATCTCTCCCGCCCATTAGCCCGACTGTCACCCCTACAGACTCTGCCTTCAGGTGTTTATGGCCGCGACCTCCCGCCACAAGAGACAGGGTTTCTCTGAAAAATGGACTCTTGCCGCCACCAGCTAAATATGTGTAACTAAGGCTCTTTTGAGGTCCGCCATGAAGATTAACATCCCTTCGTCAGTCAAGTGCACGCCGTCTGGGCGATACAGCTGCTTCTTATCGGCTGAAATCTGTTCACGGCGAACCACAAAACCACCTACAGCCACAACTGCTCTACCCAGCTCCCTGTTCACCTTCTTCCTCACTCTATAAGCTGTTTTGGGCATGGGAAAAAAACGCCAACACAACCGGGGGATTATGTTGGACCATGCCAACTGTACCCCCGGAAATGTTGCACAAATCCACCACACATCAGATCTCATGATGTTGATGAGATCCAACGCTGGCGCGAAACCTAAGTCATTGCCCCCCATGTGCAGGATTATGATATGAGTCTGTCCACATCTGTGCCGGGCATCTTGAAGGAGGGCAGGCAAACCGTTCTATTGTAAGCCTCTACGACCCAACCATCTTACTGAGGCCTTTGACACCGCTAGCCCCAGCTGCTGCCCGTCGGGATGGGAGAGAGCCCGCAGGGCCGCCCAGTGAACGTATGAGTGCCCTACGATCCAAATGCGGGTAGGGCCCCCCGCCACACCTAAAAAGGATTACAATGATTAATAACTGTAATGCCAAACGAAGCCAGGCAACACGTTAACTAGCAATTAGTCCTCCCCTCCTTCTCTACTATGCCTCAGTTCGAGGGCGGACGTAACCCTTGTAGCAATTTTATTTCCATCTACCCAATCTCTGAATGCTTTGCGCCTCCCATCCCAACGCAGCCGCACTGGTTGCCGCCCCTATTAGGAACAAGTGGGGGGTAATCTTGCAGTTCCCCAGCCCAGCCGTGATCACCGCTCGCTTCAGGACCGCGGCGAACTGGTACCTAGACAGGTTAGACCCGTCAGCGTGTACCAGGAACTGTGGCAGGCCATGCGTATGCTGCGCAACGTAAGCCCTAGTTGCTCACAAGCTTCTGAAATCGATGGGGTCAGGGTCACCCATGCCCCCTTTCCGTCCTGGCCTGTCTTGGAATGCGGGATAAACAATATCAGATTATCAACAGCCCACTTCACATGAGCCATCTGTATCCCAGACTTAGTTGCCTGCTTAGAGGCAGAGACCAACTCCCCGGGCCTTAGGGCAGCAAAAAATGCCAACGAGAAGGCGCATTCAAACAAGCCCTTCTCATAGGCGTCTATTCAAACGGAATCCAAAGCCCTGATCAGCCCGAGAAGCCTGTGCAATGTAACAGGCTCTCTCAAGTCTCATACTCTTCCTTCCAGCCTGCCCCAACTCTCGACTATCTGCCTCACTAAAAACCCTTTAGTAACATTGGGGTATTCTAGCAGGTTGCTGAAAAAGGATATAGCGGCTAGTTTAATAGAGATTGCCCCCTTTGATATCCCTAGCTGTTGTCAGCGGGCAACCAATGGAGAAACAATTCCCTTGGGACTCCCCTTAAGTCTACGCAATACACCGAGCAATACTTTACCCACTCACCCCAATGTTGTGAGTAAGCCCTCCAGGTGTTCGGAGCCAGCGACGCCTGCACTTAGTGCCGAATGGAATTCCAAGCCCCGCCACCTGCCAAACAGAGGGGGGACAGGGTAAGCCATGCTCTGCTGCATTAGGCGCCAGCCTACGGAACTGTTCCCACTGAAACCTAGATAGCGCGTCCGCCAGGGTGTTGTTCACCCCCCGGGACGTGCCGTGCCACAAATTGTATGTTATACTGTAAGCATCTGAGTACCAAGTGCCGTATATACCCAACGACCACCAGTGAGGATGTGGATAGCCTATTAATGGTGAACATGACGCTAGCGTTGTCCTTCCAAAACACAATGAACCGATCTCTCAGTACCGGACCCCACAGCTACATTGCCACAACTATGGGAAAGAGCTCTAACAGCGTTAGGTTCCTAGTCAGGCCTGCCTGTACCCATGACAACGGCCATGGTTCGGCACTCCACTGACCATCTAGGTACGCCCCATAGCCGAACGCCCCAGCTGCGTCAGTGAAGAGGTGGACTGCCTGGCTAGAAGCTAGTGGTGCCCTCCATAGCAGCGTCCCATTAAAGTCTAGGAGAAATCTCTCCCAGACCAGGAGGTCCTCTCTCATTTCCTCCAATACTTTGATGGCCCGCGAGCACAGAGGAGTGGCCAACTTGGCCTCCATCCTCCTATTGAATGCACGACCCATAGGTATCACCTTACACGCAAAATTGAGGAGACCCAACACCGACTGCAGCTCCTTTAAGTGCATGGTTGATGCCCCAACTGCCCTATGGACCACCGCGAGCATTGCTCCCACCTTGTCGGCAGGGAGACAACATAGCCTTGCAGCAGTGTCTATCTCAATGCCCAGGAATTTGAGCCTGGTACATGGCCCTTGGGTCTTGTCCTCGGCAAGCGGTACCCCGAATTTGTCCATCAACCCCCGCATTACTGCCATGAGTTGAGCACATTCCCTAGTGTCGGCCCTGCCAACCAGCAGGAAATCATTGAGGTAGTGCGCCACCGCCCTGCTACGGGCTGATGTCGTGATCACCCAATGTAGAAAAGTGCTAAACGCTTCAAAATATGCGCAAGACACTGAGCAGCCCATGGGGAGGCATTTGTCCACATAATACCGGCCTTCAAATTTGCACCCCATCAGTCTGAACGACATGGGGTGTATTGGCAGCACCCGGAAGGCCAGCAAGGTGTCCAACTTGGCCAGCAAGGTGTCCGGCCCGGCCGCCCTGACCAGTTCCAGGGCCTGGTCGAAAGACTGATAGGACACCAAACTGATCGTGGGGTCAATCACGCTGTTAATCGACCCCCCTTTTGGGTATGACAAATGTTGAATCAGGCAAAACTTCCCTGGGTCCTTCTTGGGGACTACACCAAGCGGTGAAATCTCCAGCCCAGGAATGTGTAACCTCTCAAATGGGCCAGCAAACCGGCCCAGGGAGATTTCCTTCTCTAGTTTCGCCCTAACCTCCCACGGCATCTCGTAAGCCGATTTTATATTCCTGGGGGATGAGGACCCCACCACTGTCCCCTGTGTTGGTATTCGGAACCCCTCCATGATCCCCCCGAGGAGAAGGCCGGCGGCCCCCCTATCAGGGTAGGCCACCAGCCAATGCCTAATTGTGTCCAACCTCAGAGGCGTTGGCGCTCTTTTGTCCAACGCCCCCTTTGGCTCCCTGGTTGACTCCCCCTTCCTTTCTTTTTGGGCAGTCAGAGCCTGGGTGCTGCCCGTCACAATACATGCAGGCGTGGCGAAAGTAACAAGCTGCCCCTTTATCGCATTGCTTCTCATTGAAACGCCAGCACTCCCTGCCATGACACTTGACTAAGCTCTGTGGTTTTGACGTTCCCATACGCATTTGAAAGCCGCCACCCTTTTTGCGGGTGAGCATGGACCACAAGTCCAGGTCCTTAACCCCGAAGTTCAGGACCGGATTGCCTACCATAATATTCTACATAATACATAATATTCTAGCCTCTGAGGAAGAAGGGAGAACGAATGTTCTATAATTCACCTTCGAAACGCGTAAGGCTTGTTAGAGTATTATTTTGAAACCGACACACCGCAGACCACCTTATTGATACATTCATCTGTATATCCACTGATGTATGTTATGCTTTTAGTTACCTCATATCATTGAGGTTTGCAAATGTGAGTGTAAACGCTTGCCTTGTATATCTATGCTACAATAAATTAGACAATATTGCACTAGTTTTTGCACTACTTTTGTCTTTTATATACCAACTGAGTTGCACAAGCCTTCCAGGACATTTCTATGTGAGACAAGTGACACTGTCTGAATATGGGCAAAGAGCTGTATAGAGGACTAACACCTGTATCTTACCTCATAGTGATTGAGGGTAGTTCCTGTGAGTATATACCCTAAGGGGTTCGTCTGGAGTAATGCTCACCGTTTGAAGGGTGCTTGAAGTTATTAAGAAAGGAATATATACAATTTCTTATTTCATAACCTTTTCACACAAATTGGGATCTCTTCATATATTGGGACTTTCTCTTTTCTCTTTGCATTCAAAGTGTGTTTTTATTTAAAGTGTGTTTTTATGTGTATACACTTATTTGGTTTTATACAGCTTTAACGCATATTTTATCCAGATTGTTATTATGTTATTGCTGTATTTCTGGCAGTATGATGATTTATGTATATAAGTCAACTTTCCATATATTTAATGTGCCATTTTTAAATTTTTCAATTATTATTCATTTTCATAAGTGTTTTAATCACACTGTATAGTTATATTATTATTATTATATATTTATTATTGGACATTACGGTATTTATTTATACATGGTCTGGACCTCTATATATTAGCGCTTCTAACATATCTCCCATATCCCTTCTGTAATTTATTTTCATTTTAGAAATATTTGGAAAAGATATTTCGCTCATATGGGGGACTGTGTTTCCAGCTTTTATTGGGGTGTCCATATCCTTATACTTCACTTTTCACTGTGCGCTTCACTAGATCCAGAGCTTATACCTCTACTGGTTAGTGGTATATTCTATCCTTCTCTAGTATAATATATATATATATATATATATATATATATATATATATATATATATATATATATATATATATATACAGTATAAGTATATATACAATATATACATATATATATATATATATATATATAGTACAGTATATATATTGACTGAGAGGTCAGTCCATTTTTGTGTTTTGTGTTTTGTATGTGCTTAGGAAAATTACAAAGGCCTATGTCATACTGTTTTTTATTTGAAAACATGCATTGTGTGGCTGCTGGTTACAGTCTCAGGAGGGGAGAGACCTTGACGGGGTTGTGGACTTAAACCGTTTGGTGCCAAGTGCAACTAACTTTCCCATTTTTGCTTTTAAATATTAATGTGTGCTTGCTAGACAGTGCCAGGTTTTCTGTGTGTTGTATTTGTATATATATATATTTTGTATATACACAGTATATATAGCCAATGACAAGAGGCATATATGTGCAGTCACCAATCAGCAGCAAGTTACCTAGGTTTCGCTTTTCAACAAAAGCAATCAAGAGAGCAAATCAAATTAGATAACAGTAAATTGGAAAGTTGTTTAAAATTGTACACTCTATCTTAATCACAAAATAAATATTTTAGGTTTATGTCCCTTTAAATAGTGAAACGTAAAAAAATATTTAGTGAGAAATATATTAAAAATAAAAAATATCATAGCTAAAGAAATAGTTTAACCCCACTGATATGGAAAGCATTAGTCTAAAAGGTCTTTTGATGTCACCATTAATTAGGGATTCATAAATTCATGGTCTAATTATTTATTTTAATATTAAAAAAATAAAATAAACATCATTAATAATTTAGGTATTATTCAAAGAAATGGATGAATATTTATTTAAAAAAAAAAAAAAATCATCTTGATATCTTTTTTAGAAATCTATCACTATATGTTGCCCTTTTACAGTTTATCATGCATTATATTAACCAGTAGACAAGTAAAGGACATAATTATAAAAACATTTGTTTACTGACTGGAATTAGAAAAGACCAAAGTCTCTGACAAATAAGTATGGGAGTGTAAGGTGGCATAGTCTCCTGTAACAGAATTAATGGGCTGTGCCATCTAGTGGTAGTTTAAACCCCTTAGTAGGTTAGGTTGCAAATACAAATATAAGCCTCTTTTCCTTTGGATCTGCACTGGTGGAAGTTCTCCAGGAGACAGATGGAACGTGCGAAACTGAAGTTGGTGGCTCCAAGGCGGTACAGGTCCAGCAACATCGAGTGCAGCTCCTAGGGGACAAGAGAGAAGCAGTGATGAGGAGGTCATCCCGCCCACTCCACCTGCAATAAGGCCAGTATTGAGCGTGATGGATTCCCCCTCCCTTACTCCGCCCCTTCCCAAGTGTCTTCCCTTATCCCTGGCTCAGGGTTAGGATCGGGCCTGGAGCAGGCCTTTTCTGCGGGGGCAGAAGCCCTGGCGGCGTTGGGGTTAACCCAGAAAGAAGAAAACGCTGTGGTGGGCCTTATTAAGGCCTTATCGGCCGCACTTATTCCTGCTGTCGGCAGGTCTTTGCCAGTTAGGCCTGGGCCACTGGTTGCTGGTGGGGGCCCGGCGGCAGTGGGGGCGGGGTAGGGGTCCTCAAGGCTCTGTTAGCATTTTTTGGGGCATTGCGACCGGGGGAGCTAGTGGCTGCTTCTAAGCAAACACGGGACACTGGCATTCAGGTTCATCACATCAGATGGACGGGGGATAAAGTGCTGATATATATCCCTTGGTCTAAGACAGATCAGGAAGCCAGAGTCCATGCCCAGTGAAGCTTTCACGAGCATTCATGGCGATCCATCCAGCATCAGCAAACCAATTTCTGGTGCACGAGGACGGGTCCAATCTTTTGCGCTATCAGTTTGCAGCAGTCTTGCACAAGGCTGTGGGCGTATCTAACCTGAAGGGGTGTCGAATTACGCCACACTCATTCAAGATCGGAGCCGCAACTATCACGGCCGTGCTGGGGTGGAGCCCGGAACTAATAAAAAATCTGGGTAGATGGAAGTCACAGAAATACAAACTTTACGTTCGTCCACCATTATAGAAAGGACACTAACAACTGGGAGTAGTAGGAGACGTAACGGGAAGGTAAGCGGCAATTGTTTGGCTATGTATTAACAGTTTTGTTGTGTTGTAGGTCTTGGCAAGGCCCCCTCGCGGGTGTGGTTAGTGGGACACTCCTATGTACACTAGGCTGCTTTTAGGGCACTATCCCTTCCAGACGGTCAACAACTGGGACTGCCGGCATTAAGATAATCTGTTAGATGGCTGGGTCCTAGAGGTTTGCTGTGGAATGGCTTGCCGACCCTCCTTCAAGATGTCAAATGCAGGTGGGGGCCAACCCCACGTAATCTTACTCCACATGGGGGGAACGACCTAGGGTCAGTGGCGGTGTTAGACCTAATCAACAATATGAGGTCTGACGTGCGTTGGATTTGCACCATCTTCCCTGGGGTGAGGTTAGGGGGGTCCAATATTATCTAATATTTGTTAGGTTAAGTTTAAGGTTAAAGGGGGTAACTATCAAGTAGGGCATCAACCATTAAAAGCAATGCCTAGTTTATTATTTCAATTGTATGATTATGTTGCAATAAAGTATAAGGGAGACATACATGGTAAACAAACATAATTAATGGGACATGATATGCAAACATTTTCTCTATTCAATCTAAAAAAGAATGTTTAAACAGGCATTACAATGCTTTGTTTAATAAAAAAAAGCATGCTGAATAAACCATGAATTGTTGCTATAAGCCAGTTAGCATTATAGTCCCAGGACACAATTATGCATATAAATACTGTATCAATCTCTCTATCAATCTATCTATATTTAACTGCTGCTCTTTAATATAAATACTGTATAAAAGAGCCTGATGGAATGATATTGAATGCTGAGAAACTTGTTGCTGTTATGTTTTTAAGAAATAGTTTTTAACATTTTCTCTCTACAGTATCACTTTGCCTACCCAGCTTGTTTCCTTTTACCCTTCTATTATTGTGATAGTAGATTTCCAGTGCCAAATGTGGCCACTAGTGTTCGTTGTGGTCGGTTGTTGTGAGAGGGCAGTGCCCGTCCATTGTGGCGCCATCAGAGGACCAGAGGGAACACCTGCATTGGAGGCTATGTTGAGACTGATGCAGCTAGATGTAAGGATTTTTCCGATATGACAGTCGGAAGAACGTGAAGCTACTGTTTGGGAGAAGAGATAGCCAAGCGGCTCTGACGTCCCAGCACTCCTGAATAACACTAGTCTGTGCTATTACTCAAGTGAGTGGCTATATTCCCATTTCTCTTTCATTTGTTTGATGATAATTGCACCATCAGGTGCCTCTGTTCGCTTTTTTTTTATAGAATTGATTATCTTGATTGACAGATTCTGCAGAGTGCTTTCGAAGGTATCTGATTTGGATCCATCCATATTTGGAACTTGAGATCCTACTACCGGGCTGCAATAGTATGTTTATCCCATCAAGACTTTTACACTAGTTGCAGACATTATGACCTAGATTACAAGTCGCACGGCAAATCCATTGCAAAAACCCCACGCACGATATGGCTTTTTCGCATTTTGCATTGCGCTGCCATTACAAATTTGTAAAAAACGTATTTAACGTGGGCTTTATGCTGCATACTGCGCATAAAAATGTTCCAACTTGGCGTGCGCGTGCATGTATTTCCCCATAAAAATCAATGGAGAAAAAATGTGGAAAAAAACCTTACACACGCAAAATCGCCATCGCATTTTTTCAGTCCCCATTAAAGTCTATGGAGAAAAAAAAGTGGATCAAAAACGTAACACCCTACCATAAGCCCCTAGTCTAATAACCCATAATCCGCCATCCCCCCACACCGCAAACACTAAATAAATCTATTAACACCTAAACCACCAACCCCCCACATCGCAAAGAATCTAAATACATCTATTAACCCCTAAACCGCCATCCACCCACATCACAAACAATAAATAAATCTATTAACCCCTAAACTTCCATCCCCACATCACAAACACTAAATGAAACTATTAACCCCTAAGCCACCATCCTCCCATCACAAAGTATTAAACTAACAACCAACGCCCGTAACCTAACACCTCCTAACTTAAAGGGACAGTCAAGCCAAAAAAAAAAATTTCATGATTCAAATAGGGCATGTAATTTTTAACAACTTTCAATTTACTTTTATAACCAATTTTGCTTTGTTCTCTTGGTATTCTTAGTTGAAAGCTAAACCTAGGAGGTTCATATGCTAATTTCTTAGAACTTGAAGGCTGCCTCTAATCAAAATGCATTGATAGTTTTTCACCACTAGAGGGCATTAGTTCATGTGTTTCATATAGAGAACATTGAGCTCATGCACGTCAATTTACAATGGAGTCAGCTCTGATTGGCTAAAATGCAAGTCTGTCAAAAGAACTGAAATAAGGGGGCAGTCTTAGATACAAGGTAATTACAGAGGTAAAATATGTATAATTATAACTGTTAGTTATACAAAACTGGGGAATTGGTAATTAAGGGATTATCTATATTTTAAAACAACAAAAATTATGGTCTCTTGACTGTCCATTTAACCCAAATTAAAATACACATAAACTAAATTAAAAATATACTAACTACCTTAAAAAATTACCTGTAAAAGAAAATTAAAACTTAAGCTTAAAGTAAAAAAAAAAATTACAAAAAATAATTAACATACAATACAAAAAAAAATAACATTACAAAAATAGAAAGAAAAAAAACCTACCATTACCAAAAATAACAAACAAAATTATCCAAAATAAAAAAAATATTCTTATTCTAATACCCCTAAAAAAATACCTACCCCAAAATAAAACTAAACCATAATCTACAAATGAACTATCAACAGCCCTTTTAAAAGGGCCTTTTTGTAGGGCATTGCCCTAAAGCTAACAGCTCTTTTGCATAAAAAATAAAACAATTACCCCCTAACATTACAACCCCGCCAAAATAAAAAAATCCTAACTAAAAAACAAATCTACCCATTGCCCCAAAAAGTGCATTTGGATGGGCATTGCCCTTAAAAGGGAATTCAACTTTTTTGCTGCCCATTATAAATAAAAAAAGCCCTAATCTTTAACCCCTTAACGACCAAGGACGTGCAGGGTACGTCCTCAAAAAAAAGGCAGTTAATGCCTGAGAACGTACCCTGCACGTCCTCGGTGTGGAAAGCAGCTGGAAGCGATCCTGCTCGCTTCCAGCTGCTTTCCGGTTATTGCAGTGATGCCTCGATATGGAGGCATCCTGCAATAACCCTGCATGGCCATCCGATGCAGAGAGAGCCACTCTGTGGCCCTCTCTGCACCGGACATCGGTGGCCGGTAACGTTGGTGGGTGGGAGCTGACTTGGGAGGCGGGTGGGCGGCCATCGATGGGCCGTATAAGGTGGAGGGGGGCGGGATCGGGGCCGGAGCTGACGGGGGCGCGCACGGGCGCGCGCGCGTGCACAGAGGGTGGCGGGCGGGCGCGTGCACGGGGCGGGAGCGGGTGGGAACCGCTATACTACAGAAAATGAGATTGTAACTGTGGGGGAAAAGGGAAAAATTAAAAAAATAATAAACTTCAGTAAAAGGGATCTTGGAGGGGTGGGGGGTTGTTCTTGGGTGTGGGGGGAGCTACACTACAGAAAAAGGGATTTTTCTTAAAAAAAAGCACATTTTTGTTCTAAACTGGGTACTGGCAGACAGCTGCCAGTACCCAAGATGGCGCCCATTAAGGCAGAGGGGGAGGGTTAGAGAGCTGTTTGGTGGGGGATCTGTGAGGTTGGGGGCTAAGGGGGGATCCTACACAGCAGCATATGTAAATATGCTAAAAAAAAAAAACTCAAAAAAGCCCAAATATACCTTTTATTTTAGTACTGGCAGAGTTTCTGCCAGTACTTAAGATGGCGGGGACAATTGTGGGGTGGGGGAGGGAAGAGAGCTATTTGGGAGGCATCAGGGGGTCTGATGTTTCAGGTGGGAGGCTGAGCTCTACACTAAAGCTAAAATTAACCCTGCAAGTTCCCTACAAGCTACATAATTAACCCCTTCACTGCTAGACATAATACACGCGTGATGCGCAGCAGCATTTAGCGGCCTTCTAATTACCAAAAAGCATCGCCAAAGCCATATATGTCTGCTATTTCTGAACAAAGGGGATCCCAGAGAAACATTTACAACCATTTGTGCCATAATTGCATAAGCTGTTTGTAAATGATTTCAGTGAGAAACCTAAAATTGTGAAAAAGTTAACGTTTTTTTTAATTTGATTGCATTTGGCGGTGAAATGGTGGCATGAAATATACCAAAATGGGCCTAGATCAATAGTTGGGGTTGTCTACTACACTACACTAAAGCTAAAATTACCCCAAAATGCTCCCTACATGCTCCCTAATTAACCCCTTCATTGCTGGGCATAATACACGTGTGGTGCGCAGTGGCATTTAGCGGCCTTCTAATTACCAAAAAGCAATGCTAAAGCCAAATATGTCTGCTATTTCTGAACAAAGGGGATCCCAGAGAAGAATTTACAACCATTTATGCCATAATTGCACAAGCGGTTTGCAAATAATTTCAGTGAGAAACCAAAAGTTTGTAAAAAATTTGTAAAAAAGTGAACGATTTTTTGTATTTGATCGCATTTGGCGGTAAAATGGTGGCATGAAATATACCAAAATGGGCCTAGATCAATAGTTTGGGTTGTCTACTAAAAAAAAATATATACATGTCAATGGATATTCAGAGATTCCTGAAAGATATTAGTGTTCTAATGTAACTAGCGCTAATTTTGAAAAAAAAATGGTTTGGAAATAGCAAAGTGCTACTTGTATTTATGGCCCTATAAGTTACAAAAAAAGCAAAGAACATGTAAACATTTGGTATTTCTAAACTCAGGATAAAATTTTGAAACTATTTAGCACAGTGTTTTTTGGTGGTTGTAGATATGTAACAGATTTTGGGGGTCAAAGTTAGAAAAAATGTGTTTTTTTCGATTTTTTCCTCATATTTTATATTTTTTTTTATAGTAAATGATAAGATATGATGAAAATAATGGTATCTTTAGAAAGTCCATTTAATGGCGAGAAAAACGGTATATAATATGTGTGGGTACAGTAAATGAGTAAGGGGAAAATTACAGCTAAACACAAACACAGCAGAAATGTAAAAATAGCCTTGGTCCCAAACGGACAGAAAATGGAAAAGTGCTGTGGTCATTAAGGGGTTAAAAAAAACACACCCAAAAAAAAAAACGAAACACGAAAATCTTTTAGCGCCCTCTTATCATAGATAGTGGTTGAAATATATTCCCTTCTATTATTATTTTTTAACAGTTGATGTTGCATTATTATTACTGTTATTATTATCAGTTATTTGTAGCGCACCAACAAACTCTGTAGCGCTATGAACAAAGGCATGATATGCTAGGCAAAATTTATAGGGATCAAGTGGCTGCCAAAAGTTGCTCTGCTGTATGCAGCTCTTATGAAGGTGATCTGCAAATAGCTGGGCTTATAGGCTTACATGCTAAGGAGGTTCATGGGGATATCAAAGGAATAGAGGAACTGGGGTTAGAAAAGGTTAGCATAAGTTGTATGCATCCCTGAACAGTAGAGTTTTTAGGGAGCGCTTGAAAATGTTAAAACTAGTGGGGAGTCTTGTGGAGCGAGGCAGATAGTTCCAAAAAATAGAGGCCAGTGTGGAGAAGTCCTGTAGAAGGGAATGTGAGGAGGTAGCAAGAGAGGAGGAGGTCATGAGCAGAGCGAAGGGGATGGGAGAGAGAGTATCTAGAGACAAGGTCTGAGATATAGGAGGGAACAGTGCAATTGAGGGCCTTGTATTTTAGAGTCAAAATTTTGTGTTTAATTCTGAAGGCTAGAGGAAGCCAGTGAAGGGATTGGCAGAGAGGTTCAGCAGATGAATAGCGAAGTGTAAGAAATTGAGCCCGGCAGAGGCATTCATTATGGATTGTAAACAATCTAGATGGTAGCTAGGGAGACCAGAGAGGATGGAGTTGCAGTAGTCAAAACGGGAAAGAATGAGAGAGTGGATTAAAATTTTAGTTGTGTCTTGTGTAAGGAAATGTCAAATTTTAGGTACTGTATGTTTTTAAGGTGAAAGTGGCAGGAATTGGCCAAAGACTGAATTTGAGGAGTAAAGGAAAGATCTGAGTCAAATGTAACCCCAACACATTGGGCAAGCAGGATTGGGGTAATGATTGAGTTATCGAAAATTATAGAAAAATGGGGAGTGGTAATTTTTGAAGAGGGTGGAAATAAGGAGCTCAGCTTTGGAGAGATTTAGCTTAAGGTAGTGAGAGGACATCCAGGATGAGATCTAAGAAAGACAATTAATGACACGAATTAGCAAGAAGTTGCAGAGAGGTAGATTTGGGTGTCACCAGTATGCAAATGATATTGAAACCCATGGGACTTGATTAAGGAACCTAATGATGACATATAGATTGAAATGTCAAAGTTTAGATATGTTTTAAGGTGGTAGCGGCAGGAATTGGCCAAAGACTGAATTTGAGGAGTGAAGGAAAGATCTGAGTCAAGTGTATCCCCAACACATTGGGCATGCAGAGTTGGGGTAATGATTGAGTTATCGACAGTTATAGAAAAATGGGGGGGGGTGGATTTTTTAAGAAGGGGGAAATAAGAAGCTCAGCTTTGGAGATATTTAGCTTAAGGTAGTGAGGACATCCAGGATGAGATCTGAGAAAGACAATTAGTGACACGAATTACTAAGGATGTTGCAGAGAGGTAGATTTGGGTGTCATCAGTATGCAAATGATATTGAAACCCATGGGACTTAATTAAGGAACCGTATGATGACATATAGATTGAGAAGAAAAAGGGACCAAGGACAGAGCCTAGTGGTACCCCCAACAGAAATTGGTAAAGGGGCAGAGGATGCACCAAAGAAGACTACACCAATGGTAGGGTTAGACAGGTAGGAAGAGAACCACAAGAGGACTGTGTCACAAATGCCGAAAGATTGAAGGGTTTGGAGCAAAAGAGGATGGTAAACAGTATCAAAGGCTGCAGACAGATAAGGGAGGATTAGCAGAGAGAAGTGGCCTTTTGATTTTGCTGTAAATAGGTTGTTGGTAACCTTAACGATTGCTGTCTCTGTGGAGTGTTGGGGGCAAAATCCAAATTGCAATGGGTCAAGGAATGAGTTTAATGTAAGGAATTGTGAGAGAAGTGTATATACTAGCTGTTCAAGAAGTTTTGAGACAAGGGGGAGTAGGGAAATATGGCGGTAGTTGGATGAGGTGGTTGGATCAATATACGTTTTTTTGAGTATAGGTGTAACCAGTGTATTTTTAAATAGATATTCCTCTATATATCTGTATATATCTATACCTATATATAATAATATATATATATATATACAGTATATATATATGTAGAGATATGTATTGTACCAAAATACCATCAGATAGGCTTAGACACCATTCTTTGACCTAAAATAAAACGAATATCTTATATATGTTTTTTAGCATACCTGTTTTAACTGTTTATAATTAGATATTATTAAAGTGATTTTTATAGAACTCCAATCGCTGACTTTAACTTTTATTTGAATTTGGACACAGCGATTCAGAGTCCAACATTTATCAGTAAAGTGGATAAAATAATCTAAACTCTTTGAACAAGAGGAATAAGCCTTCTCTTTTGTATTCTGGGCTACATTAAGTTCTGAAATCAGGACAGTTCATACTGTACATATATATATATATATATATATATATATATATATATATATATATATGTATACACATGTACCTTTATGTGTCATTCCTTCTGTCTCTTTAGAGAGCAACTTCCACACTTTCTCATTTATATATATATATATATGTATTTATAAATAAATAGAACATATTCTTCTATGTGCAGAACACTGAAATGTGAAATATTTGTATGTCTGGTTAGCGTACTTGAGAATATGTAATCCGGTTTGCGCACAAGTAGGATTTTTTCCACTTTTTTTGCTCAATTGACTTTTTTGGGAGAATATGTTATCGCACGCACAATATTCAAATTTTGGCTTTTTACGTGCATCAGGTTAGCACTCGTACAAAAACAGTTTACTTTCAACTTGCAATATGAACGCTACCAGACACAGGCAAAAACCTTACTTTATTTTTAAAGACACGATGAGTCCACGGATTTTCATCCTTACTTGTGGGATTTCACCTCCTGGTCAGCAGGAGGAGGCAAAGAGCACCACAGCAGAGCTGCTATATATAGTTCCTCCCTTCCCTCCCACTCCAGTCATTCTCTTTGCCTACGTTAGTGATAGGAAGAGGTAAAGTGAGGTGTTACTATAGATTCTTCAATCAAGAGTTTATTATTTTTATAGTGGTGCCAGAGAGTACTGCTTTGTTCTAGGTTGTAGCCATAGTCCATATCAGTCTCTTCAGTAGAGCTTTTGGTGGCTTTAGAGCAATAGTAACTGGTGGGACATAATTCTCACTGCGCCTCCTATACCTGTATGCTGCCCTAATCCAGATAGCCTAAGTACCTTTAAACTCAGGCTTATCTTTTTCCACAGGGCTATGAGAGGGAGAGGACCTCTTACATCTTCTGGACTGTCCTGCTGTTGGACAGCATTTAAGGTAAGTGCTAACTTTATTCATTCTGTGAAATAAAAAGAACTTAGAGTAAAGTGGGCACTTAATCTTTATTTGAAAGCTGTGGTGGCTTACATAAGACTCATTCAGAAGCTCTTATGTTGGGACATTAATTCCTCTTGGGACAGCAATAAGTACAGGCACTGGGGCTAAAGGGAGAAAGCTTGGTCGCTTACTAAATTTTTTAATTATAAGCATTAGAGACTATAAGGGATATGATGGTGGTTACAATCCCTTAGTTTTCTATTACTACGTTGTAGAGACGTGTTTGGGGAAGTTACGCCCATGATGGGCTTAGTTTTGCGCCCTTCCTCTTGGTTATTGCGCAGTCCTAAGCAGACAGGAGTGGATGCATATGTGGCTCTACTACCGCATGTCTTTCTGCAGAATCAGACAAGTGGTTGTAGCGCTTTTGTGTTCCTGAAGTGTCCGGATTGTTTTCCCTGCAGTGTCCGGTTCGTTTGATGACTACAAGAGTTCCGGTCAGGGAGTGATTCTGTTGGCAGGTAGGCACCTCAGCAGAGTTGCTGAGGTGTATAGGTGTCTAAAGTTATTTTTTATTTAACTGCTGGGGTACGTTTTTTCCGTAGTAAAGAAAAAGCAGTAAAAAAGTTGCAGTTTTAAGATTTAAAGGCATAGTATCGTTTGCTTTTTTCTCTATTTCTCTGTCATCAAATTTGTTTTCCTTTTAACAATTTTATTAGCCTTGGATATATGTTTGTCTCTTATATTAAAGAGGTTACTTTTGTGATCTCTTAAAGAGACAGTAACGTTTTTTTGATTTAAAAAAAAAAAAGGGATATTTATTTTCTTTTTGTTCTTTAGTATGGACATAGGAACCGTGCAAAATGTTACTTGCTCCATGTGTTTGGATGCTAATGTGGAACCACCAATCCCTTTCTGTCCTTCATGTATTGAGAGGGCTTTGAGTTATAAGGGAAAGATTTTTCATGAACAAAAATTTTCAAAGGTGGATGCTTCTCAGGAATCTAATGATGAGATTCAGAGTATGCTGCAGCTTTCTCCCCAAGCATCCCAAGATTTAACGCCCGCTCAAGCAGTGCCCTGTACTTCTACTCCATTGACTGCTGGAGTTACCTTAAAAGACATAGCTGCGGTTATGTCTTCTACAATTTCTGATGCGTTGTCTGCTTTTCCTATGTTGCAAGGCAAGCGTAAGAGGAAGGACAACAATATTGTCAGTGAAGTTTCTGATGCAATGGTGGCAATCTCGGATGTACCCTCTCAGGAAACTGAGTTGGAGAGTATGGAGGTTCTCTCAGAAGGAGAAATTTCAGATTCAGAAAGTGCATTACCTTTGACTGATTCGGAGGCTGTATCTTTCAGGTTTAAACTAGAAAAGCTCTGTCTGTTACTCAGGGAGGTGTTGGTGACTTTAGACGACTGTGATTCTACAGTAGTCATCGCTCCTGCGAAGTCGAGTAAATTGGACAGATATTTTGAAGTTCCTTCTTACTCAGACGTTTTTCCAGTACCAAAACGAACTTCGGAGATTATTTCCAAGGAATGGGAGAGACCAGGTATTCTTTTTTCTCCATCTCCTATTTTGAAGAAGATATTTCCTATAGCGGACGCTATCAGGGAAACTTGCCAGACGGTTCCTAAGGTGGAAGGAGCTATTTCCACCCTAGTCAAGCGAACCATTATTCCCATTGAGAATAGTTGTGCTTTTAAAGATCCCATGGACAAAAAGTTGGAGGGTCTACTTAAAAAGATTTATGTTCACCAGGGTCTGTTATTGCAGCCGGTTGCGTGCATTGCTACGGTCACTAGTGCAGCAGCCTATTGGTTTGATGCTCTGTCTGAGTCTCTCATAACTGAAACCACTTTAGAGGAGATCTAAGATAGGATTAAAGCTCTAACGTTGGCTAATGCCTTTATTACAGATGCTTTTCTGCAAATTACTAAATTGGCAGCTAAGAGTTCGGGGTTTTCTATCCTAGCCTGCAGAGCTTTATGGTTAAAGCCCTGGTCTGCAGACGTATCTTCCAAGTCTAAGCTTCTGGCAATTCCTTACAAGGGGAAGACCTTGTTTGGACTGGGCCTGAAGGAGATTATTTCTGATATCACAGGAGGCAAGGGGCATCTCCTTCCTCAGGATAAGAGAAGTAAACAAAAAAGGACGACAAAGTAATTTTCGTTCCTTTCGGAATTTCAAGGGGGATTCTTTCTCTTCCTCCTCTAAACAGGAAGGGAACTATTTACAATCTAAGTCTACCTGGAGACCAAACCAGTCTTGGAACAAGGGTAAACAATCCAAGAAGCCTGCTGTTGATTCCAAAACAGCATGAAGGGCATGCCCCCAATCCAGGACCAGATTTGGTAGGGGGCAGGCTCTCTTTTCTTGTTCAGGCTTGGGTTCGGGACGTTCAGGATCCCTGGGTAGTAGAAATACTGTCTCAGGGATACAAACTGGAATTCAAGAATTTTCCTCCCAGAGGAAGATTTCTTCTTTCAAGATTATCTGCAAACCAGATAAAAAAGAGGCATTCTTACATTGTGTAAGAGACCTTTCCTCCCTGGGAGTCATTGTTCCAGTTCTAGCACAGGAACAGGGGCAGGGGTTTTATTTAAACCTGTTTGTAGTTCCCAAAAAAGAGGGAACCTTCAGACCTATATTAGATCTCAAGAGTCTAAACAAGTTTCTCAGAGTTCCATCATTCAAGATGGAAACTATTCATACCATTCTTCCATTGATCCAGGAGGGTCAATTTATGACGACATTGGACTTGAAGGATGCATACCTTCATGTTCCTATCCACAGAGATCATCACAAGTTCCTAAGGTTTGCCTTTCTGGACAAGCACTTCTTTTCGGGCTGGCCACGGTGCCCAGAATTTTCACATAGGTTCTGGGGTCTTTGCTGGTGGTTCTAAGACCGCGGGGCATTGCGGTGGCACCTTATCTGGACGATATTCTAATCCAGGCGCCATCTTGTCAACAAGCAAGGTCCCATACCGACATTGTACTGTCCTTCCTGAGGACTCACGGGTGGAAGGTAAATCTTGAAAAGAGATCCTTAATCCCAAAAGTAAGGGTGACTTTTCTGGGAACTGTAATCGATTCTATATCCATGAGGATTTTTCTGAAAGCGGTCAGGAAATCAAAGATTCTGGACACCTGTCGAGCTCTTCAGTCCAATCCTCGGCCGTCAGTGGCCCAGTGCATGGAAGTAATCGTACTGTTGGTGGCGGCAATTGACATCATCCCATTTGCTCGGTTTCACCTCAGACTTCTACAGTTAAACATGTTTAGGCTGTGGAATGGAGATTATGCAGACTTGTCTCCTCGAATGACCCTGGAGCAGGAGACAAGGGATTCACTTCAATGGTGGTTGTCTCTGGATCATCTATGCCAGGGAACATGCTTTCACAGACCATCCTGGGTGATTGTGACAACAGATGTCAGCCTTCTAGGGTGGGGAGCTGTCTGGGGTCCTCAAAGGCTCAGGGAGTGTGGACTCCGGCGAAATCTGTTCTTCCTATAAACATCCTGGAACTGAGAGCGATCTTCAATGCTCTTCTGGCCTGGCCTCAGTTGGCTTCGGCCCAGTTCATCAGATTCCAGATGAACAACATAACAACAGTGGCTTACATCAATCATCAAGGAGGAATGAGGAGTTCCTTAGTGATGAATGAGGTAGCCAAGATAATCCGGTGGGCGGAGGCCAATTCTTGCCATCTGTCAGAAATCCATATCCCAGGGGTGGACAACTGGGAGGCGGATTTTCTGAGCAGGCAGACTTTTCATCCAGGAGAGTGGGAACTCCATCCGGAAGTGTTCTCCAACCTGATTCTCAAATGGGGTCGGCCGGAGTTGGATCTCATGGCATCTCGTCAGAATGCCAAGCTCCCGAGATACGGGTCGAGGTCCAGGGATCCCCAGGCAGAACTGATAGATGCTCTGGCAGTTCCTTGGTCCTTAAATCTTGCATACCTATTTCCTCCATTTGCGCTTTTTCTTTGAGTCATTGCTCGAATCAAACAGGAGAGGGCATCAGTGATCCTCATTGCTCTGGCGTGGCCTTGCAGGATTTGGTATGCAGATCTGGTGGACATGTCTTCCCTGCCACCTTGGAGACTTCCATTGAGGAAGGATCTTCTCATTCAGGGGCCCTTCTTTCACCCAAATCTAGTTTCTCTGAAGCTGACTGCTTGGAGATTGAACGCTTAATCCTATCCAAGCGGGGGTTTTCTGATTCGGTCATAGAGACCATGATCCAGGCTCATAAACCTGTGACTAGAAAGATTTACCATAAGACATGGCGTAAATATCTTTATTGGTGTGAATCCAAGGGCTACTCATGGAGTAGAGTTAGGATTCCCAGAATTTTGTCCTTTCTCCAAGAAGGATTGGAGAAGGGTTTATCTGCAAGTTCCCTAAAGGGTCAGATCTCTGCCTTATCTATTTTGTTACTCAAACGTCTGGTGGATGTCCCAGGTGATCAATCCTTTTGTCAGGCTTTGGTTAGAATCAGGCCTGTGTTTAAACCAATTGCTCCTCCATGGAGTCTGAATTTAATTTTTAGGGTTCTTTAAGGGGCTCCGTTTGAGCCTATGCATTCCTTAGATATTAAGTTCTTATCTTGGAAAGTTTTATTTCTTGTTGCCATTTCTTCAGCACGAAGAGTGTCTGAGCTTTCGGCATTGCAATACAATTCACCTTACCTTATTTTTCATTCGGATAAGGTAGTTTTATGTACTAAACTAGAGTTCCTATCTAAGGTTGTTTCAGACAGGAACATTAATCAGGAGATTGTTGTTCCTTTCTTGTGTCCTAATCCTTCTTCTCAAAAGGAACGTCTTTTGCACAATTCGGACGTGGTCCGTGCTTTGAAATTTTATTTACAAGCGACTAAGGACTTTCGTCAGTCGTCTTCTTTGTTTGTTATTTTCTCTGGAAAATGTAAGGGTCAGAAAGCTACGGCTACCTCTCTTTCTTTTTGGCTGAAGAGTATCATCCGTTTTTCATATGAGTGCTGGACAGCAGCCTTCTGAAAGAATTACGGCTCATTCCACTAGGGCTGTTGCTTCCTCATGGGCATTCAAAAATGAAGCTTCTGTAGAACAGATTTGCAAGGCTGCAACTTGGTCCTCTCTTCACACTTTTTCTAGATTTTACAAATTTGATACTTTTGCCTCAGCTGAGGCTGTTTTTGGGAGAAAGGTTCTTCAAGCAGTGGTGCCTTCCGTTTAGGTTCCCTGTCTTGTCCCTCCCTTATCATCTGTGTACTCTAGCTTTGGTATTGTTTCCCACAAGTAAGGATGAAAATCCGTGGACTCATCGTGTCTTTAAAAATAAAATAAAATTTATGCTTACCTGATAAATTTGTTTCTTTTTAGACACGATGAGTCCACGGCCCGCCCTGTTCTCAGAGACAGGTTATTAATTTTTGTAAACTTCAGACACCTCTGCAGCTTGGCTTTTCCTTTCTCTTCCTAACTTCGGTCGAATGACTGGAGTGGGAGGGAAGGGAGGAGCTATATATAGCAGCTCTGCTATGGTGCTCTTTGCCTCCTCCTGCTAACCAGGAGGTGAAATCCCACAAGTAAGGATGAAAATCCGTGGACTCATCATGTCTAAAAAGAAACAAATTTATCAGGTAAGCATAAATTTTCTTTCTATTGAAATTAGCGCTCAAGCAGGAGCGTTAAATACCACTCCACTTGTAATCTGGTTTGGTTCACTATTGTCAATAAATTAAATTTCCACTTATAACTTATGACTGGCTTTAGTTTATGCTAATTATATATGGTTGCCTCCAAATCATGGGCTTGAATGTTTTATATTTCAGAAAGTGGAAATATAGTGTGGTAGATATTACTATTTTTTTGCGTTTAAGATCATGCTGTGTAGTTTCTGTACTTCATTGTAGTAATTAAGCAGTATTCAGTTATATTACTTGACTTTTTGGCTCCAATTAAATAATACAATAAAATATAAGCTTTACTTATACTTTACTAAATTTTACAGTAGATTATAATTTCTCTTTAAATAAACGGATCAATTAAGATTCTGTCAACACCGCAACCAAATTAAATTTTTTGTAAAATATTTGATCATGTTTATGAAATAAGTACAACGTTAAGTGTAAACATATTATAAGAGCTGTATTTTATTTCCTTTTACACAGAAAATATGACATTCAATCTTGCCCAAATTAAATTTGGTTGTCTAGTGATATGCTTGTCTAATGTTGACTAAATTATTTTATGAGCTATTTAGAGATAATTGTGATGTTTTAGACTATAAATATAATGATGCTATTTAAAAGAAATAGCAAGTTCCTATTCAACTCATTCTGCAACTTCTAAACTGTGTTTTTATACTGTAGCTTCAAGAAACCAATTGCTTTTTATATATAAGAGGATATGTTTAGTATTAAACAGCTAGATTATGAGTTTTGAGTGCTATAGAGAAATTAACGAACGCAACAAAAGTTACGTTATTTAATTTTCTATAGCGCTGCTATTACAAGTTCTCAAACATACGCCTTTTGTGTGCGATATGGTTACGTTGAGCTCCATACCATACACAATCAGAGCGCTGCTGAGACATGCTAATGCACAATTTCCCCATAGACAACAAGCTAAATTAAACTATGTTAACCCCTAAACCTAACCCAAAACCTAACCCCCCTAACTTTAACATAATTAAATTAGATCTAAATTAAATTTACAATTATTAACTAAATAATTCCTATTTAAAACTAAATACATACTTACCTGTGAAATAAAACCTAAGATAGCTACAATATAACTGCTAAAATCCTATTGGCTATTGAAATCAGCCTTTAGGATTTAAGCAGCTCTCATTCTATTGGCTAATTTGAATTAGTCAATAGAATGAGAGCTGCTTAAATCCTATTGGCTGATTTGAATAGCCAATAGGATTTTAACAGCCCTAATTCCTATTGGCTGATTCAAATCTTTCAGCCAATAGAAATGCAAGGGACACCATCTTGGACAACGTCACTTGCATTGAAGTTCCAGTTTACGGCGGAGACCATATGAAAAGGATGTTCCGTGCCTGATGTCTTCAGGATGGACCCGAACCGCGCCGGCTGGATGAAGATCGAAGAGGCCATATGGATGAAGACTTCTTGCTGCATGGATGAGGACTTCGCTGGCTGGATGAAGATAGAAGAGGCCGTTTGGATGAAGACTTCTTGCCACATGGATGAGGACTTCGCCGGCTGGATGGATCCTTCAAGCGGGACTTCAACAACTGGATTGTCTTGGGGTTAGTGTTAGGCTTTTTAAGGGTTTTTTGCGTGGGTTTTTTTTTTTAGTTTAGGGTCTGGGCAGTAAAAGAGCTAAATGCCCTTTTAAGGGCGATGCCATACAAATGCCCTTTTCAGGGCAATGGTTAGCTTAGGTTATTTTAGAGTTAGGGTTTTTATTTGGGGGGTTGGTTGGATGGGTGGTGGGTTTTACTGTTGTGGGGGGTGTTTGTATTTTTTTAACAGGTAAAAGAGCTGATATCTTTGGGGCAATGCAACACAAAATACCCTTTTAAGGGCCATTGATAGTTTATTGTAGGCTATGGGTTTTTTTTTTATTTTGGGTGGGCTTTTTTATTTTGATAGGGCTATTAGATTAGGTGTAATTCTTTTTATTTTTGATAATTTGTTATTTTTCGTAATTTAGTGGTTTTTTTTTTTTGTAATTTAGTTATTTTTTATTTTTTGTAGGTAAATAATTTTTGTAATTTTTAGAGTAGTGTTAGGATTTTTTATTGGCAGTTTAATTTTATTTAATTGTTAGTTAGTTTAATTTTAGTTTAATAATTATAATAGTTTAATTGTTAGTTTAAAATGATTTTTTTTAATTTGACAGGTAAGTTTTAATTTAATTTAAGCTAGGGAAATTATAATTTTAATATAAAGTGAGGTGGTCATTAGGTTTAGGGGTTAGTAGTTTAAATTAGTTTATTTCATTGTGGGGGGCTTTCGGTTTAGGGGTTAATAGTTTATTTTAGTATATATCGTTGTGGGGGGCTTAAGGTTTAGGGGTTAATAGGTTTATTAAAATGGCGGTGTGGGCAGACGGCAAATTAGGGGTTAATAATATTTAAATAGTGTTTTTGATGCGGGAGGGCGGAGGTTTAGGGGTTAATAACTTTAGTATAGTGGTGACAATGTCGGGGAGCGGCGGAATAGGGGTTAATACATTTTTTTAGTGGCGGTGATATCGGGAGCTCAGATTAGGGGTTAATACATTTATTATAGTGTTTGCAAGCTGGGAGGGCCTCTGTTTAGGGGTTAATAGGTAGTTTATGGGTGTTTAGTGCACTTTGTAGCAGTTTAGTTATGAGTTTTATGTTATGTTACTAACTTTAGATGGTGTTACGGATCTTGTGGTTTTAGGCTGTAACGATATGGGAATCCCATGAAAATATATAATTTTTACGTGTGCGGGACTGATGTTGCGGTACAGGCTAAAAGGTGTACGGTACATCTATACCGACAAGACTTGTAATGACTGCGGTGCTGTGTTAACGCTGAAAATACTATATTTTCAGGGTTACAAGCCGCAACGCAAAGCTTGTAATCTAGCTGATTGGTTGGTATAGTTTATGTTAGAAGTGTTATTTGCTTAGGTAAGAAAACAACTGAAATATGTTATTTTCTAATGTTTCTAGATATATAAATATACTCTTGTTTTTTTAGATATATTGGGAAGGATTTAACTAGGAACAAAATGTCAACATATTTGTTTTTAAAATTAAACCGTTTTGTTAAATGATTGGGTAAGGTTTTAAACTAGATTAGATACAGAACAAAATTATAGCAATATACAACAATCTAGCAACACAGACTTGATGTACTTGCTTAACCAACATCTCAAAATTCTATAGAGTCGTGACTCGGGTTTGCCACCTCAGTGCTTACTTGTACAGTTATGAGTTATCCATGTTGTAGGGATTGGCATGAATAATAGGCAGAGATTGCAACAGCTGTTTTACTGTGCTGTTTGAAAGAAGTAGCAAAACTGTGGCATATACCTTTGGAAAAAACAAAATTTATGCTTTCCTGATAAATTAATTTCTTTCATGGTGGTGAGAGTCCACAAGCTTCTGGGATTGAACCCCTGGCCACAAGGAGGAGGCAAAGATCCCCAAAGCTCTAAGAGCACTTAATCCCTCCCACCTCTCTGATATTCCAGTCTGATGTATAGCCAAGAAGGAGTAGTAGAAAAGTAGAAAAGGAAAAAAGCAGGGAAAATGAGGTGCAAACTAGAAGTGCTGCCAGAAGATAAAAATTGACTTGTCTCGTGAACTCTCACCACTATGAAAGACATGAATATATCAGGTTAGCCTAAATTTTGTTTTCTTTCTTAAAGTGATGATCATCCATGAGCCACTACTACTAGGAACAAATAGCAAAGTTATGGAATCCATGAGTAATTGAGTGGGATAACATTTATTTTAAGGCAGGATCCTAATTACCTTTGACACTGCTGCCAAATAGTCTTTCCTACCAAACACATCAAAGTAGTATAATTTACAGAAAGTATGTTGCTGTATTTAATATAAGCCTCATTGAAAATCCAAGAAGAGAAAACCTTTTTAATTTGGAAGAAGAATTCTAATGCTCTTGCAATATATAAATGAAGTAAGAGACAATCAAATGAATTCTTTGGTTGAGGACAAGGAGTGCTTAAGTATATTTTACAGAACTAAAGATAACAAATACAGTAGGAAAGGTTACATATGTGAGGGTACATCACTGCAGTAGTTAAATTAAATTGACAAACTTAAACAAGAGATGAATGCCCTGCCCTTGAGCATAATCAATGATAAGATAATGATTGTTTCACAATCTAGTAGAAAACATTTGTGTGGAAGGGATAACCTGCTAAAGAAATCTGCTTCCCAGATTTCCTTTCTAAAGTCCCCACTTGATGATTGATGTAAGCTACAGCCTTATCATTGTCTGACTGAACCCCAATCCAGGAGAAAGGCATCTGCAGACATTATTTCCCAAGTTGGGTAAATAAAAGACACCTCCAGGAAAATAGCTTGGAAAACTATCCACTGGGACAGTGATTGCTTCACTAAAGAATCTCATAGGATTCTATTAGATAGTTTAATTTTTTAGATAGTTGCATTTTTGCACCATTGTCAGAGCATGCAAAGATGAATCTGTCTCATAAGGAACTGTGGAAAAGGAAGAACATCTAATGCTGCAATTATCAGACCTAACACTTACATACATTGAGTTACAGATGGAATGAAAATTTAGTGAGTTTTAAGTCCTAGAAAAGAGAATCTTGAGGGTACATCATCGCAGTAGTTAAATTGACAAACTTAAACAAGATGAGAGGAATACCCTGGCCTTGAGCACAATCAATGATAAGATAATAATTATTGTTCAATAATATAGTAGTCACTGAGTCTATAATGATAAGACAATGAGACTCTTTATTAATGAGAAACCATGGCTGTAAAGAAACAGAGTAGACTGTTGGTATGAAATACGGCTGAAGAAAAAACTCAAGCCTGAAACAATATGTCATCCAGGTATAGAGTCACTGAACTACATGAGTTGTTTTTACAGACAAGAGAGTTCCTAGAACCTTCGTAAAAATTCTGGGAGCTGTAGATAAAAAAAAAACAGAAGAGCCACAAATCAAAAAGTTTGTCCTGAAATGCAAGTCTTAGAAACTGGAGATGGTTTAGGAATAGGAAGGTAGGCATCCTTCAAATTAAACATGGACATAAATTGAAAGGGGTAGAATTGTCCATATTGTTACTATTTTGAATTTAGGAAGATTTGTTTAAGTCATTAAGTCCAGAATAGGTCAAAAATTTCCCTTTCTTGGGAAAAAAGGAAAAGTATGGAATGAAATCCTTGGCCTCATTCCAAAGCTAATGCAGCCATACAATTAGGAAGATCTTTTGTAACTGACTGTGGATTTGGGCAGTACCTTCATGCTGATTTGGAAGAGGAAGAAGGCTCATAGAATGATTGCCTTGTTCCAACTGACATTAAACTCCCAGGAACATCTGGAAGATTTAGGTATTTAAGGAGGAGGAAGATTTTTGGTTCCTAAATTGAAAAAAGATTGAAAAAGGACTATTTGTTCTATTTTCCTGAGGGTAAACGTTCCCTGAAAAGGAGAGGTAAAAGTCTGGACACCCTGTTTGCTGACAATGACTTAAATCGTATTGCCCTTCTGGTCAGCACTGCTAAAGCTATATACTTAGAACAAAATCTAAGTATGTCAATAATGGGAGAACAAATAAGTTCATTAGTTGAAGTTTCAAACAATTGTGTTATTTGCTCAGACAAACTGATACACCAAAGAGCAGATGCAACTGCTACAGAAGCAATGCATGCTGAAAAGGGCTTTTTGATGAAAGGTTCATGTCCATATGGCTCCTGAAAGATGTCCTATCCTCTAAGGGAATAGTAGTGCATTAGGCTAAAGTAAAATAGCACCTTCCACCATTAGAAACGTTTCTCAAAGCTCTACATTAGTAGCTGATAAAGGAAACATCCTATTAAATTTAGAGAACAGATTAAAATAGAAGATCTGGCTTAATTCACTCTATGAACAGGAACAGGAGAAAAAAAAACAGTTTTAAAGTTTTAAAAATGAAAATGAAATCCAGTTGTTTGGATGGTTTTTATCAGATGAGTTAGGGTCTTTAATCCATAAAGTACATAAAACCTAAGAACTAACGGCTAGATTTGGAGTTCAGCGGTAGATGGGTTGCTAACGCCACGCGTGTTTTATGTCTAACGCACGGCATTGTTTGACTCCGGTATTTAGAGTTCAAAAAAGACCATCTAACGATACTCCTAACGCGTGTATGTCACACGCGGAATACTGCCCGCGTTAGACAGTCTCCCATAGAGATCAATGGAAAAGCAAAAAAATAGCTTTTTTCACCTAACACTCGATCTCGCGAGAAATACGCACGGCTCGGTCATATGACGCATACCACATCATGCACAACAATAACACGCCGCAAATGTCATAACAACAATCAATCAACAAAGCACACAAGCATTACACATTCACAAACGGGGGGATTTTTAATAAAATTTAATACGGGGAATACGCATATACTTTAAGATGCGGAAATTCGCAAAATAACAACAAGGAATAAAAAATATATACATACACTAGAAAAATAATCGCATTCAATATCACTATATATTAGGACAAACATACATATACAACACTTCACTAATAACACACCATCGCAAATTCACATTTAAAAAGAATACTATTGGACAATGTTAGAGAAAACGACCACTATGACATCATCGCATTCTACACATTCCACAAATACTAACTCCAAATGAGCATGCGCAAATTCACACAACTAATACACATTGCACTAATATTAATTGCTAATAAAGCACACCTGAACACAATTTACAACGGAAATCGGTACGTCATTAAACATTTACACAGGGTATATAAGCACCACACAAGCAGGGCTTCTTTGACTGTGTTGCTGGTGGGTCTTTGGAGATTGGAGGTTTAAGATTAGAGAGTTGGTGCATTATTGTGAGTGAGTTAGTGTTAGCGTGAGAGAGTCAGTTGTTAGTGTTATCGTGAGTGAGTTAGTGGGAGTTAGTGGGAGTGGGAGAGAGTCTGTTAGTGGGAGCGTGAGTGAGTTAGTGGGAGTGGGAGTTGTTAGTGAGAGTTGTTAGTGGGAGCGTGAGTTAGTGGTAGTTAGTGAGAGTTAGTGGGAGTGTTTGTTAGTGAGAATTAGTAGTAGTGTGTTAGTGAGAATTAGCAGTAGTGTGAGTTAGCGAGCGACTGATTTTTCTGTACACGTAACACATTTACATGCAAACACATTCAATACATACATACACTTATCAATAACACTACATACACTCCATACCCCCTACCCCCTCATACTACACTCCATACCCCATTCCCTGTAGTCCCATTCCCTTTCATCCCATTTACTCTTATCCCATACCCATCCCCTAGTTACATTTAGTTTACATATCCTCCTTTTAGTCTTCTTCTTCTTTTGGTTTATTTAAATACTCCTTACCCTCTTTGTTTATTTACATCCCTCTCACACTTTCAGCACTTTTTTTGTCTTTTTAGTTCTTTATTTTGACCCCCTTTCATTTCATCACACTCACTTTTTGTTTGATTATTTGGGGTTTAGTTTAGGGAACAGATGGAGGCCAGGCAGGGGAGAGGTAGAGGGGGGAGGAGAGGGAGGGGGAGAGGAACAGGGCAGGAAGGGGGGCAGGAAGCGGGGGTGGAAGCGGTGGGTGGACCCAGCCACTTGGTTCAAGATGAACAAGTGGCTGGGCCCAGTGGCGGACAGAGTAGGGCTTCACAGTCTGGGAAACAGAGGGCATCGTCACAGGGGAAGGCCAAGGCGACTAGGGAGGCGAGGTTTTCGATGGAGGAGAAGGAGGCCCTCGTAGAGGCCTATATGGCCAGGTATAGGAGGCTGCAGCACCAGAAGACTACCCCGACTGACAAGAGGAGGCTCTGGAATGAGATAAGAAATGCAGTCAATGCAGTGGGTGGCCGGAACAGAGATCTGGATTCGATAAAACATCGCTACCGGGACTGTAAGATGGATCTCAAGAAAAAGTTAAGCCTGGAGGCCCGGTGGCGGACCTGCCCTGGAAATAGAGTACTGCCGATGGGAGGAAATGTTGCGGCCCAGCATCTCCGAGGTGGAAATAGTCGGTATCGGAGGAATTGATACCGGGAACCTGCCACTCTCATCTGACGGTAAGCTCATTGAACAATAAATTCACATACGAATGTATTTCAAGGGACACTATACGCAAACCTTTACTTTCATGATTGAGGTAGCGAATACAATTTGACAAAACATTCAAATGTACTTATATTACCTAATTTGAATCATTCTTGAGATATATTTTAATGAAGAAATAGCCATGCACACGGTGAAACAATCACAGGAGGCAGCTATATTCAGCTAACAATCAGCATCTTATAAGCATATTTAGATATGCTTTTCAGCAAAGAATATCCAGAGAATGAAGCTAATTAGATAAGAAAAGTACATTAGAAAGTTGATAATAAATGTATGCTTCTAAATCATGAAAGATAAAACATTGGGTTTCATGTCCCTTTAAGGATCAGATTAATGCTATAACGTTGTTTACACACATTCAATTACTTTGCGGTTACATCAGTATCTAGGCTATAGGTTAGGTGTGCATTTAAACAGACTGAAAACAAACGCGAAAACATTCAGATTGACCAGAGATATCACAAACACGGTTTAGAAAATGCGGAAATCGTATTGATTGTTTGTTAGATTTCAAAGTGGATTAATGATTCTGCATTTGTAATTGTATTGTAAGCTAAGTCATTTAAAGCTTGATTTGCAAATATGCTAATATATACATTTTTTTTTTTTTTAAATATACAGAGTCTGGGGAGGAGGCAGCACAAGAAACACAGCCTCATCCATCTCCCCGGGATGAGAGTGGTGGGGAGGAATTTCTACTTTGGAGGGAAGAGGCCCCCCATGACGAAGAGCGCACGGAAGCTGATGAAGAGGCCCCGGAAGCAGAGGAGGAGCCCGTGGAACCAGAGGACCCTCAAGGACCCGCACCCCGCCGTGCACGGGCACCCGCCGTGCACGGGTACCCCGCCAAGCACAACAAGAGGAAATAGCGGAGGTGCGGGTTCTACTGGACTACATAGACCAGATGCGTAACTCCCGGATACAAAATATCGAAGGCCGAACTCGAATTCTTGATGGACAAAATCAAATAATTGAAGGCCAAAACCAAATAATAAACATACTTAATAGAATCGAACAAGGCCAAAACAGAATCATTAATCTGCACCAAGAGATGTTCAATTTTTTCCGGGAGGCGCATGCTGGTCTACCTCCTGGTCCGCCTCCTGCTGCTGGGCCTCCTGCTGCTGGGCCATCTCCTCCTGCCGGCCCATCTACTCCTCTTCAGCCATCTCCTCCTCTTCAGCCATCTCCTCCTCTTCAGCCATCTTCTCCTCCTCAGCCATCTTCTCCTCCTCAGCCATCTTCTCCTCCTCAGCCATCTTCTCCTCTTCAGCCATCTTCTCCTCCTCACCTTGGTCGTCCCAGTACTCTTCCTTCCACTCTTCCCACAACATCTCCAAGGAGAACTCTTCGGAGTCGGCAGTTGCCCCTCCCAGAGCCTCAGCCCCGTGGGAAGAGGGGAAGGAAGAGGAAGTAAGTATTTATTTTCATCTTTAATGTTTTTTTTATTTAATGTGTAATGGACAGGTATGTGATGATGTGGTTTTCATACACTTGTGGACCACACTCTGTATATAATCTACTTCTATGGGACCGGGTCCATGGAGGCAGATTGTTTGCAGAGTGTGGGTTATAAGTGTGTGAAAACCACATCATCACATACCTATCCTTGTTCATGATATTGATTGGTTTCTGTGATGTGATGTCCAAACTGTTTCCCGAATCGCAAACAAAATTACCATTACAATTATCCATGATGGCATATTACTGTTTGAATGCCAATAACACAGCTTAAAGGGACAGTCAGAAAATTATTGATTACAAAGAAAACACTGTATTACGCATTATCAAGTTGGAAACAACAAAACATGGAGAAATAGGTGTGACTTATGTGCTTAACCTTGTATCTATGACTAGGAAAAATGACCACTTATTTGTTGTTCTGACATAACAACATTTTAGATATCAATGATCAATACATGGTAAATAATATGCTGTATGAGCACAAGGTTTTACATATACAAATGCTATCCAAATGCCCTCTAGTGGTCAAATTGTATAATGATTACATGCACTCTTCAAGCTCGAAGAAATGAGCACACAAACCTCATAGGTTTAGCTAGCAAATTTAAATAAACACAGACAAATGATTAATTGGTGAGAAACATTTGATATCATTGATATTACAAAATTGACTTTTAGAATAATGCAAAACATTATTTGTTTTCTAAACTGTCCCTTTAACAAAATTACATATGCTAACATATATTTGAAGCTTGTTGGTATATCTACATGTACTTGTTCAAAAAATAAATATTGAAATCAGATTTATATTGACGTGTTAAATAAAGTCTATTTTCTTAAAGAGACATTATTGTGTTAATTTTTTTTTTGAAAGACATTTGTTTTAACAATGAATATGGTTTAAAGTCCTTTTAGGAGTGGGGGGTGAAAATATGCTAACAATAATATATTTGAAGATTAAACAATGTGGAACTCATACATGATACAAAAATCAACATTTGCATTAAAGGGACAGTATACTATATTTTTAACAGAACTGTATGTAATAGACACTACTACAAACAACAAGATTAACATATACTGATATCAATATTATAAAGCTTCAAACACTTTCAAAGAAAATCGGGTTAGCTCTATTGAAAATATAGATGAACCCCCATTACAACCGTAAAACAAGACAATACACCATCATACACAAAACAGGAGAAAGCTGGAGATGGTACTCACATGAAACTTAGAGGCTTGGCGAGGAGTCTGATAATTAATTACATTTTATTTGAACAGAAGCAAAATGAAACGTGTATTTGTTAAACAATGGACTATCTAACTAGAGACCAAATTAAAAGATTTAATTTATAATGTGAGTGTCTAATGAACCTTTAATAAAATATACAACGAAATTACATTTAGAAGAAGTCGGCATCATATATTTAGCATATGATAAAGCTAAATGCATATTGATTACTTTATTCTAACACAATAGCGCATATTTATTAATTAGATATCTTTAACATTAAACACAACAGTCATTTTTCTGAAAAAGGAACATATTGTTGACAAACATATTAAACAACATGGACTATAGAGATTTGCACTTGCCTCGAAATATCATATGCATGAAAACATTTTGCTTTCGTTCGTTTATTCAACCAGACATCCAGCAAAAGAGAATGTAGTGGTCTTTATCAGCTACGGGTCAACAATGTAACATGATGCAAATAATACATATTCGCAAGGTTTTTAAAATTGGCTGCAGTCACAAACGTGTTTAACGTGCACAAACAAATATTGCGGGACTACGTAATCCAATCAGACGTTTTTTTACCTTTGCATGTGACGTCTTAACATGGCGCTTCCTTGATCACGTAAGAACGCCATCCAATAAACGGCACAATCTTGATCACGTAAGAACGCCCAAAAAAAAAGGCACATCCCTGATCGCGTCAAAACGCCATCCAATATAAGGCACATTCGTGATCACGTAAGAACGTCAGTCAATACAAGGAATCATTTGACAGCCTGGCAGGTGACGTCTTAAGCAACATGGCGCATCCGAGATCGCTGAAAAACCGCAGCCAATACAAGGACTCAGTTGACAGCTTGGCATATCACTAAGAAACGTATTTATATTTTAGGAACTAGTATGTGTCTAGATTGCTATCTAGGAATGTCACAAAATCATGAATCATCTTTTCGGACTTGACTGTCCCTTGAACTATAGCTATGGTGTATATCTTTAACATTTAAAAGATACACATGAGAAATATATATGCCATTGATTTTTTAATATATGTTTTGATTGTTTTGGAATAACAATAATTATACATGGATTGATTAAACGTGTCATTTATTCAAGTTTAAATATGGTCAGCCTACCTATAGCCATATATGGGAGGAGAAGTATTTTTTTAACATATTTGTTAAAAAATATTCATCATCTAAAATATTTGCATTACACACAGAGATTTATTTGGTTACACTTTTACAATAAGATAGAATTGAAAATGAAATACATGTGCTGTCAACATTACAATAAGATTGCTTATTAATAAGATTATATGTCCTTGTTCATGTAAAAAGGACAAAAACGCTTTAGAAATGGAAATACATTCATTAACAATTGTGCTCACCATCACTTAAAGGGACATGATTTTGTTTTTAAAAAGAGGATACCCATAGACAATACTATTTCAATAAAATGAACACTTTACAGGGATTATATCATTGTATCAATCCTCAGATCATTTGTTAAAGGTGCATCAATTCATGCAGAGTTTCTAAATACACACATGGATGTGAAAATTGAAATATACATATATACACAAATAACAATCTATATATACATATATAAAACAATTACTATGCTAATCATAATCATGCAATGATAAAGCTAAGAGAAAAATATATAAAGACAAATAATAAGATTACATTGGAGATGTTAATCTTAAAGTTATTTACAATTGTCTTACATATATGATTTTTTTATAAAAAATTATTTTTGGTAGGTCCCTTTAAGGATCAACAAGATAAACTAGAGCTTTCAAAAAATAACATGAAGAATGAGGACAAAGAATCGTGCAATGACATGTCTTTTATTAGTATGTAAGAAAACATCAACAACGTTTAGAAATAATCTTGTAAAAATAAGGAATATTTGAGCCATATGACAAGGTAACAGAGTTCATCACAGTCCATGAAGAGAGTTGCCAAGGGCCACCATAGCCCCATTGGAGACATATGACAAGGTAACAGAGTGCATCACAGTCCATGAAGAGAGTTGCCAAGGGCCACCATAGCCCCATTGGAGACATATGACAAGGTAACAGAGTGCATCACAGTCCATGAAGAGAGTTGCCAAGGGCCACCATAGCCCCATTGGAGACATATGACAAGGTAACAGAGTGCATCACAGTCCATGAAGAGAGTTGCCAAGGGCCACCATAGCCCCATTGGAGACTTATGACAAGGTAACAGAGTGCATCACAGTCCATGAAGAAAGTTGCCAAGGGCCACCATAGCCCCATTGGAGACATATGACAAGGTAACAGAGTGCATCACAGTCCATGAAGAGAGTTGCCAAGGGCCACCATAGCCCCATTGGAGACATATGACAAGGTAACAGAGTGCATCACAGTCCATGAAGAGAGTTGCCAAGGGCCACCATAGCCCCATTGGAGACATATGACAAGGTAACAGAGTGCATCACAGTCCATGAAGAGAGTTGCCAAGGGCCACCATAGCCCCATTGGAGACATATGACAAGGTAACAGAGTGCATCACAGTCCATGAAGAGAGTTGGCAAGGGCCACCATAGCCCCATTGGAGACATATGACAAGGTAAAAGAGTGCATCACAGTCCATGAAGAGAGTTGGCAAGGGCCACCATAGCCCCATTGGAGACATATGACAAGGTAACAGAGTGAATCACAGTCCATGAAGAGAGTTGCCAAGGGCCACCATAACCCCATTGGAGACATATGACAAGGTAACAGAGTGCATCACAGTCCATGAAGAGAGTTGCCAAGGGCCACCATAGCCCCATTGGAGACATATGACAAGGTAAAAGAGTGCATCACAGTCCATGAAGAGAGTTGCCAAGGGCCACCATAGCCCCATTGGAGACATATGACAAGGTAACAGAGTGCATCACAGTCCATGAAGAGAGTTGCCAAGGGCCACCATAGCCCCATTGGAGACATATGACAAGGTAACAGAGTGCATCACAGTCCATGAAGAGAGTTGCCAAGGGCCACCATAGCCCCATTGGAGACATATGACAAGGTAACAGAGTGCATCACAGTCCATGAAGAGAGTTGCCAAGGGCCACCATAGCCCCATTGGAGACATATGACAAGGTAACATAGTGCATCACAGTCCATGAAGAGAGTTGCCAAGGGCCACCATAGCCCCATTGGAGACATATGACAAGGTAACAGAGTGCATCACAGTCCATGAAGAGAGTTGCCAAGGGCCACCATAGCCCCATTGGAGACATATGACAAGGTAACAGAGTGCATCACAGTCCATGAAGAGAGTTGCCAAGGGCCACCATAGCCCCATTGGAGACATATGACAAGGTAAAAGAGTGCATCACAGTCCATGAAGAGAGTTGCCAAGGGCCACCATAGCCCCATTGGAGACATATGACAAGGTAACAGAGTGCATCACAGTCCATGAAGAGAGTTGCCAAGGGCCACCATAGCCCCATTGGAGACATATGACAAGGTAACAGAGTGCATCACAGTCCATGAAGAGAGTTGCCAAGGGCCACCATAGCCCCATTGGAGACATATGACAAGGTAAAAGAGTGCATCACAGTCCATGAAGAGAGTTGCCAAGGGCCACCATAGCCCCATTGGAGACATATGACAAGGTAACAGAGTGCATCACAGTCCATGAAGAGAGTTGCCAAGGGCCACCATAGCCCCATTGGAGACATATGACAAGGTAACAGAGTGCATCACAGTCCATGAAGAGAGTTGCCAAGGGCCACCATAGCCCCATTGGAGACATATGACAAGGTAACAGAGTGCATCACAGTCCATGAAGAGAGTTGCCAAGGGCCACCATAGCCCCATTGGAGACATATGACAAGGTAACAGAGTGCATCACAGTCCATGAAGAGAGTTGCCAAGGGCCACCATAGCCCCATTGGAGACATATGACAAGGTAACAGAGTGCATCACAGTCCATGAAGAGAGTTGCCAAGGGCCACCATAGCCCCATTGGAGACATATGACAAGGTAACAGAGTGCATCACAGTCCATGAAGAGAGTTGCCAAGAGCCACCATAGCCCCATTGGAGACATATGACAAGGTAACAGAGTGCATCACAGTCCATGAAGAGAGTTGCCAAGGGCCACCATAGCCCCATTGGAGACATATGACAAGGTAACAGAGTGCATCACAGTCCATGAATAGAGTTGCCAAGGGCCACCATAGCCCCATTGGAGACATATGACAAGGTAAAAGAGTGCATCACAGTCCATGAAGAGAGTTGCCAAGGGCCACCATAGCCCCATTGGAGACATATGACAAGGTAACAGAGTGCATCACAGTCCATGAAGAGAGTTGCCAAGGGCCACCATAGCCCCATTGGAGACATATGACAAGGTAACAGAGTGCATCACAGTCCATGAAGAGAGTTGCCAAGGGCCACCATAGCCCCATTGGAGACATATGACAAGGTAACAGAGTGCATCACAGTCCATGAAGAGAGTTGCCAAGGGCCACCATAGCCCCATTGGAGACATATGACAAGGTAACAGAGTGCATCACAGTCCATGAAGAGAGTTGCCAAGGGCCACCATAGCCCCATTGGAGACATATGACAAGGTAACAGAGTGCATCACAGTCCATGAAGAGAGTTGCCAAGGGCCACCATAGCCCCATTGGAGACATATGACAAGGTAACAGAGTGCATCACAGTCCATGAAGAGAGTTGCCAAGGGCCACCATAGCCCCATTGGAGACATATGACAAGGTAACAGAGTGCATCACAGTCCATGAAGAGAGTTGCCAAGGGCCACCATAGCCCCATTGGAGACATATGACAAGGTAAAAGAGTGCAACAGGCACAACAATAAACTTTGAAAAAGGCCAAATGGCAACAATAAAAAAAAACATCAACATGTGGACGGAGGATTCTTATCTGCGACCTTGGAGCATCTCCAGATCCTCCACTTACTGGTCATCCTCTTCATCATCCTGTGCATGTCCAGCTCCAGATTCAGGCCTTGAACTTAATCGCATGATTTCACGCAGAGTCAAGTCCTGAACCCGGAGCTGGGCCTGCATGGTGTTGTTCATCCCTCTCAGGACAGCTGCGTTCCTCAACACGGCCTGCTCTACTCTTGCTATACCTTCTAGCATGAGCCATGCTGAGTCACAGCCTAAAATAAAGAATAAATTATATATTAAGGATAATTACACAACAGACGAAAAAATAAGCAAAGATACATTGTCATCATAAAGACAAATCATTCTTTACATCAATTAGTTTAAATTGATTCTTTACACATGAAATATGTTATTCAGACAGACCAAAATCATTAAAGGGACAGTTTACTCAAACATGTTGTCCCCTTTAATTGGTTTTCGATGATCCACTTATACAGCTTGAGTGTATCAAATCTTGTTAAAGGATTTACATTGTACTTACATTAGCAATTTAAATATTTTAATTATACTGTGGTAGGCACACCTATCCTTAAACATTTTGGCATTGAGGACAAGCTGTGTAAACATAGCAACCTGAAGAAATTACATTCCCACTGGGTTAGACAAGAGATAATGTATAAACATTTGTACATAAATTGTTGGATCCAAGTAGTGGTGATTGGTATATGTAGTGATATCAAATTAAAGGGACACTGAACCTAAATATTTAATTGACTGATTCAGATAGAGCATGACATTACAAATATTTAAAAATTACACATATTCTTTAAATGTTAGAATTCTCTAGCTAGATTTTGAATGCAAGAATGTCGGTTTTTAGGGCAGGCCATATTTGTTTATCAACTTTGTTTGTCCCTGCTGGTTGATGGATACATTCATCCAACAATAAAGAAATGATGTCCACAATTATTTTCTATTTAAAATTAATTATAGGCATTTCTTTGTTTCAATAAAGATAGCAAGAGAATGAAGAATAATTCATAAGAGTATTAAATTATAAATTTGATTAACATTGCATGCTCTATTTGAATCACAATAGAAAATATTTACCTTCAGTGTACCTTTAAGTATCTTATAATGTTGATTTTGAATGATACTTACAGCTGTGCCTGGGAAGGACAATCCGACACCCAGGACAATGAAGGTTGAGACAGGGGGGAGGGATGGGATTGGCTTGGGGAGGGATGAGCTGCTGCTCCGGGGTAGGCCGTACAGCTGGGGAGTGGGGAGTTGGGGTCTGGGCAGCTGTACGGGCCATAATACGGGGAGAGCGGCGAAGGGGGTTGTAGGGGCGTTTTTTGGGAGGGGCAGGAAATGACAAATGGGAAGGGCCGGCAGGGGTCTGGGCATGGGCAGCAGTCTGGGCCTGGGCAGGGGTCTGGGCCTGGGCAGGGGTCTGGGCCTGGGCCGTGGTCTGGGCCTGGGCAGTGGTCTGGGCATGGGCAGGGGTCTGGGCCTGGGCAGTGGTCTGGGCATGGGCAGGGGTCTGGGCATGGGCAGGGGTCTGGGCATGGGCAGGGGTCTGGGCATGGGCAGGGGTCTGTGACTGGTCAGGGGACTGGGCAGGGGCAGAAACCAGATGACCAGAAGTGGCGGATCCATCTGAAAATTTAAAACATATATATATTAACATCTCATACATCATGAAATCAAATCAACGCATTTAAAATTGATTATGTTTTCAATATACTTCGAAGTTTGTTTGAATTTGTAAACAATTATGAAATGAGGATATGGTATGCATATAGGCACTCAGATGAATATCAATTACTGTCTGTACAATTATAACATTATTATTGTGTTTTGGCCTGGAATATGCATGTGACATAATGATGGCATGAATTATACATTTTTAAAAAAAAAAAAAATTTCATGCTGCCTGATATAGAAAGGGGGCAGTAGTGTATTTGAACAGACAAATAATATTCCTTTTTAAAGTGCAAAAGCTGTAGACTTTGAATGTCTTCAATGAAATGATTTCAAATAAAGCAACATGTTGGAAACATGATAGATATATTTCACATACCATTAGACTCCAAGGCAGCCTCTTCCTCCTCTGACACATATGTTAAATCAATCTCTGTAAAACATAACATGTTGTGTACACGTTAAGAACAGATATTATAACATATGTTACTGTTGTTCAAAGACACACATCAATGTTGCATTAAAGATATACACACCCAAAGTTATGATTTACATCATTTTGATGGAGCATACAAATTACATTAGATTTGTTATTCTCAATGATTCATATTTTCGATGTATTGTTTGTATTAATTTAAAAATCATAAAAGCATAGTACATAGAACATTTAAGATTTCTCATGTGTGTATCACTTGATGACTGTTGTCAAAAATGAACATGGAAACAAACATATGCTATACATCTGAATAACAAATGTGTAGACTAATAAAGTTTTAAATATTAATCTTTCAATATTAAAAGAAAATTAATATATAATCAGAAGAGAAAATTATATGTTTGTTTCAAATGTTATGCTTCATCAGAATCATGCTCATAATATTGATTACCAATACACCTTCAATTACATATAAATGAGTCAATGGACTTACCAGGAGACCGCAAAGGCGGCTCTGTGTCACTGCTGGATTCCTGTGGGCTCCCCACACCAACTCTCTCTATGAATGATATAGATATATATTAGTAAACACATTTGGGATATCACTAAATCACATCTGTATCGAATTTTAAGATTAATCAACTTGAAAATGTGAAGAATAGAGCAGTCATTAAACCAAAAAATGCTTGATTGAATCAAGGGGATTCTGTTAAAAATGATGTATTGAACATATGTTTAATTTCAGACTATATTAGACATCAAACTCATCTCATATGATGCTATTGCATATCTAAATATACCCATTGATCAATGTTCTTAAAAGAATACACACAAACCACATTTTGAAGAACAGCTGTTGACAAATCTAAACAAACACATGTGGCATATCGAGCCATTTGTGCAATGTACAGTAATCTTGTTTAGGACACAACACATATTTATCACAATACAAAACCAAATTGATTAGTACAAATATGTAATCATGGTGCTGTTAGAGTATGCTGATATCTATAAAGTAACTCCAACAGTGAATATGTGAATTATAAATCAATATTGTTTAATCCAAAGAATGTAAAGATGAATGAATCTATTGTTTATTAAAGGGACACTGACATGATTTATTTAAATCATTGATTTCACTGTTCAAACTGTTCAAAATGATTTAACATTGACTCCTATTATAATTTGAATGTTGCTACATTTTAATCTTAAAGGCATATAAGCAATATTGTATTCAATAAATATTGTTTGTTGAAGGTATCCACCAATCATCAATAAAAACCCAGGTTGGTCAACCAAAATTGAGATGCAGATAAATGTACATTCTTGATTTTAAAATACATTTAGCAATAGAATATTTCACATATGATGATAGTATTATATTTAAATGTTTATTAATATTGCATACTCTATCTGAATGACAACATTAATAATTGTAGCTCAGTATCCCTTTAATATAAAATTATATTGATTTGACAATGTTGGTGTTAATGAATTCTCTACTCCATATGTTGATGTAATGAATGGGATTGAGCATGCAATTCAAATCTCATATGTTATTTAAGGATATCCGAAGAATTATTTAATTTCCATCTATTAAAGGGATATTACATATAAATATTGAACAATGTGGATTTAGTATGTAATGTTCTGTCCATGTTTCTAAGACAAATGTCAATTAAAATGAGACATACCATACTGTGACAAGCCCTGCCTTAAGGATCCAGCAGCAACATCCATATCTGTAATATTTTAAATGAGGATTGCATATCATTAATACAAATCATGCCATGTTTAAAATCTTTACATTATTAGCAAATCAATTTAAAACTATTAATCCTTTGGTAGTCCCATGAGTTAATTGTTTCCTCAATTCAATTCATGATAAATATATCCTGTACTCTTATTTTCAATCAGTTGTGTTGTTTACTGTAGCTTTAATTATTTTTTGGTGTTATTTCATTCTCATCAATTGATGGGCATATGTTATAATTTATTTGGATTCTTCTTTTTTTTTATTATGTATAATATTGAAAATAAGAATACTGTATTCTTCACATATATAATAATTCACATTTCATTTTGACCAACATGTATAAAGCAATGCCACTTACAGCAAAGCCATGTTAACGTGTATGCGCAATTCCATTATCGCGATCATTGCGCAATGATTCAAAGCGGAATTACGCATCCGTCATTTGACCAACATGTATAAAGCAATGCCACTTACAGCAAAGCCATGTTAACGTGTATGCGCAATTCCATTTTGGCGATCATTGCGCAATGATTCAAAGCGGAATTACGCATCCGTCATTTGACCAACATGTATAAAGCAATGCCACTTACAGCAAAGCCATGTTAACGTGTATGCGCAATTCCATTTTCGCGATCAATGCGCAATGATTCAAAGCGGAATTACGCATCCGTCATTTGACCAACATGTATAAAGCAATGCCACTTACAGCAAAGCCATGTTAACGTGTATGCGCAATTCCATTTTCGCGATCATTGCGCAATGATTCAAAGCGGAATTACGCATCCGTCATTTGACCAACATGTATAAAGCAATGCCACTTACAGCAAAGCCATGTTAACGTGTATGCGCAATTCCATTATCGCGATCATTGCGCAATGATTCAAAGCGGAATTACGCATCCGTCATTTGACCAACATGTATAAAGCAATGCCACTTACAGCAAAGCCATGTTAACGTGTATGCGCAATTCCATTTTCGCGATCATTGCGCAATGATTCAAAGCGGAATTACGTATCCGTCATTTGACCAACATGTATAAAGCAATGCCACTTACAGCAAAGCCATGTTAACGTGTATGCGCAATTCCATTTTGGCGATCATTGCGCAATGATTCAAAGCGGAATTACGCATCCGTCATTTGACCAACATGTATAAAGCAATGCCACTTACAGCAAAGCCATGTTAACGTGTATGCGCAATTCCATTTTCGCGATCATTGCGCAATGATTCAAAGCGGAATTACGCATCCGTCATTTGACCAACATGTATAAAGCAATGCCACTTACAGCAAAGCCATGTTAACGTGTATGCGCAATTCCATTTTCGCGATCATTGCGCAATGATTCAAAGCGGAATTACGCATCCGTCATTTGACCAACATGTATAAAGCAATGCCACTTACAGCAAAGCCATGTTAACGTGTATGCGCAATTCCATTTTGGCGATCATTGCGCAATGATTCAAAGCGGAATTACGCATCCGTCATTTGACCAACATGTATAAAGCAATGCCACTTACAGCAAAGCCATGTTAACGTGTATGCGCAATTCCATTTTCGCGATCATTGCGCAATGATTCAAAGCGGAATTACGCATCCGTCATTTGACCAACATGTATAAAGCAATGCCACTTACAGCAAAGCCATGTTAACGTGTATGCGCAATTCCATTTTGGCGATCATTGCGCAATGATTCAAAGCGGAATTACGCATCCGTCATTTGACCAACATGTATAAAGCAATGCCACTTACAGCAAAGCCATGTTAACGTGTATGCGCAATTCCATTTTCGCGATCATTGCGCAATGATTCAAAGCGGAATTACGCATCCGTCATTTGACCAACATGTATAAAGCAATGCCACTTACAGCAAAGCCATGTTAACGTGTATGCAAAATTCCATTTTCGCTCTGTGACGCATATTCTGTAGAGCGCAAGACACATCATTCCTATTTCATGTGTCACTAATCTAAAATCAGATATCTAAACATCATATGTAGTGTATGTTGTGAGATCTGTATAGGTTTAGTATCTGACTATATACACATTTTTTGATAAAAAAAACAAATATTAAGATATTATATGAAGTTTGATAATTTCCTGGTTCAGATTCTCCATCTCCTCCCAGGCCACCGGACGGAGAAGCAGCTGCCCTGGCCCCCACGTCAGGACTTTCAGATCCCGCAGCTGGGAGGGAAGAAGAGGAGGCCGAGGATGGCGAGGATCTGAATCTTTTGGGGACCCGGAGATTGAGGAGCTCGCATAAAGTCACCTCATAAGGGAGTAGGTACAGTTTCCGCGGGGCCTCTCTTTTGCCACCTCTTTTACAGGCTTGTACCCAGTCCCTTATGAGGTTGACTTTTTTTGTTAACCGCAACCTCATATCTCGGAATCTCCTCATGATCTGATCCTGGGTCCTCTGGACGTCACACACCAATCTAACCGCATTGGTGATAGACTCCCAGAGGGCCTTCTTAACATGCGCATCTGTCAACCTCCTCTTGTTCCCAAACAGCTGGGGATAAAAGTCCTTGACGGCGTGGACCAGTGCAGCGCTCTCCTCCTTGGTGAACCTGGGAGCTGACATGCCTGCTGGGTTGTAGAATTTTTGGTGACAAAAATATCAGATATACTGCCTGCAGGCATTAGAGAACTGACAAAGATGGCAACGTGTAATGAAATTTTATATGGTGAAGTAAACATGAGATGCACCATGGGACAAGTTATCTGTACATCTGATTGGATAAAAGTTTGAAATATTGTTAGAATGTCTGTGAGACCATCCTGACTCAAGTTGTGTTTGTGTGATGAACTCTGATTGGCCGTTCCTTAATGTTTCATATCTTAGTAACTTCCTTACACATACCTCATGGTGGTGCTGTTACTTCATTTTTCATGTAGACTTATTTGTAACTCATGTGCCTGTCATGCGGATATGTGTGACGCAGATTTAATATCCGTGATCCGTTAAATATTAATGATTAAATTCTCTTTAACATCTAATACTGTCACATTATTAAATGTTGTAGACATTTCTCGGTTTAATAACGGTCTGTTTCTTTAATACAAATACACATTTAATATTGTATGTCTTTATTGTTCATAAAATCCATTTATTGACTTATTGTGAAGTATTGATATTGCTCTATTAAATGTATTTCATAATGCACATTGATTGTGTGCTATTGCGTGACATTAGACTCTAATGTTTAAAGATGCTAATCTGGTGTTTCAAGATGCGTTTCCCACGCAATATTTCTGAATGTTCAAATTCAGGTTATAAGGTCAGTAACTTGGATAATCTGTTTATAAATGTTAAACTACAGGTTTGTTTGTTATTAGTAAATAAACCTCGAGCTTGTATTTGTCTGAAGTGCTCATATATGTTATTGTGCAATGGCGTCTTTATTTTTAAATAGACATTACAAACAAACAATTGTATCAAATGATCTGTAGAGATAGAAGATTGTTTAGACTTTAAAATGTAAATCAATTTATCTTAGTATTTAGATATCCTCAACAGAAGAAATTTAAATGCACATGGTTGAGACAATCACATAAGGCATCTCTGTGCATCCACCAATCTTCATCTACTGAGCCTATCTCGATATGCTTTTCAAGCAAAGTATGTCAAGATAGGAAGAGAAGTAAATACACTATTTAAATCTCTTTTTTTTTTATTTATTTTTTTAATAAACTTTTTTATTGAGGTTAAATTTTAACATACAATCTTTCGGTAGTAAAGATAATGACAGTGTTCATATTCAACAATGCATGAAAGATACATACACAAGTGCAGGGTTCTGTGGGTACAGACAAAAGAAAGAAAAAAAAAAAATGAAAGTGTAGACTTCTCCCTGCAGGAAAATCCTCGTTTTTACAGAGGTCACCTTTTTGAATAGATAATGACTCTTCTGAGATATACAATCATATATTATTATGTTACAAAGGTGTTTTCTTTAGATCAATAAAACAGTCAATGGAAGTAAAAAACAGTATAATTCGGGCTAGTACATTATATCTCGGCCTCCTATTAGTATGGAGGATCCTCTGACCCCTCTCCGCCTGTTGGTTGTTAATCAGTATGGCAGGCTACCACTTTAGTGTCTAGAGAGGTGTCGGGGTAAGGGGTGTGCAGAAAAGAGAAACAGGTGGGGTGAGAGGTGGTGGTGGCTGGGGATGATATTTTCCTATTTATCTCCCTTTTTTTTTTTTTTTTTTTGAGTATCTAGGTGGGGGCTATACGGGCAAGCATGGATTCCCAGGGTTCCCAAGTTAAGCAATGGTCGTTCAGCTGGCGCTGTTCCCTAGCTACATAGTTTTCCATATTTTTAATGTAGTTCACCCCCTCACGCTCTGTAGTCTGGGGGGTTGGCTCTTTTTCCAATTTCTAGCCACCAACAATTTAGCAGAGAGCAGAACATAAATCAAGAGATTACGCTTATTTTTCAGGAGTTTATCTATTCCTAGGTGTAGGATGGCCAGAGCTGGGCTTAAGGTTGGCGTTAAGTCTAAATCTTTGCAGATCTTTTCTACCCTTTGCCAATAGGTTGTCAATTTAGGGCAGGTCCACCAAACATGAATAGGGGACCCTGGCTCCCCACACTCCCTCCAGCACAGCTGTGAGTGTTCGGGGTAGAGCTTACGTAATTTTGTGGGAACCAAGTGCCATCTTGTGATCACTTTGAAGTATAACTCATATAGTGTGACACAGTGGGTTGCCTTTTTCGTTGAGCTGATGGCCTTACCCCAGGAATCTGGCGTGAATGTAGTTTGCAAGTCTCTCTCCCAGGCAGTCATATGGATTGTTTTTGGGATAGTCTCTTCCTCTAATAGGCAGTGGTAGTGTACTGTAAGGGGTTTGTATTGTTGGGTGCTAGCTATCCACCGTGTCTCCCAGATGGTAAGGTCCCTCAGTGAATCGCCTAGAAAGCCCCAAGATTTCATTAGCGTACGCAGTCTCAGTAGGTCAAAGTGGAGTTTGGAGGTCAGTGTGGGAAGGTCTAGCATGTCTCTGTGTGTCTTTAACTGTCCATTCCGATAGAAGTTTCCCACATTGTTTATGTCTGTAGTAGCCCAAGTATTAAGATGTGTGTTGGGTAGTCCCATTAGGAGACCCCTTATTGGATGGATTGGCGAGGGATGTGGGGCCACTAATTTGTTGTGTCTCAATTTAGTCCATGCTTCTTGGCATCCTTTCACTATGCTGTTTGCGACATGAATTTTGGATTGCCAATGTGGGGGTAACCAAAGCAGGTCCTCTAGGTTAGTGAATGCTGGTAATGAGGCTTGTTCTAGTTCTCTCCACCTCGTCGGGGGGAGGCCTTTACCCCACGCTGTAGCATGAGTCAACATTGCTGCCTCGTAATATTTCTTGACATTAGGGAGCCCAAGGCCTCCTTTTTCTATCGGCATTTGTAGGATATGTGCGGCCACCCAAGGTCTCTTGTCGTGCCAGGTGTATGTGTTAAAGAGGGTCTGAAATTTCCTTATCAGTGTACATGGAACAGGTAGCGGAATACAGCGGAATAGGTAGGTGAGCTTTGGCAATATCATCATCTTAAGGGCAGCTATTCTGCCCATCCAGGAGATTTCACCATATCTCTTCGAATTGATTTCCGAAGTGATAGTTGTTAGTAACTTTTCAAGGTTTTCCTTAATCACTATCGACTTGTTATGGGAAAGGAAGACCCCCAGGTGACGGACTCCCCTGCATGACCACTTGAAAGAGTAAGTGTGCTGTATAGCCTCTCTCTCATCCTGTGGGATATTAATGGAGTAGGCCTCTGTCTTGGCCACGTTCAGTTTATAATAGGAAATTTCCCCAAATTTTTGGAAAAGGGTCATCAATGGGAGGAGAGAGTCTACCGGGTCCGATAGGAAGACCGTGAGGTCATCCGCGAAGAGAGCTAGCTTCTGGGGGGTGTCGTGTAGCTGCACGCCGTGTATTAATGTTGATTCTCTAATGGCGATCGGCAGGGGCTCAATGGCTAGGACGAAAAGCAGGGGGGAAAGAGGACATCCCTGCCTGGTTCCATTGCTAATTGTGAGTTTAGGAGAGCAAAATCCCAGACCTCTAACAACCGCGGTAGGGGCCGAATATAGGGCCTTAGTCGCTGTAATGAAAGGGTCTGGTATTCCAAATGCCGATAGGGTTTGGAATAGGTAATCCCACCTCACCCTGTCGAACGCCTTCTCGGCATCTAATGACAGGGTGAGTACTGGAAGTCCCATATCTGCAGCCTCCGAGAAGATATTTAGGAGGCGCCGAGTGTTGTCAGTTCCCTGTCTCCCTTGGATAAAGCCCACTTGATCTAGGTGTATAATGGACTGCAGGTGTTTCCCCAGTCTGTTTGCCAAGATTTTGGCATAGATCTTAGCATCTACGTTAATAAGTGATATGGGCCTATAGCTGGAGCACAGAAGCGGGTCTTTACCTTCTTTGTAAATTGTGATAATGTTTGCTTCCAAAAATTCCGCCTTGAATGCGCCCTTAGCGGCTACATTCTGAAATACGCGGAGCAAGATTGGGATTATAATCGGGCTGAGTACACGGTAGAACATCACCGTGAACCCGTCTGGTCCAGGGGCCTTGTGGGGTGCAAGATCTTCAATGGCTATTTTGATCTCTTCCAGGGTAAACTGCCGTTCTAATTCGGCCCTGGACTCCTCAGATAGGGTGGGTATAGACAGTTTTCCTTGGAACTCAAGAATTTAGCTACAGTCGGATTCACCAGTCTCTTCTGAAATTTTAATATTATATAAAGAGGAATAGTAACTAGCGAACGCTTCGCCTATTTCTTTGGGAGAGTGTACCTCGCCTCTGCTAGTCGCAATGCGGGGTATCCTGTTCTGTAGTGTGCGCTGGCGGAGCTTATTGGCCAGAAGTTTATCTGCCCTATTCCCCTTGTGATAATATAATTGTTTGAGTTTGTGTAAGTTTTCCTGGACCCGTGATAGATCTCTCTTGGAGATCTCTTCCCTTATGAGTCCGACTTGGTGGGCTACTTGGGTGCTGGGGCTCAGCTTGTTTGTCTGCTCTAGGGCGCGCAGGTCCCTATACAGTGTTGCTAAGGATTGGCTACTCTCTTTATGCCGTCGGGCCGTTTTTTTGATAAAGTGTCCCAAGAGGCTTTAAGAGCGGCCCAAACTATGTTTATATCAGTGGCACCCGTGTCATTATGTGATAAGAACTCCTTCACAACCCCCTGGAGTTCTGGTAGTTCTATATCTGATAGCCATTGCTCGGGAAGTCTCCAAGGGGTTCTATGCGTCAGGGCTTGTAGTGTATTAAGATCTAGGCAGACCATGTCATGGTCTGACCATGTACAGGGCCTAATGGCAGGATTAGTGAATTGGTCCAGGGACCACGAGTCACAAAATATATAATCCAGTCTGGAGTATGAATTATGGGCCTTTGAATGATGAGTGAAGTCTTTTACTGAAGGCGCCAGACACCTCCAAGCATCATACAGATTGTGTTGGTATATAAGTTTTCGAAAGGCATTGGAAGTAGAGGAAATGTTTCTGTCAGAATGTGTCGTGAGGGTGGACTGTTTGTCTACGGCTGGGTCCCAAACCATGTTGAAGTCCCCCCCAATGAGTAGATAACCCTTTTTAATCTGGTTTACATGTGTTAGAAGTTTGCGAAGGAAGGGGATCTGCTTGGAATTGGGTGCATATAGCGAGACTAAAGTAAATAGTATCTGATTGAGTGAACAAATGAGTATCAGAAATCTGCCTTCACTATCTCTTTCAACATATTCCATTTTAAAGGACAGATCCCTACTTATCAAAATGGCAACTCCTTTGGTCTTGCCATCCGAGTTAGAGGCAGCTTCACACACCGGGTAATACTGGGAAATCCCAGAGATCCGAGGTTCCCCTACCCAGTGCGTCTCTTGTAAGAACATGATGTGGATTTTGTGTGTTAGAGTATACCTCTGTAATAGTTTCCTCTTAGTGGGGGAGTTTAAGCCCTGTGTGTTAAGTGTGGCTATGCGGATGGGGGCCATTACGTGAATGATGGAGCGGTAGCCTGGGTCGCTAAGAATGAAAGATCTAATTAATGTTCAGGTGGGGGAGTTTCGGGTTTGCACTTGTGGAGGGTAGGAATACGTAATGCACTGTGAGTGCACTAAGGAAAAACCTCTATGACTGGCCTAGAATGTACTTTAAGGTTCTATGAGAAAGGTAAAACATAAGGGTTGCATATGCATGTCATGTATGATAAAACATTCAATACTGTAAACCTTGAAACAAAAACATTGAGCTCAACAAGTTAAATCTTAACAGTGCTAAACGATAAAACGTAAAGGTATCGGGGGAGCAATAACCACTATTCCCTTTTCAGGCAGTGTATAATTCCCTATGGTTAATATGGAGCCCTATGTGTTGTGTGGCCCGACTCTTGTTAGGGGTACAGTGTGTGTTCCATTATATCTGGGCCAATTAGAGGGAAGGTTTGGGTCAGAGACTGGGACGTGTCATGTTGTAGTCAGATACATCATTCATAGTCAGGGGCCTAGGTCTGATGGCTATAGTACTGTTAGGGGGTCCGGGTCTCGAGGGGTCTCGAGAGGGCATTGAGTCTCTCCTGGTCTATGAACCGCTTGCTTTGGGTTTATTAGTCATTACTGTCAGTAATGTACTGTCATAGGTCGCAGGAAGGATAGTGTGGTCGTCCCGCGTATCTGTGGCAGAGAAACTAATGGCTCAGTAGTTGTTAAGCAGGGCCCAGCCTAATAAGGGGCATTTGACTATGGTATGGTCAGAGCGTACGTCTGGTTCATGGATTTAAACCCTAGGGAAATGGTGGTCATATAGTCGTTATGCGCTATCTAATGCATGTGTAACCTAGGGTCAGTCACTTCTGCTGGCTAACGTCAAAAGGGGTAGCATAGTGTAAGGTGAGAGTAGTCAAGAGCTCAGCGATACATTTCAATACAATTAAAACAACAGTGTATGCATTGTTAGCAATACATAATAAACAAATTAAAGACTATGGCTAGTGTCCATTATTTAGGTAGTTGAGTAAGCTATACTAAGCAGGTATATTGATCTCACCCGTCTTCTTTCCGCTTAGTCTGGGAAGTCATCTTTGAGCTTTAGGGGACATTTCCCCCTGAGACTGTCCATTCTTTTACTTTCAAGGAGTACAGTAAGTAGAGCGAGTAAGGTATGCAAGGCATGCAAGCAGGCTCTCTATGGGTCCATCTCCTGATGGGGTCCTGTGGAGTCTCTGAGCTTTTTGATGGTCTCTGTGGACTTTCCGGTGGAGCCAGAGAGTCTTTGAGGTAAAGGTTTCCATGGCGGGGCTGATGCTCTCAGGCCAGTGCCCAGCCCTGGGTCTGTGGAGTGTTCTATTTCATCCCTAGGGAGCATGTCCCATTTTTGTAGCAATTCACGTGCCTGTTGGGGGGTGGTGGCCACAAATTGGTGACCATCTTTCGTGATAAAAAGCCTTACTGGAAACCCCCACCTGTATTTTAGCTCTTTTTCCCTCAAGATTTTGGTGAAGGGTTGGAAGTGCCTGCGTAGCTGTAGCGTGTGGGTGGAAAGGTCTGGGTATACTTGCAGTCCAGCATATTCTTCAGGTAGGCGCTTATCTCTAGCCAGAGCTCTGAGGATTGTTTCCCTGTATGTGTAGTAGTGCAACCTCACTATCACGTCTCTTGGTTGCCCTCCGTCCGCAGACCGTGCTCTAAGCGCTCTGTGTGCTCTGTCTATAAGAGCCTCAGTATCTGCCACAGGTCCTAGTACCGTGTCAAATAGAGCACGTAAGTATTTCTCTAAATCTTGTGGTAAGATTGATTCTGGTATGCCCTTAATTCGTATGTTATTTCGGCGCGATCTATCCTCTAGATCGGCCAGCTTCAATTCCAAATCAGTAATTTGAATGGCTAGAGACTGGGAGTAACTGAGGAGGTTGGTGTGGTCTATTGTGAGGTCTTCTTGTTTGCGCTCCAGCGCGTCTGTGCGCTCTCCGATGAGGCCAATGTCTCTCTTCAAATCCGCATGGGATCTGTTGAATCTCTTGGTTAGGGAGTCATGATGTGAGGATAGTAGAGATTGAATGGCATCTATCATATTGTTATTTGAGCTATTGGTTGCCCCTAGGGCCTGTGAAGCTTTTTGCATTAGTGCTGACCCGGTCTGGGTATCTGAGGCACTTCCAGTATCTGAGTATTTATCCTCTGATCTTGTCCGGAGTGTGTCGGTACGAGGATGGAAATGATCTACAACAGTTCTCTTTGGCGTGGTATGGGGTTTCTGTTTTCTTTTATGAGACTGTGACATGTTGCTATAGTAGGAGATGGAGCTACGTATGAAGAGTTGTGTGTTGTTGCCGAGAGCCTGCCTGCTTTGCATATGCTAATAGGGGTACATTGGCCGGCGGGGTCACAGACACTTAGTGTCTACTTACATGTTGTCATGGGCCGATCCAGAGAGAGAATAATATTCAAGCAGGGACAGTGTATTCTTAGAGTCTTGTGATGAAATGTCCTATCTCTTGTAGGTGGTTAGTGAGACTGTAGGAGAGGATCAGGCCCTTCTTAGGAAGCGTGAACTTAATGTATACTTTAGTCTCTATTTCCTAGGGTCTCGCATATGGCAACGGCAGTCCTAAGAACTTAAAAACTTACCCCTCTCCCCAGGGGATATGTCTCCTGTTGACGAAGTGGGTAAAGGGAGTGAGGATATGACCCACCTGTGGATACAGGTGGGAAATGGCAGGGAGAGGGGACAAGGTACACAGCAGTTGGCGCAGTAGGTTCAGTGACTCTTAGTTCAGGACAGACCAAGATATATGTGAGGTGGTAAGAATGCTCTGGTGTGTCTTGCTGGGGCGCTGCTCCTGCAATCACCGCAGTATCCCCCTGTTTCAGCAGAGATAGAGGGCCTGGGATGATCCCCAATCTTCTATATGTAGAACTCCCTGCATTGCAGTTTATTGCACCAGTAGTGGGGCTACACTCATATGCTCTCAGTTAAGGAGGTCCAGCATGAGATCAGATTTATCTCCCTTGGTGGTGTTAAAGATGGGATCTCAGGAGTAGCAAGAACGTATCTGTGAGTGTGTCTAACAATAATAGTGGGGATAGCAATATCAGTAGCCCCTCAGTAGTTGGAAGGTCTTGGCCGGTTATATGGGAATCAAGTTGCAGATTAGGAGGAGGGCCCAAGTAACTTTTGCCTGGTATGTATATGAGGGTATTTTAGGCACTGCCCGGGTCTGATGTTGTGGTGTCCCAATATTATATAATTATCCCTTTTCTCAGGGTTATTACCCGCTATGTGGCTAACAGAGTCTTAAAGATATGTGCGGGTCTGATGCGAGGGCATAGGAAATTGATGCAGAGAAAGGTAAGATGGCGGCGTTTTCGCGCCACAGCGCTCTGTCACTATGCAGCGTGGGTGCTCTTACCGGCTCGGTTCTACACCTTCTCCCGGCCAGGGGACACCTTCCTTGTCCCGGATTTAGCTGAGCAGGTCGATGGCAGCAGCCGCTTAGTTGCGGTCGGATCCCGGGTGACACTAGATGTAAGTTGCAAGGTGGATCTGTGTCCTCCTTCCTGGTTCGTAGCCGGCGTTAGGGAGATCTGATAGCTGAGGCCACTGTAGCTCCGGAGTGGAGCCCCGACCCTCCGGAGCAGGAGATCAGTTGTAGTTATTAGCCGGTAAGATTGGCGGTTGTGTTCTGGTCACAGATATCTCTCATAGCCTGGCTAATGGTTGCTCTCAGTGCGGTTTCTGTCACAAGCACCGGTCGGTGTAGCACTAAGTGTGAGATACAGTCTTTAAGTGCAGGAGAGTAATCCTGGGTCTAGAAGGATTAGTTTTAAACCCCTTAGCTAGGAGAAAGAAGTTATAGTAAACTTATAAAAGCACTTTGTCTAGGAGCTCCACTTCAGTGCGACCGTTCAGTTAGGCAGCTAGCTCCGCCCCCCTCCTATTTAAATCTCTTAAAGGGACACTGTCCAAACAAATTTAGCGTTGGTGATTCAGATTGAGCATGAAATGTTAATCAACGTTATAATTTAATCCGATTCTCAAATGTTAACAATTATCTTGTTATCTTTCTTTGCAAATCAATAATGATATTTGAGATTACGGACAATTGTTTCAAAAAACCTGGGTTGTCCTTGATGATTGTTGGATAAATTAATCCACCACAAAAAAACAAGTTCAGTCCAGAGTACTGAAGCAAATAAATTATCTATTTAATGCATTATTTTTAAAGTAATGATAGCAACATCACAAGGAGCATTCATAATATGAGACAATTTTTAAAGTTGCTTAAAATAGAATACTCATTCAGAATGTATAAATCATTAATTTTTTAATTGTCTCCCTTTAAGTATATTTTTAGTTCATGTCCCTTTAAATAAACATTTCACAATAATGCTTGAAATATCAGAAACCTAGGCACCTTCCTTTTGATAAATTAGTATAACATATGAGTAAATAAAATTTAGATTAACTTCTGGATTGTTTTACACACTGACTGAAATATATATTGTAAAGGAGGTATTTCGGAGTCTTCAGCTTAGAGGGACATTAAGCTATATGTTATGTATGCATTTTGGATAAGATTATAATATTTGAACAACTTAATATGTTTTGGTATTCAATCATTAGATTGTAATTATATATATTTTTGGATTAAATACATATCTACATAGGCTATTTTGATGCTGATTGTTGGTTGCACATAGATACCTTATGTAATTGACTAAGATATGTGCATTGATGTTTTTTTTTCAAAGTATATTTAAAGACTGAATGTAATTCTATAGTACTTTCTAAATATGTTTAAATTCTTTTATGAATTATTTAAAAATCAATACACAATATACTTTGTGAATGTCCCTTTAAGGACAAAAACATTTGTAATGTTGATTTAACATTGTCAAAATAAACTAAAGGGGAATGAAAATTATATATAGATATGTGATGTCTAACCCAAGAGGTAAGATTTTAAAAAATACATAATATTATTAACTATAGTTAATTGACTCCACTAGAAAATCAAATCGATTAACCTGCCATCCAATAACTAGCTTGTGAAAAATATCAAGTTAAATGACCTACCATTTATAAATGTAAAAATTAAAATAATTTAGCAAATAATGTTTTGAGATACCTAAGGAAGATACAAGATCTTATAAAATTAATTTTACATTCAACAACACTGTCACTTTAATGTAATTGAACCACTTCCCCTTCTTAAAAGTGAAAACAAATAATTTATGAGAAATTGACTACATATCCGAAATTATTTTAACATCTAAGAATTTCAAAAGAAAAGCATCGATGTATCTCACTCCCCAATGAATGTTAAAAAAGATAGTTTAATGTAATATTCTCGGAATCAGTGGATTTTCCACAATTAATGCATTATTTGATCTTATGCATGTGCCTGTCAAATAGACAACTACCAGTCATGGGAGTCAAATTGTTTTTTATTGACAGATTATATGGATATTTATTATAATCTGTTCCAAAGAGTGTATTTAATACTAAAATGTTTATTATTACCATTTTAAAATTTAATAGTTTCTGAACCAAAAAGAAAAAAATATTCCTGGAAGTCATCAGATGCCAATCTGAAATTAATTTTTTTTTTTTTTAACAAAATTAATACACACGTAGTCAAAGATTCATAAAATACATTTACAATCATCTTGTGTCTATGCTCTAACTTTGTTCAACATTTTTTAAAGATATTTATTAATTAAATAAAAAAAAAAAAAACCCATTATATTGTGTAATAAAAAAATAAAAATAAAATCTGATTTTCTAATTATACATAATAATGTATATCACATTTCAATAATATATATGTTGAACATAAATGTCATATTTCATGTCCATTCAAATACCTCTATATCAACTATAATATGTATTCCTTTTTCTGATTGTGATCCCTAAATATCTAATGATGAAATATGTATGACTAATGTATGTAAGCTACCAATAATCAACATTCTTCCAGTGATTCTTAACTAGCATGCATTGGTACACCAACCTGGATAATGCATGGTCTTTGAAAGTCAATTCAGGGGTGAACAGTTGATCTTCAATAGGTGTCTTATTCATCATTTCAAAAATAGAGGACTGAAATCCCATCTAAAAATTAGAAATTCATCTAAGTGTCTGATTGTGATCCCTAAATATCTAATTAAGAACTAAATATGACTAATGTATGTAAGCTACTAATATTCAACATTCTTCCTGTGATTCTTAACTAGCATGCATTGGTACACCAACCTGGATAATGCATGGTCTTTGAAAGTCAATTCAGGGGTAAACAGTTGATCTTCAATAGGTGTCTTATTCATCATTTCAAAAATAGAGGACTGTGAAATCCCATCTAAAAATTTGAAAATCATCTAAATGTCTCCAATAGGATGCCTCAACAGCCTTATTCTATCAAATAGTTGGCACTTACCATGTGAACATGTCTTTGTATGGTTTTCAAGGTCAGCAGATTTGAAAGATAATGCCAGACATGATCCCATTGGTATACTTCAATTTCAATCTTGGCTTTTTCCACTGTCAGTCTGGGCAATCTTTACTGTCAGGCTTCTAATTCTTCCCTTTCAGTCTTTAGATTAAGTCAGCTCCCTAATGGCATAAAAAGTTTCTTCAAAATTACTACAAGTGTGTGAATCATTTCTGTAGCCCTCTCCCACCCCCCATTTCATAAGAAATTTCTGTCACTAGCTTACTGTGTAGCATCTTGTGTTATGTTCTATCAAGTGTGAAGATGAGTCATATTGAGCAGAACAAACCTCTAATGTGTGACATTGAACCATAGTCATGCTAGAGGATCCCTTTCTGAGTATTTACATTTTAAGTAATGTGTAAACTAAATACTAGTTTATAAAATGTATGCCATATGATGTATTTGTGTACAATTCATGCCAGCAACAGTCCAGACATTTATACTTACCAGCTGATGTCCTCTTTAAAAACCAGGTGGCAAAGACTCGCTACAGGACCCAATGGCCAGAGCATCACCTATATTAATAAATGAAACACATTTTTAGCATTTGATGAACAATCCTAACATGTTTGCACAATTCTCTACTTGTCATTTCCCTAGAGTTCAAATCTATTGATAATACTCCAGTCTAACTTCTATTCTTTACCGTCTAAAGTTGCGGTTGATGATGTCTGCTCTGACATTGAGCCCCTCGTCCCGGAATGGCCCCTCTAGAACAGGATCATCCTCCTCATCTCTGAGGAGGTTTCTGTCCGGCCGGACGGCCTGCAGCATCCCAGCCCGCTGTGCAATATTATGCAGGACGCTACAGGCTACAACGATCTTAGCCACCTTCTTTGGGTTGTACTGGAGGGCTCCTCCCGACCTGTCCAGGCACCTGAACCTCATCTTCAGGAGCCCGAACATCCGTTCAACCACTGCCCTGGTTCTCTTATGAGCCCTATTGTAGCGCTCCTCAGACACATCAGTCTGGCTACGCAAGGGGGTAATGAGCCAAGGCCGGCTCATGTACCCAGAATCACCTATAAATTATGAACAGAACATAATTCTAACAGAATCCTCAAAATAGTATTTGTAGTAGAATAAAAAGTTTTGTACACGATAATCCATTAACAAATGTTTATTTTAAATTTAAAATATCTAGTTCAATATTATTCTCTATTTTCCCATTTCAGCTAAGACATGCTACATATGCGTATTTCTCCTAAATCAAGCCTTGTGTAAAATGCTAACTACATGGTTAAATTACATTCTCTATCTGAGCATTTAAGGTAAGACATGCTACATATCTGCATTGAGCTAAAAGACATTAGCGGAAAGAGACAATGACATGGTTAAATTGCATTAGCTAATATCTTCCCATTTCAGCTAAGACATGCTACATATGCGTATTTCTCCTAAATCAAGCCCTGTGTAAAATGCTAACTACATGGTTACATTACATTCTCTATCTGAGCATTTAAGGTAAGACATGCTACATATCTGCATTGAACTAAAAGACATTTGCGGAAAGAGACAATGACATGGTTAAATTGCATTAGCTAATATCTTCCCATTTCAGATAAGACATGCTACATATGCGTATTTCTCCTAAATCAAGCCTTGTGTAAAATGCTAACTACATGGTTACATTACATTCTCTATCTGAGCATTTAAGGTAAGACATGCTACATATCTGCATTGAACTAAAAGACATTTGCGGAAAGAGACAATGACATGTTTAAATTGCATTAGCTAATATCTTCCCATTTCAGCTAAGACATGCTACATATGCGTATTTCTCCTAAATCAAGCCTTGTGTAAAATGTTAACTACATGGTTACATTACATTCTCTATCTGAGCATTTAAGGTAAGACATGCTACATATCTGCATTGAACTAAAAGACATTAGCGGAAAGAGACAATGACATGGTTAAATTGCATTAGCTAATATCTTCCCATTTCAGCTAAGACATGCTACATATGCGTATTTCTCCTAAATCAAGCCTTGTGTAAAATGCTAACTACATGGTTACATTACATTCTCTATCTGAGCATTTAAGGTAAGACATGCTACATATCTGCATTGAACTAAAAGTAGACATTAGCGGGGGGAAAATATATGGTTAAATTGCATCCTATAGCTGAACATTACGCTAACATTTTAAAACTACAGTGGCAATTGTCAAACTAATTAACCATGTTGTGCACAAATACTCACCAACGAGATAACCAGGGGGCATTTGTCTTTCCTCAAACTGTCTCCACAGGGACGACAGAGAGAGGATGCGGGCATCATGACAAGCCCCTCCAAAATTCGCACACACATGCATAATCCTCATCTGTGCGTCACAAACATACTGCACGTTGAGGCTATGAAAATGTTTGCGATTTCTGAAGGGCGAGTCATCAATTGGAGCACGCAGCGCAATGTGGGTACAATCTATGGCTCCCAAGACATTGGGCAATTGAGCAATATCAAAGAATTCCCGCTTCAGGCGCCTCCAATCACCATCATTCTGTGGGAATCCTATGTATTGCTTACTAATACGTACCATGGCGTCCAGAAAGTTATCAAACACCCCAGAGAATGTACCTTGAGCCAGGCCATGCATGTACAGTTCTCCGGATTGAAAACTCCCGGAGGCCAGGACGTATAGACAGCAGTCCTTATTCTTATACGTGGCTCCAAATGAGGTTTAAGAAGATCGTAAAGGCCAATGAGCTGTTCGCGATTGAGCCGATACTTATCATAAACCTCAAAGTCGCTCATGTTTTCCAAGGTGGGTCTCACCCTGTAGACACGAGGACCTCGAACCAGATGACCCCTTCGTCTCAGTCTGAGCCGCCGAGGCTGCCTGATTCGACCAACAGCTAGTTTGCCAATAGCAGCACCAGCAGCGTCTACCATGTCATCGTCATCCATCTTTCAAAACAGCGTAACAAGGTAAGCACTTGATCTGATGTGGATCACAAGTGATGCATTGGCCATGTTGTTTGGGGGATTTATAGTACAATTAGTCCAATGGTAGTGAGTTTGTAATGATTGCTGATTGTATTCACCTATTTGCCGAGATGTCAATATTGTATGCGTCCCTTTCAAATCGCACTAATACTGAATAACTTCCGGCTGTCATCTGTAGTATTGTATATATAAGTGATTGCCGAGATGTCAATATTGTATGCGTCCCATTAAAATCGCACTAATACTGAAGAACTTCCGGCTGTCATCTGTAGTATTGTATATATAAGTGATTGCCGAGATGTCAATATTGTATGCGTCCCATTAAAATCGCACTAATACTGAAGAACTTCCGACTGTCATCTGTAGTATTATATATATAAGTGATTTGCGATCTGACAATATTTATTAATTGTCCCATTGAAATCGCCTTAATAATGCTGTTCCAAACTGTTGTTTACGTATATGTTGTATTGTAGTATTGAGTGTTAAAGTTCCGAAAGGGGCGGTACAGTCGTGAATCTGTGATGTGTATGGTTGAATCTTCAAATGAGGTCATGATATTATTAACCTGCCTATGTAGTTCTGAAATCCTCATTGTGTTGTTGTATTTGACTACATTGTTATTGTGTGCTGAATAAAATCTAAATGTGTGCTTTGTGGTTGCGTGATGGGTGATGCGTGTTATGTACATCTACGTATATATTGTGATTGTGTCCCACATATGCTGACTTCTATATAGCGGTCTGGCATTGTTGTTCCTTCCCATAAAGTGACATCTGTAATCTGGTGTACTGATGTTCTTGTTGTACGTAATTCCTAATGGTTTCTGGTGATGGAATCATGATGTTAAAAGTACAGTAAAATCCATATGTTGTGTTTTGGGATTCCTATAGAGAATGTAATGTGTTTTTCCCCCGTCATTTGAATTCACATGTATGAGTGAATGTTAAAAGTAATGTATGTGCATCCATGACTGATCATGTGTTAAGCCTATGTAGATATGCTGTTGCTGCAAGCATATGAGTTGAATAACTGAAATGCAATAATAAAGGTAAATGAGATTTGTTTCCCATTGTGTAGTGTTTGTGAATCCTGAAAAGTTGACATTATTTTTGTGTCCGTTTAAATGTAATATTTTTAAAACAAAAATTTTGTTACTAGTGATGTTGATTTGTAGTTGATGTAATATAAAAGTCTGAAAGAATTTAATGGTGTTGTGAATATTCAAACAGTAAAATCCATAAATCCACCATAGGGAAATAGTCATTTCTTGATCTATTTATCATAGCTGGGTCTAACGCATGAAATCATGTCTTTTCTAGCGCTGGTATTTGGAGTTTTTCTGTCTACGCTATTTGCGTGCGTTAGGGAAATGAGGGTTTCGCGTGCACGAGCACGTCTTCCCAATAGAAGTCAATGGAGGCTCTAAAATTTGTTAATTTTTTTTTCTAAGACTGGTTTTCCTCGTAAAGTGAATGACGTCATGAGCTTTTGTGAAAAAGTAACTAAATCGTGTTCTTTTTGTGATAAATAAATATTTTGGGTATGTCATGTGGTGTATATTGTTTGTATGCATCGATGAGTGTATGTTTGTGATAATGTTATTAGTTAGATGTAGGTATATGAGGGTCTTTTCCCGTGTGTCAATGTAAGTCAATGGGAAAATGGATTTGTGTTGTTTTTTTTCTAACACCCGAGATCTCGCAACTTTAATCCTTTGTATTTTGATGAAAAATTATTAAATATGAAAAATAAATATAGTGTTGTGTTTGTATGAGTGTAAGTGTACTTTGTGTAATATTTGTTTTGTGATTCGTGGATGTTTATTTTGTCGGTATATGTTTACTACTGGTTCTGAGGTGTCGGTAGAAATTTGAGCATTAGGTGTTTTTTGAGTGTCGGTAACTGAACTCTAAATACCGGAGTCCGTAAGAAACCCGCGTTAGGAGCCTCTAACGCTGGTTTTCACAGCTAACGCCAAACTCCAAATCTAGGCCTTAGATTTTCAAGCTCAAACATGAAAGAGGTAGAATGTGTGTCCTCATCAGTAAAAGACTCCTGATTATCAAAAAAAAACTCATCTTCAGAAAACAACCTCTGCTGTCTGAGCCTGAAAACTATAAGGGCATCCTAAGGTGTTCTATTCTCTGGTGATGCAGAAGAACCTGATAAAGTAACTTTAGGATGACTTTCAGACATAGAACTTTTGCGCATATTTGGAGGAGGCATAGCCGCCACAACTTCAGAGAGCACAAACCTTTAACTCCTGGAACAAACGTTGAAGCACTCCCTGGTATTAAGGAAAGACATGGAGGAGAGAGTCCTATAAAGACAAGAGCAGCATTAAACTGTTATAATGCCTAATGTGACCCATTCAGGAATAGTAGGGATGAACTGATAACAATCCTGCAAAAGAGAAAAAAAAACTGTGCATACTTAGAGGAAGCATAGCTGCCACAGCTACAGAACACACACACCTTTAAACCCTGGAGCAAAATATCTCTTTCATTGAGGAAATAGAGGGATACCAAATTAGAGACAAGGTCATCATTACCCTGTTAGAATGCTTAATGTGATCCATTCAGGAATTACAAAGCTGTAATGGTATCCTGCAAAATAGAAAATAAAATTATCAGTGGATCTACCTTCTAAAGGATAATGTATGGTAGTGTGGAAAAATTTCAGTATGCTTCATTAAATGCACAGGAAAACATAGTATGCTCCATTAAAGAATATACAAACAGACAAAATAAAGACAGCCTCCATTTTTATTTTATTTTAAGGTAAATACATGAAAAAACAGTAAATAAAATGTTTGGAAATGTAATTGTGATCTTGTAGAATAACGTCTAAGGCATATGAGACAGACAACCTTGGACAATAAGTATTAAATGGAAAACCTCCTTGTGTAATATTAGTAAATAATAATAATGCACTGCATAATAATCTAGCCTGTCATAATAAATAATAAAATATTTTATCCTTCAATAATAAGACATTTGAAAAATTGCCGTTGCACTCAGAAACAAGAGAAGTTGAGGAATTTAAAAAAAAAGAGAACAATATTGCCCAGTTACCTTAAGATGCACCCATTCTACTGTGCTTACCAACTGAAGAAAAGACTGCTTCTAGCAGAGTCCATCCAGTAGTGTAAACGGACCAGTTCCCATGACACTTGTGGCAGGCTTGTGACTAACTCCTCACTAACCATTACGCCAATTTCCCCTCTCTCCCAAGTAGAAGCACTCTGAGGGGTAAAATGGGCCTCAAATTGGTTTGAGGACCCTCTCAACAAAGAATCTGGAGCACTTCAATTCTACACCTTACCCTTTGTGGAGGCAAATACATAATAGGAATACCAGAGAGGTGGGAGGGTTTAAGTGCTCTTAGAGCTTTGTGAATCTTTGCCTTCTCCTAGTGGCCAGGAGTTGAATCCCAGGAGTAATGGCTCGTGGACTTTCCCCCGTTGGGAAAAAAAAAATATTTTGTAGAAGAATATACACCTAGATTACAAGTTTTGTCGTTAAAGACCTGCGGGGCTAACGAGCCTTTTTTTTCCAGCGCTCACTTAAGCCAACGCTTGTATTACAAGTTTTCTGAATGGCTGCGTTAGCCTCAGAAAAGTGAGCATTGAGAAAATTTAGCTCCACTTCTCACTGTAATACCAGCGTTGCTTAAATCAGCGGTAAGCTGGCTAAAACGTGCTCATGCACGATTTCCCCATAGGAAACAATGGGGCTGAGCTGGCTGGAAAAAAACCTAACACCTGCAAAAAAGCAACGTCCAGCTTCTAATGCAGCCCCATTGATTCCTATGGGGAAATAAAAGTTATGTCTGCACCTAACACCCTAACATGAACCCTGAGTCTAAACACCCCTAATCTTACACTTATTAACCCCTAATCTGCCGCCCCCGATATAGCCGACACCTACATTATATTATTAACCCCTAATCTGCCGCTCCGGACACCGCCGCCACCTACATTATCCCTATGAACCCCTAATGTACTGCCCCAAACATCGCTGAACCCTACATTATATTTATTAACCAATATTCTGCCGGCCCCAACGTCGCCGCCACCTACATTACACTTATTAACCCTTAATCTGCCGACCGGACATCACCGCCACTATAATAAATGTATTAACCGCTAAACCGCCGCACTCCCGCCAAGCAAACACTATAGTAAATTTTATTAACCCCTAATCTGCCCCCCAATGTCGCCGCCACCTACCTACAATTATTAATCCCTAATCTCTCACACCCAACATCGCCGCTACTATAATAAAGTTATTTGGATCAGCCAATAGAATGCGAGGTCAATTCTATTGGCTGATCCAATCAGCCAATCGGATTGAACTTCAATCCGATTGGCTGATTAAATCAACCAATAGGAATTTTCCTACCTTATTTCCGATTGGCTAATAGAATCCTATCAGCCAATCGGAATTCGAGGGACGCCATCTTGGATGACGTCATTTAAAGGAACCGTCATTCTTCGTTAGGACATCGGAAGAAGAGGATGGCTCCGCGTCGGCTGGATAGAAGATGGACCCGCTCCGCTCCGATTGATTGAAGATAGAAGATGCCGCTTGGATGAAGACTTCTGCTGGATGGAGGACCTCTTCTGCCCCGATCGGATGAAGACTTCTGCCAGTCCGGATGTCCTCTTCTGGCCCATCGGTGCCCGACTGGGTGAACACAGCTCAAGGTAGGGTGATCTTCAATGGGGTAGTGTTAGTTTTTTTTAAGGGGGGATCGGGTGGGTTTTAGAGTAGGAGTGTGTGGGTGGTGGGTTGTAATGTTGGGGGGGTATTGTATTTGTTTTTTTTACAGGTAAAAGAGCTGATTACTTTAGGACAATGCCCCGCAAAAAGCCCTTTTAAGGGCTGGTAAAAGAGCTGATTACTTTGTAATTTAGTTTAGGACAGGGAATTTTATTATTTTGGGGGGCTTTTTTATTTTATTAGGGGGCTTAGATTAGGTTTAATTAGATTAAAATTCTTGTAATATTTTTTTATTTTTTGTAATTTAGTTTTTTTTATTTTTTGTAATATAGTTTAGTTTATTTAATTATATTTTATTTTAGATAATTGTATTTAATTTATTTAATTAATTTATTGATAGTGTAGTGTTAGGTGTATTTGTAACTTAGGTTAGGATTTATTTTACAGGTAATTTTGTAATTATTTTAACTAGGTAGTTATTAAATAGTTAATAACTATTTAATAGCTATTGTACCTAGTTAAAATAAATACAAAGTTGCCTGTAAAATAAATATAAATCCTAAAATAGCTACAATGTAACTATTAGTTATATTGTAGCTATATTAGGGTTTATTTTACAGGTAAGTATTTAGTTTTAAATAGGATTAATTTATTTAATTATAGTAATTTTATTTAGATTTATTTAAATTATATTTAACTTAGGGGGTGTTAGGGTTAGACTTAGGTTTAGGGGTTAATAACTTTTTTATAGTAGCGGCGAAGTTGGGGGCGGGAGATTAGGGCTTAATAACTGTAGGTAGGTGGCGGCGACGTTGGGGGGGGGCAGATTAGGGGTTAATAAAATTTACTATAGTGTTTGCTTGGCGGGAGTGTGGCGGTTTAGGGGTTAATACATTTATTATAGTGGGGGCGATGTCCGGTCGGCAGATTAGGGGTTAATAAGTGTAGGTAGGTGGCGGCGATGTTGGGGGGGCAGATTAGGGGTTTATAAGTATAATGTAGGTGTCAGCCATGTTAGGGGCAGCAGATTAGGGGTTCATAGGTATAATGTAGGTGCCGGCGGTGTCCGGTCGGCAGATTAGGGTTTAAATCATTTTATTATAGTGTTTGCGATGTGGGGGGGGGCCTCGGTTTAGGGGTTCATAAGTAGTTTATGGGTGTTAGTTTACTTTGTAGCACTGTAGTTAAAAGCTTTATGTTCCGGCGTTAGCCCATAAAACTCTTAACTACTGACTTTTAAATGTGGTAGGAGTCTTGGAGGTAGAGGCTCTACCGCTCACTTTCTCCAAGACTTGTAATACCAGCATTAGCCAAATCCCATTAAAAAGATAGGATACGCAATTGACGTAAGGGGATTTGCGGTATGGAAAAGTCGCGGAAGAAAAGTGAGCGGTAGACCCTTTCCTGCCTGACTTGTAATACCAGCGTTAGATAAAAAGCAGCGTTAGGACCCCTTAACGCTGCTTTTTAAAGCTAACGCAGAACTCGTAATCTAGCCGATAGTGTGGTGCATACAAGTCTGGATAAAGCAGGTTGCAGTTGGAAGATCAGAAGAGATAGTAATTTTAAGGAGGATATAATCTAAGTGAGTATGGAAACCTTAATTATTTTATGTAGCCTATCAATTTTGAGACTGAGTTAAAATTTTGTCTGCATAAAAAAATAAAACAATATAAGTCTGGAAACCACTCTGTCTGCTTATAACTAGTAATCCAGTAAACGCGGCCTGCATTTTTTTTTTTTTAATATATTTTTCTTCTCTGTAGCCTCATATTTGGAATTTCTTCTGGGCACTTATCATGGACTTATTATGGAGTGATGGTGGCAGGAAATCTAGAGAGTGGCGGGAATAACTATCTTTTGTATATGCAATTTTAAATCTCTCTCTCTCTCTCTCTCTCTCTCTCTCTCTCTAAGGGCCTGATTATGTACAGCTCTCTGCACTGGTGAGATCTGATTATCTACAGCTCTCTGCACTAGTGCTCTGAGGCTGTGGACATCAATCCGCCCAATGCTATACGATCGGGCTGATTGACACCCCCTGCTAATGGCCGATTGGCCATGAATCTGCAGGGGGGGGGAATTGCACAAGCATTTCTAGTGAAATGCTTGTGCAATGATAAATGCTGACAGCATTGGTGGACATGATACACTACATTGTATCATGTCCCCTTGCACTTTCATAAATCGGCCCCACTGTGTCAAAAAGATTAGATCTTACTAAAATTGGTGCACTTGGAAGTGGGAAAATTATAATTCACAAAACTGTTATTTTAGTTGTTGTCTAATTAATCTATTTAGATCTGTATGTGTTACAGTGCTAGCTAACACTCCTGAGTGTTTGATGAAATGGTGTGTGTGCAAAGAAACATGTTTCAATTTTTCAGTCATCTAGATTATGATGACTAAGTGTTCTTGGTTTTATGCCTTCTAATAAATATTTAAACATTTTATTGGATCGTGTAGTTTGCTGACTGCAAAGCTGGGGAGTGGAATATCCTATTAGGAAGCATTCTTTAGCCAGAGAGCCAGTGTGCTGAACCACGCCCAATTGTTTCAGCCTGCTCCGACCTGCACATGAGTATAAGATCTGCTGTAACATCACCGTCTGTTCCTTATACTGTTTACATAATGTGGCACCTCCTTTTTTGTTCCCTTATAAGGTTCTTCAAAGGATTATAATAGGTTTGGGAAAGATAAACCAAGAAATAAAACATAATTTGCAAATAAGTTTACTAGAAGCATTGAAAGGAAAAGGGGAAAATAGTTAAAATATTCTGACAATGAGTTTGTTATCGTTAATTGTTTATATCGTTTGTTTTCCTTGAAGTATGCTTTCTTCTCTAGCTGCTTTTTTTTCAACCTGCCGTGATTTAGCTTGTTGTGATATAGCTTACATATTGATCTTTCCCTTAAGAACATCCTGAGCTTTACCATTTAAACACATTTTTTTGTGTTCTTTTTTTGTTTTTGTTAAATACAAGAATTTCCAATTTTGTTCCACAATTGGGTCACATTTTGGATTTTAATAATGAAAGAGTTACACTATCATACACATAGGGGCCAATTTACTGTCGGACGGACATGATCAGCTGTAGCGTGTCAATCAAACTGATCGTATGAGATCGGGCGGATTGATATTCGCAGCTTTAGAGGCAGCGGACGAGTTAAGCGGCAGCGGTTTTAAGATCATTTCATAATTTTCAAGAAACTCATTAATATTTTTATTGATGGAAGCATTGACGAGGCAACTTTACAGATAAAATGTAAAATCTAATTAAATAATTAAGCATTTTTTCATAAATGTTTTGGCAAAGCTGGGTTTGATAAGAAATTAATTATTAACCAATGAAATTATTATTATTATTATTATTATTATTATAATTATTTTTAAAGCACCAATAGATTCCGCAGGACTAAGACAATTTTCTGGTAGAGTAACATCAGCTGAACAAAGAATATCTGATGCAGAGGATAAGTAAACGGCACAGGAAGGTTTTGAAAATCAATCACAAAGAAATAATATAAGAATTGCTGATTTAATAGAGTCCACTAAATTTTCATACTATCATCTGCCCATTTTAATTTTTACGTTATTCATTTTTTTATGGCGGCAGTTATAATTTGTACCTAATTTTCTCTTCTTTGGGCCAGATTACTAGAGGAGCACTATTTAGCATTCCCGCACATTTATATTCAAAGTTTTATTATTGAATCAGGTGAGTTAATCAATTCTGGTTTGCCTTTTATAGTCACAAATATTTTGTTAGGTAATTCCTGTTAACCTGGTCTTATCTGTCGATAATAACACTGGGTCAATCAGGAATCTGGTAATAATCTGTTTTTTTATGGTTTGCCAGGATTTTTAGCTTACCTGATTCTTGCCAGCTATGCTGAGAATTTAAATAACAAAAGTTTCTGTTTTGCTATTATACTCGCAAGCTACTGCAAATAAAATTATTTAGTGATAGTTTTCATTAGTTTTAACCTGATAATCATTAAATCATTGTAATTATGTATGTTTATTGATTTGCTTTATTTAAATATTGCTTATTATTTCTAATAATTCTTTTATAAACTGTTTGTTTATTGATCTGATCTCAGCAGTTTAATTAATAGACAAATTCAGAACTAAAAGGATTCAGGTTTTATATGTATTATCCTTTGCAAATGATATAATTCAGAGTGTTATTACATTGCACACATTGCCCCTGCAAAGTTGGTAACCACTATTATATATATAATGAGTTACATTATCAGAATGATATAGAGGTTCCATAATAGTTATTGTGTCTAAACACATAATACACTTTGCGGGTACACTACTGAAATAATAATAATAAAAATAATAATAATAAGGATAATATTCACAACATTTTATTTGGAGGCACAGCAGAGAGTTCAAATGCTCTATTAATTATCTTTTTTTGTTGTTGAAATGATTAGCATTTATCAGGTTTAAGTGTAAATTCTATATTTTTAAGCAGTAAACAGTTTTTCTCCTTTAAGTAGAAATGAAACTTTGAGCTTTCTTTGCTATCCTTGAGAAGAACGATAAACATTGTGAATGTTTTGGTTTTCAAAAAAAATCTCTCTTGTGTTTAGCTTTGTTGCAGAGAGAAAGATTTGTACTTTACATTTAAAGCAGCAGTACTGTTTTTCTATGTAATAAAGAATGATAACTATAAATTGCTAACTGCAAGAAACAAGTATTTATATTATATTCTGTCACAGAATCTAACTTAAAACTGATACGTTTATTTCAGTTGCAGTCTGCTGTCAAACTGAATCTCACAGATATTACAGAACTCTTACGGCGAGATTACGAGTTTTGCGTTAGCCTTAAAAAGCAGCGTTAAGGGGTCCTAACGCTGCTTTTTATCTAATGCTGGTATTACAAGTTTGGCAGGTAGAGGCTCACGCTCACTTTTCTTCCGCAACTTTTCCATACCGCAAATCCCCTTACGTCAGTTGCGTATCCTATCTTTTCTATGGGATTTGTCTAACGCTGGTATTACAAGTCTTGGAAGAAGTGAGCGGTAGACCCTCTCCTGGCAAGACTTCTACCGCATTTAAAAGTCAGTAGTTAAGAGTTTTATGGGCTAACGCCGGAACATAAAACTCTTAACTAAAGTGCTAACAAGTACACTAACACCCATAAACTACCTATTAACCCCTAAACCGAGGCCCCCCCACATCGCAAACACTATAATAAATATTTTTAACCCCTAATCTGCCGACCGGACATTGCCGCCACCTACATTATACTTATGAACACCTAATCTGCTGCCCCTAACATCGCTGCAACCTACATTATAGTTATTAACCCCTAATCTGCCGCCCCCAACGTCGCCGCAACCTAACTAACTTATTAACCCCTAATCTGCCGACCGGACATCGCCGCTACTTTAATAAATGTATTAACCCCTAAACCGCCGCACTCCCGCCTCGCAAAAACTAGTTAAATTTTATTAGCCCATAATCTGCCTGCCCTAACATCGCCAACACCTACTTACATTTATTAACCCCTTATCTGCTACCACCAATGTCGCCGCTACTATAATAAAGTTATACCCTAAACCTAAGTCTAACTCTAACCCTAACACCCCCCTAATTTAAATAAAATTTAAATACATCTAAATAAAATAACTACAATTAAATAAATTATTCCTATTTAAAACTAAATACTTACCTGTAAAATAAACCATAAGATAGCTACAATATAATTAATAATTACATTGTAGCTATCTTATGATTTATTTTTATTTTACAGGCAAGTTTGTATTTATTTTAAATAGGTACAATAGTTATTAAATAGTTATTAACTATTTAATAACTACCTAGCTAAAATAAGTACAAAATTACCTGTAAAATAAATCCTAACCTAAGTTACAATTACACCTAACACTACACTATCATTAAATAAATTACCTAAACTACCTACAATTAATTACAATTAAATACAATAAACTAAATTACGGAAACCCCCCCACTAAATTACAGAAAAAAATAAACACTGGATCAGCCAATCGGATTGAACTTGAATCTGATTGGCTGATTCCATCAGCCAATCAGAATTTTCCTACCTTAATTCCGATTGGCTGATAGAATCCTATCAGCCAATCGGAATTCGAGGGACGCCATCTTGGATGACGTCCCTTAAAGGAGCCTTCATTCATCGGTAGTCCGTCGGGGAAGAAGGATGTTCCGCGTCGGCGGAATGAAGATGGATCCTGAAGAAAAAGATTGAAGACCCCGCTTGGAAGATGACATCACCCGGATAGAAGACTTCTTCAGCGCCGATTGGAAGATGACATCGCCCGGATGGAAGACTTCTTCAGCGCCGCCTGGATGATGACTTCATCGGATGGAAGACTTCTTCAGCGCCCCTTGGAGGATCACTTCTGCTGCTCCGGATCTCCTCTTCGGTTCCATCAGTGGGTCGGCTGGCTGAAGACAACTCAAGGTAGGATGATCTTCAGGGGGGTAGTGTTAGGTTTATTTAAGGGGGGTTTGGGTTATATTAGGGGTATGTGGGTGGTGGGTTTTAATGTTGGGGGGGTTGTATTTTTCTTTTACAGGCAAAAGAGCAGTTTTCTTTTGGGGCATGCACCGCAAAAGGACCTTTTAAGGGCTGGTAAGGTAAAAGAGCTTTGAACTTTTTTAATTTAAAATAGGGTAGGGCATTTTTTTATTTTGGGTGGCTTTGTTATTTTATTAGAGGGCTTAGATTAGGTGTAATTAGCTTAAAATTGTTGTAATATTTGTAAAATGTTTGTAACTTATTTTTTTTATTTTTGTAACTTAGCTTTTTTTATTTTTTATACTTTAGTTAGTTTATGTAATTGTATTTAATTGTAGTTATTTGCAGTTAATTTATTTAATTAATTTAATGATAGTGTAGTGTTAGGTTTAATTGTAACTTAGGTTAGGATTTATTTTACAGGTAATTTTGTATTTATTTTAGCTAGGTAGTTATTAAATAGTTAATAACTATTTAATAACTATTCTAACTAGCTAAAATAAATACAAAGTTACCTGTAAAATAAATATAAATCCTAAAATAGCTACAATGTAATTATTAATTACATTGTAGCTATCTTAGGGTTTATTTTACAGGTAAGTATTTAGTTTTAAATAGGAATAATTTATTTAAGTATAGTGTAGTGTTAGGTGTAATTGTAACTTAGGTTAGTTTTTATTTTACAGGTAAATTTCTCTTTATTTTAGCTAGGTAGCTATTAAATAGTTAATAACTATTTAATAGCTATTGTACCTAGTTAAAATAAATTGAAAGTTGCCTGTAAAATAAAAATAAATCCTAAAATAGCTACAATATAATTATTATTTATATTGTAGCTATATTAGGGTTTATTTTACAGGTAAGTATTTAGCTTTAAATAGGAATAATTTATTTAATAAGAGTTAATTTATTTAGTTAGATTTAAATTATATTTAACTTAGGGGGTGTTAGTGTTAAGCTTAGACTTAGCTTTAAGGGTTAATAAATTTATTAGAGTAGCGGTGAGGTCCGGTCGGCATATTAGGGGTTAATACTTGAAGTTAGGTGTCGGCGATGTTAGGGAGGGCAGATTAGGGGTTAATACTATTTATTATAGGGTTATTGAGGCGGGAGTGAGGCGGATTAGGGGTTAATAACTTTATTATAGTAGCGGTGAGGTCCGGTCGGCAGATTAGGGGTTAATGATTGTAGGTAGGTGGAGGCGACGTTGGGGGCGGCAGATTAGGGGTTAATACATATAATATAGGGGTCGGTGGTGTTAGGGGCAGCAGATTACTGGTACATAGGGATAACGTAGGTGGAGGCGGTGTGCGGTCGGCAGATTAGGGGTTAAAAATTTTTAATAGAGTGGCGGCAATGTGGGGGGTCTCGGTTTAGGGGTACATAGGTAGTTTATGGGTGTTAGTGTACTTTAGAGCACAGTAGTTAAGAGCTTTATGAACCGGCATTAGCCCAGAAAGCTCTTAACTCCTGGCTTTTTTCTGCGGCTGGAGTTTTGTCGGTAGAGGCTCTACCGCTCACTTCAGCCAAGACTCTAAATACTGGCGTTAGAAAGATCCCATTGAAAAGATAGGATACGCAATTGACGTAAGGGGATCTGCGGTATGGAAAAGTCGTGGCTGCAAAGTGAGCGTTAGACCCTTACCTACAAGACTCTAAATACCAGCGGTAGCCCAAAACCAGCATTAGGGGCCTCTAACGCTGGTTTTGACGGCTAACGCCAAACTCTAAATCTAGCCGTTAATTACAGAAAATAAAAAAATTACAAGAAGTTTAAAATAATTACACCTAATCTAAGCCCCCTAATAAAATAAAAAATCCCCCCAAAATAATAAAAAGCCCTACTCTATACTAAATTACAAATAGCCCTTAAAAGGGCCTTTTGCGGGGCATTGCCCCAAAGTAATCAGCTCTTTTACCTGTAAAAAAAAGAATACAATACCCCCCCAACATTACAACTCACCACCCACACACCCCTACTCTAAAACCCACCCAATACCCCCTTAAAAAAACCTAACACTACTCCATTGAAGATCACCCTACCTTGAGCCGTCTTCACCCAGCCAGGCACCAGTGGTCATCCGATCCGTCCAGAAGTCTTCATCCGATGAGGTAGAAGAGGACATCCAGACCGGCAGAAGTCTTCATCCTATCCGGGCAGAAGAGGACATCCGGACTGGGAGACATCTTCATCCAAGTGGCATCTTCTATCTTCATCCATCCGACGAGGAGCGGCTCCATCTTGAAGACCTCCGGCGCCGAACATCCTTCTAGGCCGACGAACTAACAAAGAATGCTGGTTCCTTTAAATGATGTCATCCAAGATGGCGTCCCTCGAATTCCGATTGGCTGATAGGATTCTATTAGCCAATCAGAATTAAGGTAGGAAAAATCTGATTAGTTGATGCTATCAGCCAATCGGATTGAAGTTCAATCCGATTGACTGATTGGATCAGCCAATAGAATTGACCTTGCATTCTATTGGCTGATCCAATCAGCCAATCGGATTGAACTTCAATCCGATTGGATGATAGCATCAACCAATCAGATTTTTCCTACCTTAATTCCAATTGGCTGATAGAATCCTATCAGCCAATCGGAATTCGAGGGACGCCATATTGGATGACGTCATTTAAAGGAACCGTCATTCGCCGTTACTTTGTCGGCCTAGAAGGATGTTCCGTGCCGGAGGTCTTCAAGATGGAGTCGTTCCTCGTCGGATGGATGAAGATAGAAGATGCCGCTTGGATGAAGCCTTCTCCCGGTCCGGATGTCCTCTTCTGCCCGGATAGGATGAAGACTTCTGCCGGTCTGGATGTCCTCTTCTGGCCCATCGGATGAAGAATTCTGGACGGATCGGATGACCACTGGTGCCCGGCTGGGTGAAGACGGCTCAAGGTAGAGTGATCTTCAATGGGGTAGTGTTAGGTTTTTTTAAGGGGGTATTGGGTGGGTTTTAGAGTAGGGGTTGGAGCTGCGCATCTTCACCTGTCTCACGATTCGATTCGATTACGATTATCATCGTAACGATTCGATACGATTCGATTCTACGATGCATCGCAATGCATCACGATTACTGCACTATTTCTGCCCAATTTTTAAATTTTTCAGAAAAAAAAATTCAAGAAGTCAAAGTATTGAAATAAACTCTTTTTTTATTTTATTAGCTCAAAAAAGGACACTCTTCCTGTGGCAAAGTCTGAACACAGCAGACAACAACAGTTTATAGAACAGTAAATACTAAATGGCAATTGTTGTATTGGTTTGGAAACAATATTATGGCATCAAACTGTAGTTACAGAGTACGTAGTGTAAAAAGTGCAGTGCTCACAGTGTACTTCTTCAGTAAAAGAAAATATTTAAATGTATATATTATATATAGTAAGTAGTACACTATACACTTGTAAAGAAACATGAACAACAAATAAATGTCTAACCTATCTATGTTGGTTTTAATGTAATTTCTTTACTTACTTAGTAATAATAATATAATAATAGACATTAAATTAAAACCAAAATAGATAGGTTAAGCTTAAGTTACCACCATAATACCTTATTTGTGTGAAAATTGTCCTCAGAAAACAAAACATAAATCCCTTATAGGTACAAAATTACAGGTGCAGTCCACTGTGCCTTCATGACTGTCAATTTGTGGCAAACAAACATCACGTGAAGAATCTGGAACACAACACACAGCACAGAGTGTGCACACAACACACATGTTATTGTGACATATACAATTAGTTTACACAGTTACAGACTTACAATAGTACTAGAGAGAGAGACATTTAAAACAAGTAGCATTCAACTGAACTACTATAACTGCAGTTTCTTCTTGATGATTATATTATCTTTATGGGATCACAAATATAGTTAGTTATTAGTTACTGTTAAAGCAGTACTACACACAACTGAACAGTGACTGAGTCTGTCACTGAACAGTACACAGCAGTCACACACAAACAAACAATACATAAAAAAGGACACAGACATCAAGGAGTAAATCATGGTGAAGAAAGGGTGGCACGCCACTCACCTGAGGTGTGTGTGCTTTATTTTTGTATTGTGCTGTTGTGTGTGGCACTGGCACTGTGTGCTGTGTGTGCTGTACTGTCTGTAGTGTACAGTATATTTGTGATCCAATAAAGATTTACTCAAGGTTTACTCAAGGCTTTTCCTTCCCCTATAGTGGTTTGGCTTCAGTCTCACTCTCTGCATAGTGCACTCATAGACAGTTAGACAGTCACACTCACTAGACACTCAGACACTAGAGACACAGTGGGACACACACACAAACAAAAACATTCAAAGGCACCACAGCCAGTCAGCCACAGTCACACTCACACTCATAGACACTTAGACACTGGGACAGACACACAATCACATACAAACAAAAACATTCAAAGGCAGTTAATACACTCATCTCACACACACTCATAGAGAATGAGATACATACAAACTTTTCAAACTGGCACTCACTCACTCACAGACACACTCACACACTCATAAAGAGACAGTTAGACACTGCAGTACACACATTGTTATTGTTAACTGGTTGGTTATATTCGGTTAACCCCTACAGATCTGCCTGGGAGTGGGTGGGATGGCATTTGGGATTGGGATCATAAACAAAAACATATGATATCTTTCTTAAAGGGTCTATTTAAAATAGACAATTTTTAGTGTGAATGAATAATATTAATAATCCCTTATGCAGTGTGCACTATGCACTCACTGCATTGCAAACAATACAGGGGTGTGCTGTAAACAATAGCACAACATCTACAAAACAGAGCACTTCCTAATTGGCAAACATCACAGTAACACTAGAAGTAGTAATAGACATTATACAACAAGTAGCATTGAACTACTAGATTTACTAACTTTGATTATCTTTATGGGATCACAAATATATTGTTACACAACACACACACAGTCACAGTCACACACAGTCAAACAATACCAAAAAAACCACACATCATAAAAAGAGTGAATCATGGTGAAGGGTGACACTGACTGACATGCACACATGAGGTGTGTGCAGTTGTGTGTTGTTTCTTTTGTATTGTGTGTGTGTGACTGTGACAGAGTGACGTGGTCGGTCGTGTCGTGTAGTGTACTAGTATATTTTGTGATCCAACAAAGATTTACTCAAGGTTTTAAGCTTCATTTTTCAAAAAGCTATAAGCTATATAACAGTAACAAATATAAAATAACTTAACAGTAGTCTGCACTGGGCAGTGGGGCACACAGCACTTTCTTCTGGATGTGCCAAAAAACATTAAATATTAATATTATAAACCTGAATCACTACTCAGAATTATGGAATATGTAGGTTTTTCTGTAAGAACACTAGTTGATCCACATGCTCTGGTTTGAGGGTGCTTCTTTTTGCCGTTACCACATCTCCTGCAGTGGAGAAAACCCGCTCTGCAGACACGCTTGTACCTGGGATACACAAGTATCGCTTTGACAAATGAGAGAGGAGGGGAAATATGACCTCATGTACATGCCACCATTTCAAAGGGTCTTCAGTGAGAGGCAGACATGGGGCTTTACAATATTTCTCTATTTCCTCTTCAGCCTTGGCATAGGGGGTCTTGGGTTCTATTGTACCTTCAGTGTCAGTGAAAGACTGTCCCAGCAAAGTCATGAGAAGCGATGTGGACTTTCTTTTGGGAGGAGAAGGGTTATCCTCCTCGATGGCTGATTCTTCTTCCAGAGTTTCTTTTCCCTCAGGCAGTGGCACTTCATCCACGTTTGTCCTCCTAGATGTAACTGTACTAGTACACTCAATCTGTGTTTGAACAAAAGAATAGAAAAAATAACATTCATTATTACCTCGAGCAGCCAGCCAGCTAATGCTATGTGTGTGCTCAGAGAGACAGTAATGCATAAATAAATGCATGCAACAGCTCACATCTATTAGGAAGGACTCGGGAGTGGACAGAGGAGGAGGAAAGTTGACTGACTGTGGCGTTTTCAAACTGACTTATATAATAAACCTTGTACTCATTAAACTAGCTACTAATCAAGCTACTGCAGTGATAGCTAAGCCTATTTTGTATGGATGGTATGTTTTATGTTTGTTTTCAATTTATACATTTTTCAAGAAACATGATGCAATTAAAATTACCTCCAAGGATGCAGCCTCCTCAGTCACTCCTCTGTATATCTCCAATCTCTCCTCCTCTGTGAGAATAAAAGGCAGTCCCTTAAAACGAGGATCCAGGGCAGAGGGTGTATAAAGTATCTTCTTCTCTGCCTCACTGCTGTACCTCTTCAGGAGATCTGTTTTGATGGCATTCTTGATCTCATGGATCATGGGTGTGTCTCCCATGGTGTCTGTCATGTTCTGGAGCAGTTGTGCATTTAGAGGGGCGATGAGAGAAACAGTTGGATTGCGCTCTTCTGACATCAGTGTGGTTGCATCTTTCATTGGCTTTAATGCACTCACAGCATCCTCTGCATTTGACACATCTGTTTCGTTGAGAGTGCAGAGATCTGACTCACTTTTTCTGACTTCTGGAGACAACAATGTGGCACAGATTGCAGGTTGCTGTTCTAGGAACCTCTCGACCATGTCATATGAGCTGTTCCACCTTGTTGTCACATCAGTTATCAGCTTATGATTCTTCAGGCCAAGACATTTCTGTTTTTCTTTCAGACAGTGGTTTGCTGTAGTGCTGCGGTGAAAAAATGTTGATATTCGTCGCACTCTGTCTAAAAGCCTGGAGAGCGTGGCCACTTTCAGCGCCCGCTGGGATGCGAGATTCAGTGTATGGGCGAAGCATTTTACATGAGGGAATTTTCCAACTTGAGCAGCAACAATCATGTTCGAAGCATTGTCGGTCACAAGCACTACAGATTTATCGGACAGCTGCCATTCTTCCACGACACGAGACAGTAGCTCCGCCAGATGAGAACCCGTGTGAGACTCATAAACTGCTCTTGTTTGCAGCACATGCGACAAGATCTTCCAGTCCTTGCTAATGTAATGTGCAGTTACTGTTACATAAGACTCCGTCGTGACTGAAGTCCATGAATCACACGTTAGTGCGACTCGACTGGCTTGGCTCATTGATGCAATTACCTGAGCTTTTGTTTCTTGGTAGAGTGCAGGTATAACGTTTTCTGTTAAGTGATTGCGTGACGGGATCTTATAACGTGGCTCTAGTGTCTTCAACAGGTTGCGAAACCCAAGGTTTTCCACAACAGAGTAAGGCCGTAGGTCCTTCGCTATGAAAGTTGCCACAGCTTTGGTTATTCTCTTCCCTTTTTCAGAGTTGGGTGGCAAAGTTGACAGCATTGCATCAATTCTTGGCTGATGAGCTTCAGCTAGTCTTGTTATTTCCTTGGCAGCGGCAGGTGTTAGCATCTCAGAGTTAAAACGTCTAACGTGATTTCTCAAGTTAGTAGTATTCCCTAGGTATTTAATTTTTGTGTGACAGGCTTTACAAACCGCGTGCGTCTTGTCCAATTCGTGCTTTCCAGTATGTTCATAAAATCCAAAATGTGCCCAGATGCTTGCTTTTAAAATGCTAGGTGCATTTTTTATCTCTCTATCTTTTTTGTCTCCCTCTGTCATTTTAGCATGACATGTACATATGTGACGGATGATGTTGTTGTCAACGTCAAACTCTGTCAGTGTTAAAAAAAAAGAAAAAACACTAAGTTCCAGTTGTCATAATGTCAAGCCGCAAATGTAAAATCAACAAGTACTAGTATTAACTTCAACTACTTTGCCAATGCCATACATTTTGCGAACATAAATTTTAAAACAAATTGCATTGTGATCATTGCAGGGGACATCACTCACTCACTGACACTGTAAGTTACTGTAATATATTACACACTTAAAGGTGCAATGAAACCCAAACATTTACTTTCATGATTCAGATAGAGAATACAATTTTAAATAAACATCATAACTAACTTCTATTATTTAATTTGCTTCATACTTCTCAGATATCGTTTGTTGATGACATATTAGCAATGCATTGCACAGCACACACATTACTTACTAAGTATATAATACTTTGTGCACAAGGAGGAGGCTATGCATTTCAACAAAGGATAAGCAAATTATATAATAGGGAAAGTTGTTTAAAATTGCATGCACTTTCTTGAATTAATATATTATTAAAATATTAGAACTTCAGACCAGGCCATCCATCCATGTGAAAAACATGTAGATATAGATACAGATTAGACTAATAGAGACATTAGACAATAATAGTATACTATATTTATTTATAATACATTTTTTATATATGCAATATTATTCAATAATGCAGCAATTAATTATGCAGCAGCCTGAGCCTCAGTCAGCTCAGCAGTATTAGTAGTACATACTACGTTAAGTAAATAAGGCAAGTATTTAATTGTACACCTTATTGTGTAATAAATGTGATTGTGTACCCCTTATTGATTTGCTCTTTAAATAAGTTAATAATTAGTTTACCTATGGCAAGTAGTAGGCAGTTGAGGCAATAGGCAGGCATGGCAATGGCAATTATGGCATGGCATTGGCAAAATGTACAACGTTTTGGTAACTAAACAGTTAGTTAGTCTAATTCTCACCATAGGTCTCCTCCTCTGTCTCCCACAAAATAAAAATGAGCCCGCCGTGTAGCTGTATACCGCCGTGTATACTCGGAGTCGGAATCGTCATCACATTCACCATCATCAATCTCAGGCAACACACTCCTGCTTTGCTCCTACTGCGTAACTTCGGCACTTCCAGAGACCGCCCATGGAGCGCCCATGTTGCTTTGCTTTATTGGGTGACGTGACGTCAGTGACGTCAAAACGATGTACCGCGCACTTTCGCACACTTTCTGTTACTTGTCCTGGAGGCTGGTCACGTGGGTAACGTTAATCGATTATCGCGTCTCAGCCCATCGATACAGAATCGTTTCATGCCGCATCGCGATGCATCGTCAAAACGATTATTTTTGACAGGCCTAGTAGGGGTGTGTTGGTGGTGGGTTGTAATGTTGGGGGGATATTGTATTCTTTTTTTACAGGTAAAACAGCTGATTACTTTGGGGCAATGCCCCGCAAAAGGCCCTTTTAAGGGCTATTTGTAATTTAGTATAGGGTAGGGCTTTTTATTATTTTGGGGGGCTTTTTTATTTTATTAGGGGGCTTAGATTAGGTGTAATTAGTTTAAACTTCTTGTAATTTTTTATTTTCTGTAATTTAGTGTTTATTTTTTTCTGTAATTTAGTTTTTCTTTTTTTTTTCGTAATTTAGTTTATTGTATTTAATTGTAATTAATTGTAGGTAGTTTAGGTAATTTATTTAATGATAGTGTAGTGTTAGGTGTAATTGTAACTTAGGTTAGGATTTATTTTACAGGTAATTTTGTACTTATTTTAGCTAGGTAGTTATTAAATAGTTAATAACTATTTAATAACTATTGTACCTAGTTAAAATAAATACAAAGTTGCCAGTAAAATAAAAATAAATCATAAGATAGCTACAATGTAATTATTAATTATATTGTAGCTATCTTATGGTTTATTTTACAGGTAAGTATTTAGTTTTAAATAGGAATAATTTATTTAATTGTATTAATTTTATTTAGATGTATTTAAATGATATTTAAATTAGGGGGTGTTAGGATTAGGGTTAGACTTAGGTTTAGGGGTTAATAACTTTATTATAGTAATGGCGACGTTGGTGGTGGCAGATTAGGGGTTAATAAATGTAAGTAGGTGTCGGCGATGTTTGGGCAGGCAGATTAGAGGTTAATAAAAATTAACTAGTGTTTGCGAGGCGGGAGTGCGGTGGTTTAGGGGTTAATACATTTATTAAAGTAGCAGTGATGTCCGGTCGGCAGATTAGGGGTTAATGAGTGTTGTTAGGTTGCGGCGAAGTTGGGGGCGGCAGATTAGGGGTTAATTACTATAATGTAGGCATCAGCGATGTTGGGGGCAGAAGATTAGGGGTTCATAAGTATAATGTAGGGGGCGGCGGTGTCCGGAGCGGCAGATTAGGGTTTAATAGTATAATGCAGGTGTCGGCGATGTTGGGGGCGGCAGATTAGGGGTTAATTAGTGTAAGATTAGGGGTGTTTAGACTCGGGGTTCATGTTAGGGTGTTAATAACTTTATTATAGTAACGGCGACGTTGGTGGTGGCAGATTAGGGGTTAATAAATGTAAGTAGGTGTCGGTGATGTTAGGACAGGCAAAAGAGCAGTTTTCTTTGGGGCATGCCCCGCAAAAGGACCTTTTAAGGGCTGGTAAGGTAAAAGAGCTTTGAACTTTTTTAATTTAGAATAGGGTAGGGCATTTTTTTTATTTTGGGGGGCTTTGTTATTTTATTAGAGGGCTTAGATTAGGTGTAATTAGCTTAAAATTGTTGTAATATTTGTAAAATGTTTGTAACTTATTTTTTTTATTTTTTGTAACTTAGCTTTTTTTATTTTTTGTACTTTAGTTAGTTTATGTAATTGTATTTAATTGTAGTTATTTGTAGTTAATTTATTTAATTAATTTAATGATAGTGTAGTGTTAGGTTTAATTGTAACTTAGGTTAGGATTTATTTTACAGGTAATTTTGTATTTATTTTAGCTAGGTAGTTATTAAATAGTTAATAACTATTTAATAACTATTCTAACTAGCTAAAATAAATACAAAGTTACCTGTAAAATAAATATAAATCCTAAAATAGCTACAATGTAATTATTAATTACATTGTAGCTATCTTAGGGTTTATTTTACAGGTAAGTATTTAGTTTTAAATAGGAATAATTTATTTAAGTATAGTGTAGTGTTAGGTGTAATTGTAACTTAGGTTAGTTTTTATTTTACAGGTAAATTTCTCTTTATTTTAGCTAGGTAGCTATTAAATAGTTAATAACTATTTAATAGCTATTGTACCTAGTTAAAATAAATTGAAAGTTGCCTGTAAAATAAAAATAAATCCTAAGATAGCTACAATATAATTATTATTTATATTGTAGCTATATTAGGGTTTATTTTACAGGTAAGTATTTAGCTTTAAATAGGAATAATTTATTTAATAAGAGTTAATTTATTTCGTTAGATTTAAATTATATTTAACTTAGGGGGGTGTTAGTGTTAAGCTTAGACTTAGCTTTAAGGGTTAATAAATTTATTAGAGTAGCGGTGAGGTCCGGTCGGCATATTAGGGGTTAATACTTGAAGTTAGGTGTCGGCGATGTTAGGGAGGGCAGATTAGGGGTTAATACTATTTATTATAGGGTTATTGAGGCGGGAGTGAGGCGGATTAGGGGTTAATAACTTTATTATAGTAGCGGTGAGGTCCGGTCGGCAGATTAGGGGTTAATAATTGTAGGTAGGTGGAGGCGACGTTGGGGGCGGCAGATTAGGGGTTAATAAATATAATATAGGGGTCGGTGGTGTTAGGGGCAGCAGATTAGGGGTACATAGGGATAACGTAGGTGGAGGCGGTGTGCGGTCGGCAGATTAGGGGTTAAAAAATTTTAATAGAGTGGCGGCAATTTGGGGGGGTCTCGGTTTAGGGGTACATAGGTAGTTTATGGGTGTTAGTGTACTTTAGAGCACAGTAGTTAAGAGCTTTATGAACCGGCATTAGCCCAGAAAGCTCTTAACTCCTGGCTTTTTTCTGCGGCTGGAGTTTTGTCGGTAGAGGCTCTACCGCTCACTTCAGCCAAGACTCTAAATACTGGCGTTAGAAAGATCCCATTGAAAAGATAGGATACGCAATTGACGTAAGGGGATCTGCGGTATGGAAAAGTCGCGGCTGCAAAGTGAGCGTTAGACCCTTACCTACAAGACTCTAAATACCAGTGGTAGCCCAAAACCAGCATTAGGGGCCTCTAACGCTGGTTTTGAAGGCTAACGCCAAACTCTAAATCTAGCCGTTAATTACAGAAAATAAAAAATTACAAGAAGTTTAAAATAATTACACCTAATCTAAGCTCCCTAATAAAATAAAAAATCCCCCCAAAATAATAAAAAGCCCTACTCTATACTAAATTACAAATAGCCCTTAAAAGGGCCTTTTGCGGGGAATTGCCCCAAAGTAATCAGCTCTTTTACCTGTAAAAAAAAGAATACAATACCCCCCCAAAATTACAACCCACCACCCACACACCCCTACTCTAAAACCCACCCAATACCCCCTTAAAAAAACCTAACACTACTCCATTGAAGATCACCCTACCTTGAGCCGTCTTCACCCAGCCAGGCACCAGTGGTCATCCGATCCGTCCAGAAGTCTTCATCCGATGAGGCAGAAGAGGACATCCAGACCGGCAGAAGTCTTCATCCTATCCGGGCAGAAGAGGACATCCGGACTGGGAGACATCTTCATCCAAGTGGCATCTTCTATCTTCATCTATCCGACGAGGAGCGGCTCCATCTTGAAGACCTCCGGCGCCGAACATCCTTCTAGGCCGACGAACTAACAAAGAATGCTGGTTCCTTTAAATGATGTCATCCAAGATGGCGTCCCTCGAATTCCGATTGGCTGATAGGATTCTATCAGCCAATCAGAATTAAGGTAGGAAAAATCTGATTAGTTGATGCTATCAGCCAATCGGATTGAAGTTCAATCCGATTGACTGATTGGATCAGCCAATAGAATTGACCTTGCATTCTATTGGCTGATCCAATCAGCCAATCGGATTGAACTTCAATCCGATTGGATGATAGCATCAACCAATCAGATTTTTCCTACCTTAATTCCGATTGGCTGATAGAATCCTATCAGCCAATCGGAATTCGAGGGACGCCATCTTGGATGACATCATTTAAACGAACCGTCATTCGTCGTTAGTTTGTCGGCCTAGAAGGATGTTCCGCGCCGGAGGTCTTCAAGATGGAGTCGTTCCTCGTCGGATGGATGAAGATAGAAGATGCCGCTTGGATGAAGCCTTCTCCCGGTCCGGATGTCCTCTTCTGCCCGGATAGGATGAAGACTTCTGCCGGTCTGGATGTCCTCTTCTGGCCCATCGGATGAAGAATTCTGGACGGATCGGATGACCACTGGTGCCCGGCTGAGTGAAGACGGCTCAAGGTAGAGTGATCTTCAATGGGGTAGTGTTAGGTTTTTTTAAGGGGGTATTGGGTGGGTTTTAGAGTAGGGGTGTGTGGGTGGTGGGTTGTAATGTTGGGGGGATATTGTATTCTTTTTTTACAGGTAAAAGAGCTGATTACTTTGGGGCAATGCCCCGCAAAAGGCCCTTTTAAGGGCTATTTGTAATTTAGTATAGGGTAGGGCTTTTTATTATTTTGGGGGGCTTTTTTATTTTATTAGGGGGCTTAGATTAGGTGTAATTAGTTTAAACTTCTTGTAATTTTTTTATTTTCTGTAATTTAGTTTATTGTATTTAATTGTAATTAATTGTAGGTAGTTTAGGTAATTTATTTAATGATAGTGTAGTGTTAGGTGTAATTGTAACGTAGGTTAGGATTTATTTTACAGGTAATTTTGTACTTATTTTAGCTCGGTAGTTATTAAATAGTTAATAACTATTTAATAACTATTGTACCTAGTTAAAATAAATACAAAGTTGCCAGTAAAATAAAAATAAATCATAAGATAGCTACAATGTAATTATTAATTATATTGTAGCTATCTTATGGTTTATTTTACAGGTAAGTAGTTTTAAATAGGAATAATTTATTTAATTGTATTAATTTTATTTAGATGTATTTAAATTATATTTAAATTAGGGGGTGTTAGGATTAGGGTTAGACTTAGGTTTAGGGGTTAATAACTTTATTATAGTAATGGCGACGTTGGTGGTGGCAGATTAGGGGTTAATAAATGTAAGTAGGTGTCGGCGATGTTTGGGCAGGCAGATTAGAGGTTAATAAAAATTAACTAGTGTTTGCGAGGCGGGAGTGCGGTGGTTTAGGGGTTAATACATTTATTAAAGTAGCAGCGATGTCCGGTCGGCAGATTAGGGGTTAATGAGTGTTGTTAGGTTGCGGCAAAGTTGGGGGCGGCAGATTAGGGGTTAATTACTATAATGTAGGCATCAGCGATGTTGGGGGCAGCAGATTAGGGGTTCATAAGTATAATGTAGGTGGCGGCGGTGTCCGGAGCGGCAGATTAGGGTTTAATAGTATAATGCAGGTGTCGGTGATGTTGGGGGCGGCAGATTAGGGGTTAATTAGTGTAAGATTAGGGGTGTTTAGACTCGGGGTTCATGTTAGGGTGTTAATAACTTTATTATAGTAACGGCGACGTTGGTGGTGGCAGATTAGGGGTTAATAAATGTAAGTAGGTGTCAGTGATGTTAGGACAGGCATATTAGAGGTTAATAAAAATGAACTAGTGTTTGCGAGGCGGGAGTGCGGCGGTTTAGGGGTTAATACATTTATTAAAGTAGCGGCGATGTCCGGTCGGCAGATTAGGGGTTAATAAGTGTAGTTAGGTTGCGGCGACGTTGGGGGCGGCAGATTAGGGGTTAATAACTATAATGTAGGCGTCAGCGATGTTGGGGCAGCAGATTAGGGGTTCATAAGTATAATGTAGGTGGCGGCGGTGTTCGGAGCGGCAGATTAGGGGTTAATAGTATAATGCAGGTGTTGGCGATGTCGGGGACGGCAGATTAGGGGTTAATTAGTGTAATATTAGGGGTGTTTAGACTCGGGGTTCATGTTTGGGTGTTAGGTGTAGACTTAGAAAGTATTTTCCCATAGGAAACAATGGGGCTGCGTTAGAAGCTGGACGCTGCTTTTTTGCTGGAGTTAGGTTTTTTTTTCAGCTGTCTCAGCCCCACTGTTTCCTATAGGGAAATCGTGCATGAGCACGTTTTAGCCAGCTTACCGCTACCGTAAGCAAAGCTGGTATTACAGTGAGAAGTGGAGCTAAATTTGCTCAACGCTCACTTTTCTGAGGCTAACGCAGCCATTCAGAAAACTTGTAATACCAGCGTTGTCTTAAGTGAGCGGTGGATAAAAAAGGCTCGTTAGCACCGCAAGTCTTTACCGACAAAACTTGTAATCTGGCAGTATGTTTCTTTATTGAACTGGTCTCATTAGTCTAATTAATAGACAAATTCAGAAGTAAAAGGATTCAGGTTTTATATGTATTATCCTTTGCAAATGATATAATTCAGAGTGTTATTAAATTGCACACATTGCCCCTGCAAAGTTGGTAACCACTATTTTATATATATTGAGGTACATTATCAGAATGGTATAGAGGTTCCATAATATTTATTGTGTCTAAGCACATAATATACTTTGCAGGATAATATTCACAAAAGTGTGCTCATTAGAATAGGTCTAGAAACAGCCAATGCAAGTGGAACCAACATTACAAGATCAGTCACTGCAAAATGTTTATATTTCCAACATAAAAATGTAAGTATTGAGTAAATATAGGAAATCAAAACAGCTGGAGGTAGAAGAAAAAAAAATATATTACCTTTCCAAGACTTTTTCTTTGATAATTACAAAAAGGAAGGAATTGTCTTTAATATTTTCCAAATTGATTGAAGCAGGAAAATATATCATTATTTTAAATGTTTTTTATAATTATTCCTTGGAATGTAGGAGGTGTAACATCCCCAATCTAAAGGAAAGCATTACATTAGCATCTTAGGCAATTGAGTACAGATATCTTACAAGAGACACGTCATAATCAAAGTTAACTTAATATTATATTGAAATAACTTGATGCCAAAGCTACATTATCTGTTTTTTTTGTATAGACCAAACATCTTTGATCAAATCTTTTGGTAAAAACTGTAAGCTCAGTTATTAGAACATGTCAAATCAAATTTAGTAATAGGAATAGAAGGTATTAATGAAAGTTCTTCTACATACTAATACAATACATTTATGTAGCTAGTGGCATATAGTAAAAAAAGCTAAATTAAATGCTCACTTAAAGGGACACTAAACTCAGATGTTTTCTTTAATGAATCAGATAGAGCATGCAATTTTAAGCAACTTTCTAATTTACTCATATTATAAATATTTATTTGTTCACTTGCTATCTTTATTTATAAAATGGGAATGTAAAGCTTAGGAGCCGGCCCATTTTTGGTTCAGCACCTGGTTAGAGCTTGCTGATTGGTGGCTAAATGTAACCACTAATAAGAAAGCACTATCCAGGGTGCTGAACCTAAAATGGGACAGTTCATAAGCTTTATATTCCTTATTTAAATAAAAATAGCAATAGAACAAAGAAAATTTGATCATAGGAGTAAATAAGAAAGTTACTTAAAATTGCATGCTCTATCTGAATCGTTAAAGAAAAGATTTGGATTTACTATCCCTTTAAATTGCTTTGACAATGTTTTGCCTCATATTTTACCTGGGGAACTTGGTTGCATCTTATATGTAGAAATACTTTCTATCCAAAAAGATTTTATACTTCACTGTAATTATGTTATCATTACTAACATATAGAAAGAAAAATCTGACAGAAAAGCAGACTGCATTTATATAAAATGAATTATGGATTATTTCACATTTGGTGCATTCCTTTTTTTGCTCAAGGCCACTCCACTAAATGACATACAAATAGAACCACTGTACTAAACTATATAGATGATACCAGAGGGTGACATTAGCCTTTCAGATAAATGCTAGCTAATTAAAATATGAAGTCAAATTTGCATCACTATGTTATTTGTTAAATTCATTTTACAATCTTACAGCCTCACTGGATAATATAACTCAAGATGAAACTGTTTTCATACTAAATCTTTTTTTTTCTTTTCTTTTTTTTCTTAACACTAAAGTGAATAAAGTCTGCTATCTATCAAATATATAAAAAGTTGAAAGTAAAATGTTTGCGAGTGAGCAAAAGCCGATGCCTGCTAACTTGAGAAGTTTGGATATTGCAACTGCGTTAGCTTCTCCCCATAGGCTTCAATGGATCGCAAACTGGAAAAAACTTAACACTTATTGCTCACGCACTAACCCGACACCGCGTTCATCCTACAGCACAAACCCAAAGGTAGTTATTCATATTTTACATTACAATGTTTTTCAAATAGAAAAAAAATGTTCTATTTATTTTTAAGAGATATTTCTATATATATCTGACGTATTTTTTGTAAAATATATATATATATATATATATATATATATGTGTGCGTGAATATACATAGGTATAGGTGTATTCAGATATTTATAGGAATAACTATTTAAAAACACATAAAATATTTTCTCCTATGTGAAGAAGATTGGAATATAAAATATTTACAGTACATATATATTAAAACACATTGGGCTAGATTACAAATAGAGCGTTAAATTATTGTGCTCCCGCAAACGGGCAAATTTACCCATTTGCGGGAGCGCAATATTTAACCAGCTATTATAAGTGGCTGACTATTGCTACCATGACCTTGTGGTAGCAAATAGCACTCCGAATATTAACCAGAGATTAGATCTCTGGTTAATTTTTTAATAGTGCCCCAAATGCCCTCAAAATAGGGGGCATTGTAGGTAACACTACACTAGGAAGTTTTGGAGCTTTAAAGTTGGTGGAAGTGGGGTGTTAGAAAAAAAAAAACTGCACTGAAAAGTACCTTTACATTGCGGACTATGGGAACTGTGTGTAAATATACACATATTAACACATAAATATATATGTATATAATCATATATATATATATATATGTATATAATCATATATATATATATATATATATTTATATATATATTTTTTTTAAATGCTGCTCATCGCTGCGCTACTTACCCCCTTCCCTGCGCAAGGTTCTGATGCTGTCTCGCGCTCACATTGCAATTAACTTGTAATTACCAGCGCACATTATAGTGCAAGCGATATTTAGCCCTTTATTTTTTCATGTTTTAAGGTATTTGAAAGGAAAGGGCTCCAAAGTATATATACATATCTCTATATAAATAGATAAATACATATGTACACACATATAAACATATATATATATATATATAAATATATATATATATATATATATATATATATATATACACACAAAGTCCAGGTTAGAACTGCACACCATGTAGTTTAAAGCATCTGCCAGGGTGCAACGTCAAAAAAGAATATCCATTGTGCAAAAAAGACAGCACTCACTGGTCTTCTATATAAATAAAAATTAACTTTTAATAATACAAAATATTAAAAAGCAAGGGTAAACATGACGTTTCAATGTCTAACTGGCATCTTTATCAAATGTCCCAAAGACAAGCAAGATGGTTCCTAAGAGGTTACATCAGCTATGTGATGTTCCAATGTGAGCATAAAGATTCTGGCTTTCTTTTCTCTCTTTGTAGTGATTACCGATTTGACAAAGAGGCTGCTATCAGCTGTTCGTGATCCTTTTCGCGCCGCAGTGAGACTGGTCCGTCACACCCACATATATGTTGATTGGTTGAAGTGTTGTATGTCAATCCCGGCAGTGTTTTACTCCAACCGCATGGCTAATTACCATATCAGTGCGTTGTTCCATATTCTCCGCCCTCCATTGATGCAGCTAGCCAATCTTATGGCTCTGTAGAACTCGAACGTCATCATGCACGCCCACCAGTTACGCCTTACTTGCAATTGGGGCCAATCAGGAGAAGGACCTTGTGCAAATGATCGTTCCATATGCTTCTGGCATAACGATGTCGTATTCAGCAAACATAAGCCTCATTAGGTCTCAGACGATTTTCATGCATGTTCGATCCTCACATTTTTTGCCATGGACGCAGTGTGTGTCAACACTATGTGGTAAGGTAGATTACGGGGTATGTCACACATATATTTATTTAGACCATACAATATATGCCCCACACATTGCGGGTACACCCCTGCACATTCTTTGTACTGCACCTTGATGAAACAGTAACAAGCTCATATCCAGTATAGTAATATCGTGTGGGGTGTTGGAACCTCTCATGCCGCTTTGTAAGTCCACTCATCGTCCAGTAATATGAAAGCCAGAAAGAAAAAGTGTAACAAAAGAAAAAAGAAAAAGTTAAGAACATAGTTGGAACTGTATCCATTGAAAAGTCCCATGTTATATACTTGCAGCAAAAGGAGGATAGCATAACACTTATGCTGGAACAGAGTATAAGGAACCTTGTTTATCCAATAAAGGGTCCAAAGTCTAGTTTAATGTTGAGTCCTTTTGGGGACACAGTGTCCAGCATGTAAATCCATCTGGACTCCAATTTCAGCAACATTCTAGCTCGATCTCCCCCCCTCCTGGATGCAGGCAAATGATCAATGATCATACAACGTAAACTTGATATATTATGTTTATGTGTGGCAAAGTGTTGAGCCACAGGAAGATCTGATGTCCCTTGTTTCAATGCCTCTCTAACGGCTAGATTTAGAGTTCGGCGGTAGCCGTCAAAACCAGCGTTAGAGGCTCCTAACGCTGGTTTTGGGCGCCCGCTGGTATTTGGAGTCAGTGATTAAAGGGTCTAACGCTCACTTTACAGCCGCGACTTTTCCATACCGCAGATCCCCCTACGCCATTTGCGTAGCCTATCTTTTCAATGGGATCTTTCTAACGCTGGTATTTAGAGTCGTTTCTGCAGTGAGCGTTAGAGCTCTAACGACAAGATTCCAGCCGCCTGAAAATAGCAGGAGTTAAGAGCTTTCTGGCTAACGCCGGTTTATAAAGCTCTTAACTACTGTACCCTAAAGTACACTAACACCCATAAACTACCTATGTACCCCTAAACCGAGGTCCCCCCACATCGCCGCCACTCGATTAAAATTTTTAACCCCTAATCTGCCGACCGCCACCTACGTTATACTTATGTACCCCTAATCTGCTGCCCCTAACACCGCCGACCCCTGTATTATATCTATTAACCCCTAACTTGCCCCCCACAACGTCGCCGCAAGCTACTTAAAATAATTAACCCCTAATCTTCCGACCGCAAATCGCCGCCACCTACGTTATCCCTATGTACCCCTAATCTGCTACCCCTAACATCGCCGACCCCTATGTTATATTTATTAACCCCTAATCTGCCCCCCACAACGTCGCCGACACCTACCTACACTTATTAACCCCTAATCTGCCGAGCGGACCTGAGCGCTACTATAATAAAGTTATTAACCCCTAATCCGCCTCACTAACCCTATCATAAATAGTATTAACCCCTAATCTGCCCTCCCTAACATCGCCGACACCTAACTTCAATTATTAACCCCTAATCTGCCGACCGGAGCTCACCGCTATTCTAATAAATGTATTAACCCCTAAAGCTTAGTCTAACCCTAACACTAACACCCCCCTAACTTAAATATAATTTTTATCTAACGAAATAAATTAACTCTTATTAAATAAATAATTCCTATTTAAAGCTAAATACTTACCTGTAAAATAAACCCTAATATAGCTACAATATAAATTATAATTATATTATAGCTATTTTAGGATTAATATTTATTTTACAGGCAACTTTGTAATTATTTTAACCAGGTACAATAGCTATTAAATAGTTAAGAACTATTTAATAGTTACCTAGTTAAAATAATTACAAATTTACCTGTAAAATAAATCCTAACCTAAGATATAATTAAACCTAACACTACCCTATCAATAAAATAATTAAATAAACTACCTACAATTACCTACAATTAACCTAACACTACACTATCAATAAATTAATTAAACACAATTGCTACAAATAAATAAAATTAAATAAACTATCTAAAGTACAAAAAATAAAAAAGAACTAAGTTACAGAAAATAATAAAATATTTACAAACATAAGAAAAATATTACAACAATTTTAAACTAATTACACCTACTCTAAGCCCCCTAATAAAATAACAAAGCCCCCCAAAATAAAAAATTCCCTACCCTATTCTAAAATACAAATATTACAAGCTCTTTTACCTTACCAGCCCTGAACAGGGCCCTTTGCGGGGCATGCCCCAAGAATTTCAGCTCTTTTGCCTGTAAAAAAAAACATACAATACCCCCCCCCCCAACATTACAACCCACCACCCACATACCCCTAATCTAACCCAAACCCCCCTTAAATAAACCTAACACTACCCCCCTGATGATCTTCCTACCTTGTCTTCACCATGCCAGGTTCACCGATCCGTCCTGGCTCCAAGATCTTCATCCAACCCAAGCGGGGGCTAGACATCCACTGAAGAAGTCCAGAAGAGGGTCCAAAGTCTTCCTCCTATCCGGCAAGAAGAGGACATCCGGACCGGCAAACATCTTCTCCAAGCGGCATCTTCTATCTTCTTCCATCCGATGACGACCGGCTCCATCTTGAAGACCTCCAGCGCGGATCCATCCTCTTCTTCCGACGACTAGACGACGAATGACGGTTCCTTTAAGGGACGTCATCCAAGATGGCGTCCCTCGAATTCCGATTGGCTGATAGGATTCTATCAGCCAATCGGAATTAAGGTAGGAATTTTCTGATTGGCTGATGGAATCAGCCAATCAGAATATAGTTCAATCCGATTGGCTGATCCAATCAGCCAATCAGATTGAGCTCGCATTCTATTGGCTGTTCCGATCAGCCAATAGAATGCGAGCTCAATCTGATTGGCTGATTGGATCAGCCAATCGGATTGAACTATATTCTGATTGGCTGATTCCATCAGCCAATCAGAAAATTCCTACCTTAATTCCGATTGGCTGATAGAATCCTATCAGCCAATCGGAATTCGAGGGACGCCATCTTGGATGACGTCCCTTAAAGGAACCGTCATTCGTCGTCTAGTCGTCGGAAGAAGAGGATGGATCCGCGCTGGAGGTCTTCAAGATGGAGCCGGTCGTCATCGGATGGAAGAAGATAGAAGATGCCGCTTGGAGAAGATGTTTGCCGGTCCGGATGTCCTCTTCTTGCCGGATAGGAGGAAGACTTTGGACCCTCTTCTGGACTTCTTCAGTGGATGTCTAGCCCCCGCTTGGGTTGGATGAAGATCTTGGAGCCAGGACGGATCGGTGAACCTGGCATGGTGAAGACAAGGTAGGAAGATCATCAGGGGGGTAGTGTTAGGTTTATTTAAGGGGGGTTTGGGTTAGATTAGGGGTATGTGGGTGGTGGGTTGTAATGTTGGGGGGGGGGTATTGTATGTTTTTTTTTACAGGCAAAAGAGCTGAAATTCTTGGGGCATGCCCCGCAAAGGGCCCTGTTCAGGGCTGGTAAGGTAAAAGAGCTTGTAATATTTGTATTTTAGAATAGGGTAGGGAATTTTTTATTTTGGGGGGCTTTGTTATTTTATTAGGGGGCTTAGAGTAGGTGTAATTAGTTTAAAATTGTTGTAATATTTTTCTTATGTTTGTAAATATTTTATTATTTTCTGTAACTTAGTTCTTTTTTATTTTTTGTACTTTAGATAGTTTATTTAATTTTATTTATTTGTAGCAATTGTGTTTAATTAATTTATTGATAGTGTAGTGTTAGGTTAATTGTAGGTAATTGTAGGTAGTTTATTTAATTATTTTATTGATAGGGTAGTGTTAGGTTTAATTATATCTTAGGTTAGGATTTATTTTACAGGTAAATTTGTTATTATTTTAACTAGGTAACTATTAAATAGTTCTTAACTATTTAATAGCTATTGTACCTGGTTAAAATAATTACAAAGTTGCCTGTAAAATAAATATTAATCCTAAAATAGCTATAATATAATTATAATTTATATTGTAGCTATATTAGGATGTATTTTACAGGTAAGTATTTAGCTTTAAATAGGAATTATTTATTTAATAAGAGTTAATTTATTTCGTTAGATGTAAATTATATTTAAGTTAGGGGGGTGTTAGTGTTAGGGTTAGACTTAGCTTTAGGGGTTAATACATTTATTAGAATAGCGGTGAGCTCCGGTCGGCAGATTAGGGGTTAATAATTGAAGGTAGGTGTCGGCGATGTTAGGGAGGGCAGATTAGGGGTTAATACTATTTATGATAGGGTTAGTGAGGCGGATTAGGGGTTAATAACTTTATTATAGTAGCGCTCAGGTCCGCTCGGCAGATTAGGGGTTAATAAGTGTAGGCAGGTGTCGGCGACGTTGTGGGGGGCAGATTAGGGGTTAATAAATATAATATAGGGGTCGGCGATGTTAGGGCAGCAGATTAGGGGTACATAGGGATAACGTAGGTGGCGGCGGTTTACGGAGCGGCAGATTAGGGGTTAAAAGTGTAATGCAGGGGTCAGCGATAGCGGGGGCGGCAGATTAGGAGTTAATAAGTGTAAGGTTAGGGGTGTTTAGACTCGGGGTACATGTTAGGGTGTTAGGTGCAGACTTAGGAAGTGTTTCCCCATAGGAAACAATGGGGCTGCGTTAGGAGCTGAACGCTGCTTTTTTGCAGGTGTTAGGTTTTTTTTCAGCTCAAACAGCCCCATTGTTTCCTATGGGAGAATCGTGCACGAGCACGTTTTTGATGCCGGCCGCGTCCGTAAGCAACTCTGGTATCGAGAGTTGCATTTGCGGTAAAAATGCTCTACGCTCCTTTTTTGGAGCCTAACGCAGCATTTGTTTGAACTCTCGATACCAGAGTTAAATTTATGGTGCGGCCAGAAAAAAACCCGCGGAGCGTTAACAGCCCTTTTACCGCCAAACTCCAAATCTAGCCGTTATGGAGCATCTGTGGTTAGCCATACGGTCTTCGAACGGGGTGGTCGTTTTACCCACATAAAATAAGGAACAGAGACAAATCAATATGTAAATGACAAAGGAGCTGTTGCAATTCAAACGATGGCAGATAGTGTATCTTTTATTCTTATGCAGATGCTGGAAAGAGTCCCCTGTCTGCATGGAATTGCAATTAACACATTCCCCACATTTATAACATCCATTCTTCCGTGATTAAAGCCATGTATCAGCTTGATTGGGACCTTTGTGGTCCGTTTTGACAAGTAGATCTCTGATGCTCTTGGCACGTCTGTATACCACTCTTGGTTGTTTTGTTTTCCAAGTTGCTAGACTTTTGTCGGTTTCAAGGAGATCCCATCTTTTATGTATAGAATCACTTATGGTGGTATGTAATGGCGTGAATGTGGTGATAAAATTTAATGTTTTATCATCCATGTCAGTTATTGTTCTAGTCATTGTGAGTGTCTCTTGGTTGGACCCAGTCAGCATCTGTCTTGCCATTGTGATGTCTCTTTTGTCATAATGTCTTGCTTCAAGTTTCAGGCACATAGAGCCCAACTGTGACTCTCGAATTGCCGGTTCAGAGTTATTTCTGATCACTCTAGTGAGTTGGGAGGAGATAATATCTTGCTTCTGGTGCCATGGATGGTAACTAGAGGCAAGTAACAGTGAATTCCTATCAGTACTTTTGGTATATAGGGATGTGCCAAATCTAATGTGTTGTTGTGTTTTAACTTTAAATATATTGAGATCAAGAAAGTGTATTTGATTACTATCAAATTCCATTTTAAATCTAATGGGTGTGTCCATCTGGTTCAATTGTTCCACCCACTTTAGTAAATCAGTTGCACTCCCAGGCAAAATCAAAAACAAATCGTCAATATATCTAGTGTACATCTGGATGTTTGGGTGTTCAATAGGTTGCTTAATATGTGATTCATACCATAGCATAAAAATATTTGCATAGACAGGGGCCATGTTTGACCCCATGGCCGTACCTGCTACCTGTAAATAAAAAACTTTTCAAAGGAGAAATAATTTTTTGTGAGACAGTGCTCCATTAATTCCAAAAGGAAGTCCAATGGAGGACCACTGTAGTGTAGGTTCCCTGTGACTATGGATCTGACAGCCTCCAGGCCATCCAAATGTGGGATGACAGTATAGAGGCTGTCAACATCCATAGTCACAAGGATATCATCGTCCGTCAAAGTTTCAAAAGTATGAAGTTTGCGGATCATGGCTGTCGAATCTTGCAAATAAGACATAGAATTAGTTACTATAGGTTGAAGATGGTAGTCAATATACTGTGCTAAACCCGAACAAATAGACTCCCTGGCAGACACTATTGGTCTCCCAGGGGGGTGCACTAGCGACTTATGTATCTTTGGCAACAAATAAAGTATGGGAGTCTTAGAATGGTCGATAGTAAGAAAATCACTCTCCTGAATAGTTAAGTATCCTTTATTGAGCCCAAACTCAATAGATTTGTCAATAAGTTTTTTGAAAGTCATAGTAGGATTAAAGGAAAGTTTTTTATAAGTTGAAGTATCAGATAGCTGACGAAGTGCCTCTAATTTATAATCATCGTAGTTCTGTATCACGATGGCACCCCCCTTATCGGCGGGGTGTATGGTGATGGTATGATCACGCATCAGGGTATCAAGGGCTATTTGTTCTTGTTTGGATATATTGGAAAAAACTTGTTTGTCAGGATTACCTTTACAATCAGACCTAATCATCCTAGTGAAACTACGTATGGATGACTGTAGAGTGGGCGGGTCAAAACTAGATGGTTTTTTAAACTTACTATTGGAGTTAATGTGTGGTTGGTCTTTAAAGAATTCCTTAATATTTAACTGTCTTTGGAACCGATGGATATCTACTTCAGCTTGAAAGTTATCTGGTCTAAGATTGGGAATAAAGGAAAGTCCTTTGTTTAGCTGTCAAAGGTCTGGAACTCAAGTTGTAAACTATGTTTATTTCTTGTGAGTGAGTTTTCTTCTTGTTCCCCCCTCGTCTGATATGCCTCCTTCTAAGTTTTCTGATTGTGTATGTGTATTCTTATTAGCTGATCTAGTAGTGATAGAGCCCCCCTGGGGTTGTAGGATCCCTGTTTTAGTGCTGGTAGAATTACTGTCACTTCCTGACCTCTCACAGCTACTAGTGTCAACAGTCTCAACAGTGGTTTTTGTTCTTAAATGGGTGCATCGTCTAGGATTATATTCCCTTTGTCTATCTTCTCCTCCATGTAACCATTTATAAATCCTCTTCTCTCTGTAATCAGTCTCTACTGTGGAGAGTTTTCTGTTTTTGAAAGCTAACAATTCACTGTTATACTTTTTAATCAGTGAATCTAATTTTGTCACCCAATTATCAGATTTATCATCTACCAGTACTTGATAGCTTTCAGTTTTGATTATCTCTATCTCAATCTGTATCTTAGTTTCTAAACGAGAGATCTCTTGGATAGTGAGTAGAATTAGATCATAAGAGCATTTATTTAAAATGCAGCACCATTTTCTACAGAACACAGGGTTTGGTCTACCTAGTGTGGGTACGTTAGTAACTCTGAAGCCTCTTAGTATCAATTTGTTTTTGTAATAATTAGACAAATAAAAGGCATGTAAATTATAATCAATTTTACGTTTGTTCAAATTAAGAAGCTTATGATATATATCAATAGGGATATCTCCCCTCAACTCACGCAGATCAGTGGTGTTTAAGATACGTGCAGCATCATCATCAGTAAATATGAACGTGTCTGTTGTCACCAGATCCTCATCAGTGCTGTTGGTAGTGCATCCTAGGGGAGAATGGCTTATGGCTCCAGCTTCCATGGATGAAAGAAGAAAGAATTGTTAAAAACAACAGCTCAAGGTTAGCTGAAAAGGTGCTTCCACAAAAGAAGTGATCACACAGGTGTGTGTCCTCTGACGATACCTTCTGTAAATCCAATATGCCAAATCCAAAAATTTATAGCAAAAAATACAAGAAAATAATTGGGTGCAACTTCAAAAAATACATAAACAAAGTCCAGGTTAGAACTGCACACCATGTAGTTTAAAGCATCTGCCAGGGTGCAACTTCAAAAAAGAATATCCATTGTGCAAAAAAGACAGCACTCACTGGTCTTCTATATAAATAAAAATTAACTATATATATATATATATATATATATATATATATCCTCCATGTGTATCTGCACTCTCAATGTCCAATAGTCGCCAACCAGGGTGCCAGATCAGTAAGTATTCATAGTAATCTGCAACATAGGACTGCACTCACTGGATTTATGTAAAAAATCTCTTTAATTAGGTAACGTTTCGGAGCACGCAGGCTCCTTCCTCAGACCAATACAAAACATGCAACTAAACACTGTGTCTTATAAACATATTGTGCCCCACCCACCACCAAATTAACTGTGAATTGCGCCAAAACTGGGGTTGTCATAGTGATAACCCCTAACCCCCTCAGTGTTACCATATTACTAATCAAACAATTCCTAGGATAATTCATAAAAGCTTCAAAGTTGTATAGGTGGTACAATAAATGCATGAGCCACAAAAAGTGCCTATTACTAAATGTAAAGCTAAACATCCATGTGTTCCAGTACATACATAAATGGATTACTTAGATAAGAGATATATGACTGCCAAAACATTTCATATTGGTGTAAATTAGACCTTCATATGTGATATATAGACATATAGATATATATGGCAGTACAGCAGTGCATTACACATAGTCACATCGGTTATACATGTATTAGTCATTACATCAGAGTAGCACTGTGTAACCCTCTTGTTGTGTTTGAACTGTGAGTTCATATTAACGTTTATGAAATGCCGTTCCCACTAGGTGATAATGTATCTGCAGCTGATCTCTATTCAATCAAAATTAGGGACTCGTACTGTAAACCCTTAAAGCAGCATTATCACTCTTACCTTATGTATTACTTAATAATATGTCTGTATATATTGTGTTTTAAGGTCAAATTAGGCTCCCAATCTTCTGTAGGACAGATCGTTGCATGAACAAAAACGTAGCTAAAAGAACGGGCCACTAGATTGTATTAGGCGCCCAGAGAAGCAGCTCCGGCGCCCGTACTGCTCATTAGCATAGCGCATGGCTAATTTACATAAGTTGATGACGTATGCGCGTGTATCTGCGCGTCGTCATGGTGACCCAGCAGGGCGTTAGGCAATATGCGATCGTGACCGCTTGTGTTACATCGTGTTAGCTATAGTCAAAGCCTTAATATGGGACACACTTAAAGGAATATTCCTTTAGCAAGGGCATACAAAAAAAAAAATAAAAAATAAAGTTTTAAAATTTATATTTCACACTGAGTGGGCTGAGAGCATCGTAATGGATGTATATATATGTGTGTGTCACCACTGTATTACTGACATACATCTAAGTGTCTCATAAGGCTAACCACATTATGTATAAAGTTTGTACATATACTTTAAGTTAGGCACACTAAGTATGACAGAGAGACCTTATCCCCTGTAATGTTGATAACAAAAATAATCAAGTAGCAATCCATAGAAATGCAGAAGGCTGTGTAAATCTTTGTAGCCTATTCAACAATAAAACAGCCATAGGGTTAGACTACGTGTGGGGTCAGTTCAGATAGAACTGAAAGTTTTTTACATTAACACATATGTGTATACAAATGTTTAATAATAGTACAATCTAGGACCTTGTGCCTGGACCCTCATGAGTCCATTCAGTAAAACCTCAAAATATATCATTGGTTTACTGTTATAAATGGCAATCAAAGTGACATCACATTCTCCCGAATAGCTTAGTATAGGTTTAGCAATATAGTGTTATTAGATTGTTAATGTCTTTAGGTAAAAAAAGTCTGTATCAGTCCTACTGAAAACAGATCCTGTGTTAAGTTGCCAGGAACAAACACAGTGTACTCCAACTAGTTCAAGAATACCATAGGTGTCCCATTAATACCCATATGTCACGTATTAAAGTGACCTGCTTCCATCACTAAGTAGCCAACACACAGGCCCATAAATGACACTTAAGTTGGACCCACCAAGTGTGTATCACACTAGGGCATATGAAACTCACTGGTTAGTTAACCAACTATAGTGTGTCCAGGCAGGTCCTGTACCTTATCTGTGCTCCGCTGGTCCAACATCATGACCTGACTTGTGTCCCACAATCGCGGGTGGAATGCACCAGGTGCCTCATCACAAGACCGGAATGTAAAGTAGCCATTGTAGCTTAGTTTCAGAGGAAGCAGTGCCAGTCATTGGACATATTCAGGCCTTTGGGGTATAGGGTACCAAGTCTATGAATCCATCTCGCTTCCATCTGGAGTAGGGTTCTATCTCTGTCCCCACCTCGTTTGAGGGATGGAACGTGGTCAATCAAGATGAACCTTAAATCTGTTACTTTATGTTTGGCCATAAGGAAATGTCTTGCCACAGGTTGGTCCGAAGTTCCTTTATCCAGGGCGCTTCTTATGGCTGATCTATGGTTCGCCATTCTGAGACGTGCATTGTCTGTCGTTTTTCCTACATAAAATTGGCCACAGCAGCAACTCAATAGATAGATCACATGAGTCGTCGTACAGGTGATATAATGTCTTATTGTGTACTTTTGAGTAGTGTGTGGATGTCTAAACACTTTACATGGGATCATTCCACTGCAAGTTGTGCATCCCAGGCATCTGTAGCAGCCCTTTTTCTTTGTCATAAGCCATTGCTGTTTCATATAGCATTGCTGTGGGTCTGTAGCCATGAGTAGATCCCTTAGACTCCTTCCACGTCTATACCCCATAATGGGGGGGTCCATATGTGTAAATGGTAAACTCTGGTCAGTCGCTAGGATCTCCCATCTATTTCTGATGTCCTGTGCCATCTTGTCTTTCCCTTTATTATAGGTGGTGGTGAATATCATCCTTTCCTTTTTGGTCTGTGCCAGACATTTAGACTGGTGATCCTCCTGAGTAATGATCTCATCAATGACACCCTGTATGAGCTCCATCTTGTATCCCCTTTGTAGGAACTTCTCTGTCATCATTTGTAGTTGTGGTTCACGGTTACTATTTTCAGTATTATTTCTTAATACTCGGATCATCTGTGACTTTATGATCGCCTTTCTAGTGTGTGGAGGATGGTTACTGGATGCCTCAAGAATAGAGTTTCGATCAGTTGGTTTGGTGTATAGAGTTGTGAATAGTTTGCCTCCTTTCTTATAGATTCTTAGATCTAGAAAGTCAATACTGTTCAGGTCATATTTCAACTCAAATTTAATTGGGGATTCAAGTGTGTTAAGTTGTACTACCCATTCCTTCAAGGATTCCTCCGTGCCCTGCCATATGAGGAAGACATCATCAATGTACCTTTTGAAATGTCTTATTGTATCAATATTGTATACATCTATGATATCACGCTCATAGCGCTCCATGTACAAGTTAGCGTAAGATGGGGCCATGTTCGACCCCATTGCTGTCCCCATAAGCTGTTGGTAGAACGTACTTTCAAAGCGAAAGTAGTTGAGGGTTAAACATTTCTCCAGTAGATCAAGTATCAGGGAAAGCGGAGGTCCCACATATGGGAACCTTGACAGGGCTAGTGTGACCGCCTTGAGTCCATCTGTGTGGGGGATAACCGTGTATAGGCTCCTTACGTCCATAGTGACCAACAGGTCACTGTCGCTAATTGTGTCCACGGTACTAAGTATGGTAATGAGGTCACCTGAGTCCCTAATATATGAGTCCATTGATCTCACCAGTGGCTGTAGGATTGCATCAACAAATATTGCTAGGGGTTGCAGCAGGGACCCCCGTGCCGATACAATTGGCCTCCCAGGGGGGTTCTTTTGGTCCTTGTGTATCTTGGGAAGGGTATATAGAATTGGATGTATGGGATACATACTATTGAGAAAATTAAATTCATCACTGCTGATCCAATTCAGCCGTTTTGCTTCAGATAGAGTCATATCAATGTCCCTTTTAAAAGAGTTAGTTGGATCTCGGGTAAGTTTTTTGTAAGTCTGATGATCATTAAGTTGGCGAAGAATTTCCTTGCGATATTGGTCATAGTTCATCACAATAATGGCTCCTCCCTTGTCCGCTGGGCGAATGACTATCCCAGTGTCATTGGATAATGATTTGAGTGCCATTCTTTCAGCTCTATTGAGGTTAGGTCTGTGTTTCATCTGTTCCAGTTCTTTACTGTCATTGCCAATAAGTCTGGTGTAGGTTTTGATGCTTGATCCGCATGTTTTTGGTTCGAATTTGCTTTTTGGTTTAAATCGCTTAATTTCTTTCTCAGTTGGAAAGTCTTTGAAATGTTCTTTTAATTTAAGGTTCCTTTGGAATCTGTGTATATCCAAATAGTTTTCAAAGTCATCATTGGTAAATGTGGGGATAAACGTCAGACCTTTGTTTAACAGGCTAACTTCACCCTCATCCAAAGTCCTGTCGCTCAAGTTGATTACAATGTCAGGGTTTTTTATCTTCGAGGTAGGGGGGGTCTTCTGCCCACAGTAGTTCCCCCTCCTCGGATGCGGCCTCGACCTCTTGTGTTGGCGGATCTCGTGGTAACCCCTAAAAAAGTTGTTTGTGATGTTGTTGGAGTTTGGTCTTGATAGCGTTGTTCATTGCTAGTAGCCTCATTGTCAGAGCCTGAGCTGCTATCCACCGTATTAAGGTATCTGGATCGGTAATTGCGCTGTCTTCTTTGCCTTTGTTGTCCTCCCTGGGTGTTCCCATGAATCCAAGCATATATTCTTTTGTCTTTATAGTCATTGTCCACTGTGTGTAGTTTTTGGTTTTTGAATGCCACTAGTTCCTTTCTATATTCAGTAACTTGTTTAGCGATTTTCTCCATCCAAGGTTCGCCTGTGTCAGTCTGTAGTATCTGTAGTTTATGAGTGTTGAATTCCGTTAGTTCATCCTTCACAGTGGCCAAAATACTAGTACATTCTTCAATCACTAATAAGATTAAATCCAGTGAACATTTGTTTGGCACAGACCAAAAAGGAAAGGATGATATTCACCACCACCTATAATAAAGGGAAAGACAAGATGGCACAGGACATCAGAAATAGATGGGAGATCCTAGCGACTGACCAGAGTTTACCATTTACACATATGGACCCCCCCATTATGGGGTATAGACGTGGAAGGAGTCTAAGGGATCTACTCATGGCTACAGACCCACAGCAATGCTATATGAAACAGCAATGGCTTATGACAAAGAAAAAGGGCTGCTACAGATGCCTGGGATGCACAACTTGCAGTGGAATGATCCCATGTAAAGTGTTTAGACATCCACACACTACTCAAAAGTACACAATAAGACATTATATCACCTGTACGACGACTCATGTGATCTATCTATTGAGTTGCTGCTGTGGCCAATTTTATGTAGGAAAAACGACAGACAATGCACGTCTCAGAATGGCGAACCATAGATCAGCCATAAGAAGCGCCCTGGATAAAGGAACTTCGGACCAACCTGTGGCAAGACATTTCCTTATGGCCAAACATAAAGTAACAGATTTAAGGTTCATCTTGATTGACCACGTTCCATCCCTCAAACGAGGTGGGGACAGAGATAGAACCCTACTCCAGATGGAAGCGAGATGGATTCATAGACTTGGTACCCTATACCCCAAAGGCCTGAATATGTCCAATGACTGGCACTGCTTCCTCTGAAACTAAGCTACAATGGCTACTTTACATTCCGGTCTTGTGATGAGGCACCTGGTGCATTCCACCCGCGATTGTGGGACACAAGTCAGGTCATGATGTTGGACCAGCGGAGCACAGATAAGGTACAGGACCTGCCTGGACACACTATAGTTGGTTAACTAACCAGTGAGTTTCATATGCCCTAGTGTGATACACACTTGGTGGGTCCAACTTAAGTGTCATTTATGGGCCTGTGTGTTGGCTACTTAGTGATGGAAGCAGGTCACTTTAATACGTGACATATGGGTATTAATGGGACACCTATGGTATTCTTGAACTAGTTGGAGTACACTGTGTTTGTTCCTGGCAACTTAACACAGGATCTGTTTTCAGTAGGACTGATACAGACTTTTTTTACCTAAAGACATTAACAATCTAATAACACTATATTGCTAAACCTATACTAAGCTATTCGGGAGAATGTGATGTCACTTTGATTGCCATTTATAACAGTAAACCAATGATATATTTTGAGGTTTTACTGAATGGACTCATGAGGGTCCAGGCACAAGGTCCTAGATTGTACTATTATTAAACATTTGTATACACATATGTGTTAATGTAAAAAACTTTCAGTTCTATCTGAACTGACCCCACACGTAGTCTAACCCTATGGCTGTTTTATTGTTGAATAGGCTACAAAGATTTACACAGCCTTCTGCATTTCTATGGATTGCTACTTGATTATTTTTGTTATCAACATTACAGGGGATAAGGTCTCTCTGTCATACTTAGTGTGCCTAACTTAAAGTATATGTACAAACTTTATACATAATGTGGTTAGCCTTATGAGACACTTAGATGTATGTCAGTAATACAGTGGTGACACACACATATATATACATCCATTACGATGCTCTCAGCCCACTCAGTGTGAAATATAAATTTTAAAACTTTATTTTTTATTTTTTTTTTTTGTATGCCCTTGCTAAAGGAATATTCCTTTAAGTGTGTCCCATATTAAGGCTTTGACTATAGCTAACACGATGTAACACAAGCGGTCACGATCGCATATTGCCTAACGCCCTGCTGGGTCACCATGACGACGCGCAGATACACGCGCATACGTCATCAACTTATGTAAATTAGCCATGCGCTATGCTAATGAGCAGTACGGGCGCCGGAGCTGCTTCTCTGGGCGCCTAATACAATCTAGTGGCCCGTTCTTTTAGCTACGTTTTTGTTCATGCAACGATCTGTCCTACAGAAGATTGGGAGCCTAATTTGACCTTAAAACACAATATATACAGACATATTATTAAGTAATACATAAGGTAAGAGTGATAATGCTGCTTTAAGGGTTTACAGTACGAGTCCCTAATTTTGATTGAATAGAGATCAGCTGCAGATACATTATCACCTAGTGGGAACGGCATTTCATAAACGTTAATATGAACTCACAGTTCAAACACAACAAGAGGGTTACACAGTGCTACTCTGATGTAATGACTAATACATGTATAACCGATGTGACTATGTGTAATGCACTGCTGTACTGCCATATATATCTATATGTCTATATATCACATATGAAGGTCTAATTTACACCAATATGAAATGTTTTGGCAGTCATATATCTCTTATCTAAGTAATCCATTTATGTATGTACTGGAACACATGGATGTTTAGCTTTACATTTAGTAATAGGCACTTTTTGTGGCTCATGCATTTATTGTACCACCTATACAACTTTGAAGCTTTTATGAATTATCCTAGGAATTGTTTGATTAGTAATATGGTAACACTGAGGGGGTTAGGGGTTATCACTATGACAACCCCAGTTTTGGCGCAATTCACAGTTAATTTGGTGGTGGGTGGGGCACAATATGTTTATAAGACACAGTGTTTAGTTGCATGTTTTGTATTGGTCTGAGGAAGGAGCCTGCGTGCTCCGAAACGTTACCTAATTAAAGAGATTTTTTACATAAATCCAGTGAGTGCAGTCCTATGTTGCAGATTACTATGAATACTTACTGATCTGGCACCCTGGTTGGCGACTATTGGACATTGAGAGTGCAGATACACATGGAGGATATGATTGTTTTTTATCTGGCACCCAAAAGGATTTACTGAGCTGATACTCACACCACCTGTGGGTCTCCACTAGCAACAGTGGGGCCTTTTTGTTTCATTTGTTTGTTTTCTGGAGAAAACAATTTTGTCTTTGGTCTGCAAGGACCTTTTAAAAAAACACACAGTTTGTTTACCATTACTACTAATCTGGCTTTGTTTGGGCCCACATCCGGCTGCTCATACAATCTATACCTACAAGAGACAGTTTAATTGAAAGAAATAGTTATCACAAAACTTACAATATGGCAGAGGCAGTAGGTGATCCTGAACTACCTGAAGAGGAATACACTACAAAGACATTTGCGTTTACTAGTGATGATGCCATGAGGATCCTGGTGGATTCAGAAACAACAGATATGGAACAAATTGAAAACTCACAAACTATCTATAATACTCTAATGAGACTTAGAAAGAGAGAAATTGACCTTGAGCTACATACAGTATATTTATCTAAATATTACAAGAAAAGCAAGATCCCGAGAGGATTCAGGATAAAAAATCAACCAACCATTGGAAGGAACAATAAAAACTTCTGCCTACGGTGGTGCCAAATACTAAACAAATGTTCACTGGATTTAATCTTATTAGTGATTGAAGAATGTACTAGTATTTTGGCCACTGTGAAGGATGAACTAACGGAATTCAACACTCATAAACTACAGATACTACAGACTGACACAGGCGAACCTTGGATGGAGAAAATCGCTAAACAAGTTACTGAATATAGAAAGGAACTAGTGGCATTCAAAAACCAAAAACTACACACAGTGGACAATGACTATAAAGACAAAAGAATATATGCTTGGATTCATGGGAACACCCAGGGAGGACAACAAAGGCAAAGAAGACAGCGCAATTACCGATCCAGATACCTTAATACGGTGGATAGCAGCTCAGGCTCTGACAATGAGGCTACTAGCAATGAACAACGCTATCAAGACCAAACTCCAACAACATCACAAACAACTTTTTTAGGGGTTACCACGAGATCCGCCAACACAAGAGGTCGAGGCCGCATCCGAGGAGGGGGAACTACTGTGGGCAGAAGACCCCCCCTACCTCGAAGATAAAAAACCCTGACATTGTAATCAACTTGAGCGACAGGACTTTGGATGAGGGTGAAGTTAGCCTGTTAAACAAAGGTCTGACGTTTATCCCCACATTTACCAATGATGACTTTGAAAACTATTTGGATATACACAGATTCCAAAGGAACCTTAAATTAAAAGAACATTTCAAAGACTTTCCAACTGAGAAAGAAATTAAGCGATTTAAACCAAAAAGCAAATTCGAACCAAAAACATGCGGATCAAGCATCAAAACCTACACCAGACTTATTGGCAATGACAGTAAAGAACTGGAACAGATGAAACACAGACCTAACCTCAATAGAGCTGAAAGAATGGCACTCAAATCATTATCCAATGACACTGGGATAGTCATTCGCCCAGCGGACAAGGGAGGAGCCATTATTGTGATGAACTATGACCAATATCGCAAGGAAATTCTTCGCCAACTTAATGATCATCAGACTTACAAAAAACTTACCCGAGATCCAACTAACTCTTTTAAAAGGGACATTGATATGACTCTATCTGAAGCAAAACGGCTGAATTGGATCAGCAGTGATGAATTTAATTTTCTCAATAGTATGTATCCCATACATCCAATTCTATATACCCTTCCCAAGATACACAAGGACCAAAAGAACCCCCCTGGGAGGCCAATTGTATCGGCACGGGGGTCCCTGCTGCAACCCCTAGCAATATTTGTTGATGCAATCCTACAGCCACTGGTGAGATCAATGGACTCATATATTAGGGACTCAGGTGACCTCATTACCATACTTAGTACCGTGGACACAATTAGCGACAGTGACCTGTTGGTCACTATGGACGTAAGGAGCCTATACACGGTTATCCCCCACACAGATGGACTCAAGGCGGTCACACTAGCCCTGTCAAGGTTCCCATATGTGGGACCTCCGCTTTCCCTGATACTTGATCTACTGGAGAAATGTTTAACCCTCAACTACTTTCGCTTTGAAAGTACGTTCTACCAACAGCTTATGGGGACAGCAATGGGGTCGAACATGGCCCCATCTTACGCTAACTTGTACATGGAGCGCTATGAGCGTGATATCATAGATGTATACAATATTGATACAATAAGACATTTCAAAAGGTACATTGATGATGTCTTCCTCATATGGCAGGGCACGGAGGAATCCTTGAAGGAATGGGTAGTACAACTTAACACACTTGAATCCCCAATTAAATTTGAGTTGAAATATGACCTGAACAGTATTGACTTTCTAGATCTAAGAATCTATAAGAAAGGAGGCAAACTATTCACAACTCTATACACCAAACCAACTGATCGAAACTCTATTCTTGAGGCATCCAGTAACCATCCTCCACACACTAGAAAGGCGATCATAAAGTCACAGATGATCCGAGTATTAAGAAATAATACTGAAAATAGTAACCGTGAACCACAACTACAAATGATGACAGAGAAGTTCCTACAAAGGGGATACAAGATGGAGCTCATACAGGGTGTCATTGATGAGATCATTACTCAGGAGGATCACCAGTCTAAATGTCTGGCACAGACCAAAAAGGAAAGGATGATATTCACCACCACCTATAATAAAGGGAAAGACAAGATGGCACAGGACATCAGAAATAGATGGGAGATCCTAGCGACTGACCAGAGTTTACCATTTACACATATGGACCCCCCCATTATGGGGTATAGACGTGGAAGGAGTCTAAGGGATCTACTCATGGCTACAGACCCACAGCAATGCTATATGAAACAGCAATGGCTTATGACAAAGAAAAAGGGCTGCTACAGATGCCTGGGATGCACAACTTGCAGTGGAATGATCCCATGTAAAGTGTTTAGACATCCACACACTACTCAAAAGTACACAATAAGACATTATATCACCTGTACGACGACTCATGTGATCTATCTATTGAGTTGCTGCTGTGGCCAATTTTATGTAGGAAAAACGACAGACAATGCACGTCTCAGAATGGCGAACCATAGATCAGCCATAAGAAGCGCCCTGGATAAAGGAACTTCGGACCAACCTGTGGCAAGACATTTCCTTATGGCCAAACATAAAGTAACAGATTTAAGGTTCATCTTGATTGACCACGTTCCATCCCTCAAACGAGGTGGGGACAGAGATAGAACCCTACTCCAGATGGAAGCGAGATGGATTCATAGACTTGGTACCCTATACCCCAAAGGCCTGAATATGTCCAATGACTGGCACTGCTTCCTCTGAAACTAAGCTACAATGGCTACTTTACATTCCGGTCTTGTGATGAGGCACCTGGTGCATTCCACCCGCGATTGTGGGACACAAGTCAGGTCATGATGTTGGACCAGCGGAGCACAGATAAGGTACAGGACCTGCCTGGACACACTATAGTTGGTTAACTAACCAGTGAGTTTCATATGCCCTAGTGTGATACACACTTGGTGGGTCCAACTTAAGTGTCATTTATGGGCCTGTGTGTTGGCTACTTAGTGATGGAAGCAGGTCACTTTAATACGTGACATATGGGTATTAATGGGACACCTATGGTATTCTTGAACTAGTTGGAGTACACTGTGTTTGTTCCTGGCAACTTAACACAAGATCTGTTTTCAGTAGGACTGATACAGACTTTTTTTACCTAAAGACATTAACAATCTAATAACACTATATTGCTAAACCTATACTAAGCTATTCGGGAGAATGTGATGTCACTTTGATTGCCATTTATAACAGTAAACCAATGATATATTTTGAGGTTTTACTGAATGGACTCATGAGGGTCCAGGCACAAGGTCCTAGATTGTACTATTATTAAACATTTGTATACACATATGTGTTAATGTAAAAAACTTTCAGTTCTATCTGAACTGACCCCACACGTAGTCTAACCCTATGGCTGTTTTATTGTTGAATAGGCTACAAAGATTTACACAGCCTTCTGCATTTCTATGGATTGCTACTTGATTATTTTTGTTATCAACATTACAGGGGATAAGGTCTCTCTGTCATACTTAGTGTGCCTAACTTAAAGTATATGTACAAACTTTATACATAATGTGGTTAGCCTTATGAGACACTTAGATGTATGTCAGTAATACAGTGGTGACACACACATATATATACATCCATTACGATGCTCTCAGCCCACTCAGTGTGAAATATAAATTTTAAAACTTTATTTTTTATTTTTTTTTGTATGCCCTTGCTAAAGGAATATTCCTTTAAGTGTGTCCCATATTAAGGCTTTGACTATAGCTAACACGATGTAACACAAGCGGTCACGATCGCATATTGCCTAACGCCCTGCTGGGTCACCATGACGACGCGCAGATACACGCGCATACGTCATCAACTTATGTAAATTAGCCATGCGCTATGCTAATGAGCAGTACGGGCGCCGGAGCTGCTTCTCTGGGCGCCTAATACAATCTAGTGGCCCGTTCTTTTAGCTACGTTTTTGTTCATGCAACGATCTGTCCTACAGAAGATTGGGAGCCTAATTTGACCTTAAAACACAATATATACAGACATATTATTAAGTAATACATAAGGTAAGAGTGATAATGCTGCTTTAAGGGTTTACAGTACGAGTCCCTAATTTTGATTGAATAGAGATCAGCTGCAGATACATTATCACCTAGTGGGAACGGCATTTCATAAACGTTAATATGAACTCACAGTTCAAACACAACAAGAGGGTTACACAGTGCTACTCTGATGTAATGACTAATACATGTATAACCGATGTGACTATGTGTAATGCACTGCTGTACTGCCATATATATCTATATGTCTATATATCACATATGAAGGTCTAATTTACACCAATATGAAATGTTTTGGCAGTCATATATCTCTTATCTAAGTAATCCATTTATGTATGTACTGGAACACATGGATGTTTAGCTTTACATTTAGTAATAGGCACTTTTTGTGGCTCATGCATTTATTGTACCACCTATACAACTTTGAAGCTTTTATGAATTATCCTAGGAATTGTTTGATTAGTAATATGGTAACACTGAGGGGGTTAGGGGTTATCACTATGACAACCCCAGTTTTGGCGCAATTCACAGTTAATTTGGTGGTGGGTGGGGCACAATATGTTTATAAGACACAGTGTTTAGTTGCATGTTTTGTATTGGTCTGAGGAAGGAGCCTGCGTGCTCCGAAACGTTACCTAATTAAAGAGATTTTTTACATAAATCCAGTGAGTGCAGTCCTATGTTGCAGATTACTATATATATATATATATATATATATATATATATATATATATATATATATATATATTTATATATATATATATATATATACAGTGGGTATTGAAAATAATAAACCCCTTGAAAATAATCACATTTTTCTGCTTTGCAGGCTGAAATAAAGACAGACACATTTTTTTTTATCCAGTTGTATTTACTTAGTGCAATTTATAACATCCAAGTGAAAGATATAACACCAACATGTCAGGCAAAAATAAATACAATTCAAAAACAGAATCACTCAGTTGGAAAAGGATCACCCCCTTGTGTCAGTATTTTGTTGAACCACCTTTGGCTTTAATTACAGTCTTTATTCTGTTGGGATATGTCTCTACTAACTTTGCACATCTTTTCAGAACTACTCCAGTTCCGTTACATTTGATGGTGACCATTTGTGGACTGCAGTCTTCAAGTCATGCAACAGATATTCAATGGGATTTAAGTCTGGGCTCTGACTAGGCCATGCAAGGACATTCACCTTTTTTCTCCTTCAACCACTGTGTGGTCATTTTTGCTGTGTGTTTTGGGTTATTGTCATGTTGGAAGGTAAACCTTCTTCCCATAGACAACTTTGTGGCAGAGGGCAGCAGATTTTCCTCAAGAATTTTATGGTATTTGCACCATCCATTATACATTCTATCCTGACAAGTGCTCCAGTGCCTGTTGGAGAGAAACCCCCCCATAACAGGATATTACCACCTCCATGCTTTACTGAAGGTATGGTGTTATTTGGATGGTGAGCTGTATTATATTTCCTCCAGACATATCATTTGTTGTTGAGGCCAAATAATTCAATTTTAGTCTCATCTGACCATAACATCTTTTTTCTATGTGGCCTCAGAATCTCCTAGGTGTGTTATGGCAAAGCTCAGTCTTGACTGCATGTGTCCTTTCTTGAAAAGTGCCTTTTTTCTTGCAACCCTCCCATACAAGCCACATTTGTGGAGAATGTGTGATGTTGTTGTTGCATGCACACAATGACCACTCTTTGTCATAAATTCCTGCAACTACTTCAGAGTTGCTGTGGGCCTCTTGGTAGCCTCTCCGACCAGTTTCCTCCTGGCTCTTTGATCCAGTTTGGAGCGCCGACCTGATCTAGAGAGGGTCTGTGTTATACCAAATACCTTCCATTTCTAAATAATAGACTTCACTGTGCTTCTAGGCTTTGATAAAGCCTTTGATATTTTCTTTTATCCATCTCCTGACTTGTGCCTGTCCATTACATTATCTCAGAGATCTTTTGACAGTGCCTTGACACCCATAGTTGATTGTTTGCTTCAATTTCACTCATAGAAAATGTAAAACAGCAATGTTCATAATGTGAGAGTGCACATGTAGACCAGAGCTCACTGCCAAGCCCTCAAAAGTAGGGGGCAGCAATGGGCTCCAATGTTGCTCCCTCATACGCCAACATTTTTATGGGTGTCTTTGAAGAGGTTTGTTTATGAACATAATCTATTTGTACAGTATGGAGTCATGCCACAGAAATTCAATGCAGTTTAAGTCTGGGCTTTGACTAGGCCATGCAAGGACATTCACCTTTTTCTCCTTAAACCACTGTGTGGTCATTTTTGCTGTGTGTTTTGGGTCATTGTCATGTTGGAAGGTAAACATTCTTCTCAATTACAATTTCTTAGCAGTGGATAGCAGATTTTCCTCAAGAGTTTAATGGTATTTTGCACCATCCATTATACCTTTTATCCTGACTAGTGCTCCAGTGCCTGCTGGAGAGAAACACCCCCCTAACAGGATATTACCACCTCCATGCTTTACTGAAGGTATGATGTTATTTGGATGGTGAGCTGTATTGGATTTCCTCCAGACATATTTGTTGTTGAGGCCAAATAATTCAATTTTAGTCTCATCTGACCATAACATCTTTTTCCATGTCACCTCAGAATCTCCTAGGTGTGTTATGTCAAAGCTCAGTCCTGACTGCATGTGGCCTTTCTTGAGATGTGCCTTTTTTCTTGCAACCCTCCCAAACAAGCCATATTTGTGGAGAGGTTGTTACATGCTCACAATGACCACTCTTTGTCATAAATTCCTGTAACTACTTCAGAGTTGCTGTGGGTCTCTTGGTAGCCTCTCTGACAAGTTTTCTCCTGGCTCTTTCATCCAGTTTGGAGCACCACCCTGATCCAGAGAGGGTCTGTGTTGTACAAAAAGCCTTCCATTTCTTAATAATAGACTTCACTGTGCTTCTAGGCATTGATAAAGCTTTTGTTATTTTCTTGTATCAATTTCCTGACTTGTGCCTGTCCACAACATTATCCCGGATATCTTTTGACAGTGCCTTGCCACCCATCGTTGACTGTTTGCTTCAATTGCACTCACAGAAAATCGAAAACAGCAATGTCCTTTATGTGAGAGTGCACGTGTAGACCAGAGCTCACTGCCAAGCCCCCATAATCAGGGGACAGTGATGGGCTCTAATGTTGCCCCAAATACGCCAACATTTTTATGGGTGTCTTTGAAGAGAAATTTGTTTATGAAAATAATCTATTTGTACAGTATGGAGCCACCTGGTGGTGTTTTATAGATGACATCTTTAGCGTATGGGGGGTAACATTAATACTCTGTTACAATTTGTATCAGATCTAAAACAGTCTGTCAGTGGTTTAAAATTGACACTAACTTGGCATGAGGACTCAGTGGCCTCTTTGGAAACTAAAGTTGTTAGAAATGCATTGAAAATGAGTCTTGAGTTTGACTTGTATATCAAGTTGACAAACAGAAACAATCTCCTGCATTATAGTAGTTACCATCCAGAAAAATTGTTGAATTCTCTGCCCAGAAGTCAATTAATAAGAGTTAAGCACATTGTGAATTTTGAGGACAGAGCATCTGAAAGATTATAGGAGATGGGTAACAAATTTGTGAAAAGAGCCTATCCAAAAGAGCTCATCGAACAGGAGATTAAACATGTCAATGAAATCCCAAGAGAACAGCTATTAAAGGTACATACTAGACATACTAATACTAACCACCTGTTTTTTGTTTCTAAGTTTGGAGATCAGAGTAACAAACCTAGGGGAATTATCAACAAATATTGGCACATCCTTAGGGATTGTAATAAAGAGTGATCCTGCTTTGTGAATAACCCCATGATGGCTTATAAGTGAAATAAAAATCTCAGAGATCTATTAGTAAAAGCTGACATTGGAAGCGAGGTTAAGTCAGGAAAGAGATACATAACTAGTAAGAATTTTGGTTGCTATCCTTGTTTAGGTTGTTCTTGCTGCAACTCTATAATAAAGGGAAAGACATTTTCAAACCCAAGATCAGGTAAATTATTTCACATATGAGATTGTTTTATTTGTGATTCTAGTTATGTTATCTACCTTATTAAGTGCCCTTGCTGCAGAATTTATATTGGAGAAACAACCAGAAAGGTACGTGATTGTATTGGGGAGCATAAATCCAACATAAGATGCAATAATGGAGAAGCTCCAGTCTTCTCACATTTTCTCGTAGCAGGGCATTCAATAAGCCAACTACGGTGGCAGGTTATAGATCAGGATAAACCCCTTAGAAGAGGGGGGACAGGAAACTCTTTCTCAAAAGAAAGGAATTATATTGGATATCCACTCTAAATGCAATGAAACCCTATGGAATGAACAAGGACTATGATGTTTCAGTATATGTATAATATTATTCATAGCCCATTTAATAATGTTTCATATTTTTCAGTATACTATTGTTTGTAGATATTGTTTCATTGTAATGCTTACTATGAAAAAAGTGTTAGCATTGCCTCTCTGTTTGAGAAATTATTGTTTTTAACCACTAGGTGGTGCTATTAAATTAGCTATGTGGGGTCAGGTGTAGTGGCACAGTAATGAACAGGTGTATATTGCTATAAATTGCCTGTATGTGAACAGTTCTGTATTGTATGATTAAGGGTATACCACCCGAAACATTGCAGTCTACCTTGGATATGTTACCTTGAAATAAACACTTTATTTTCATGAGTGCTGTGGACATATTGCTGTATTGCTTCAGATGCACTACCAGGGACTGTGATGCTCCAGTACTTGAGCTAATCAATATGCCCACAGCTAAAGGTCAACTGGCTTTGTGTGTGCCGTTGAGAAGGTGAATTAGCTACATCTGATTGAGTTTACAAGTAATTTTAGGAGGGGGTGATCCTTTTTCCAACTCAGTGATACTGTTTTTGAATTGTTTTTATTTTTGCCAGACATGTTGGTGTTATATCTTTTAATTGGATGTTATAAGTTACACTGAGTAATTACAGCTGGATAAACAAAAAATGTGTCTGTCTTTTGATCAGACTGCAAAGCAACATAATGTTATTATTTTCAAGGGGGGTGAGTATTTTCAATACCCACTATATATATATATATATATATATATATATATATATATATATATATATATTGTCCAAAGAGAGCACTCGCCATGTTTAAACAAAATAATTCAATTAGAGTTAACGTTTTCGGGGTACAACCCCCTGTCCTCAAACTCCTGTGAAGAGAAACAACCATACAGTATATATATATATATATATATATATATATATAAAACACGGAAGGGGACTGCACTCTCAGACTGGACTGGGTACACATCCCATTACCCTGCAACATGCTCAGCCCTGGGTGCTCACTGGCACTCACAGGAAGCTGTGCTGTCTCCAGAGTCACAGGCAGGTAAACCCAGACAGGCCTGGGTGTAAGGCCCATAGGGAAAATTACAAAAGAAATTAATAAAACACACAGAGAAAGTCCAGCACTCACTTACTTGGTGAGATGTGGTAACTAACCCTTCCATTTTTTATTTTAATCTTAGCTGAGAGCTTCTAAGTGAGAGAAGGACTTTTTCTGTGTGCTGTATTAATTTGTTTTATCATTTTCCCTATGGGCCTTAGGACAGAACAGCTTCCGGTGAGTGCCGGTGAGCACCCAGGGCTGAGCATGTTGTAGGGTCATGGGATGTTTACCCAGTCCAGTCTGAGAGTGTAGTCCCCTTTCGTGTTTTGTATATGTCTAGGATGATTACATAAGCCTGTGCATCCTTCCCTTTTTCCCAGTTTGTTGGATTGAGAGCTTGCATTGTGTGGCTGTTTTAGGGACCCAGATTTTGGAAGGAACCTTGACGAGGTACCTGGGCTTGTCCCATTTGGCCAGATGCGGTAACTAACCCTTCCAGTTTTTGCTTTTAATCTTAGCTTAGAGCTTGTAAGTGAGTGTTGGACTTTCTCTGTGTGTTCTTTATATATATATATATATATATATATATATATATATATATATATATTAGAGAAGAAGGGGGAGGGGTTGCACAAGCTTTAAACAAGTTGATAGTGTCCAAATACTATACAAAAGAACCCCACATTTCCCAAAGTAGCAATTTGTGGGTCACTGTCCATAGATTAAGGAATGACCAACCTTAGACCCGCAAATGTGGTACACAACACAATACCCAATCAGCTGTATCAGTTCATGCTCCTTAGCAAATGGTTATATTGACGTAATAAAAGTATAGAAAATGTCCAATAAAATCTGACACAGAATGCGGTAGTGGACCTAAAGACAAGCAGTCTGTGCTCTAACAGTAAAAAACTGTGCCCACTTACCGCTCTTTAGACAGCTCAGTGCACCGGATCCCCAACTTCCAGAGGGCTATCTCTGCTGCACTCTACGCTTTTACATGCTCCAAGGGTTGTGTCCATCACGTAGTTGTTGTGTAACCAATCACAGATGCGGAAAAACGTAATCTTTTGCTTTTGCAAACTCTGTATGCTAGGTAAATGTGTGCGAGCTCCCTTTACCTCAGGGTGCCTGGGCAATGTATAACTTCAAAAGAAAAAAGATTTCCAGAGGCTAAGTTTCGTTGAATAAAAGAAAAACAAATATTATTCCAAACGTTAAAAGATTCCCGGAGGGTCTTAGTGGGTCTCAGTAAAACAACACAAGAGTACTGAGTGTTAACATGTTTCGGCTAAAGTGCCGTAATCATAACTATAACTATATCTTTTAACATTTGGATCGGGTTGAATTGTGGCGATTCCTGGTTTCCTGGCTTTTTCATAACTGTTGTTTCTGACGAGTCTGAAGACTCGCCAGAAACACGGGCCCACAAGCTCCATACGGAGCTTGATAAATGAGCCTCATTATCACTTTTTTGTGCAATATTTTATTTAAATGTTTATTAGATGGTGTTATTATGAGTGCATTTTTAAATTTATTTTTTTATGTGTTTTGTGATACTTTTTTGTGTTGTAAAACAGTTAACCAGAGCTCTGGGGTCACGATATCACATGGCGTGTTAAATTCAGTTGTGCTCAAGCAATTGCGTTTACTTTAAAATTGTAATACGAGCGCTACATCCGATGTGTGAAAACAGCCACAATAAACCCCATATACACATGTAAATGTTCATACATACATACACAGATTTAGACATTTATATGTATATATATATAGATTATAGCACGTTGTACTCAAATACCTTGTCATATGCCATATACCTTTTAACCCATATAACATTTTATTTTTAATATTTATGTGAATAATTTTATTAAAATTTGAATGTGGCACTTTGTTTTAATCTATTTATGTTGTGTTTGGTGTGTTTTTATTATGCCCTAACCCTTAACAAGAGGTCTTCAGTGGTGCTATCCGACATGCATAAATTTAGCTTCTGCATTCGTGTTTACTTTCAACTTGTAAGTAGTGATGTCGCGAACCTAAACATTTCGGTTTGCGAACGGCGAACTCAAACTTTTGCGACTGTTCGCGAACCGGCGAACCGGGCGAACCGCCATTGACTTCAATAGGCAGGCGAACTTTAAAACCAACAGGGACTCTTTCTGGCCACAATAGTGATGGAAAAGTTGTTTCAAGGGGACTAACACCTGGACTGTGGCATGCCGGAGGGGGATCCATGGCAAAACTCCCACGGAAAATTACATAGTTGATGCAGAGTCTGGTTTTAATCCATAAAGGGCATAAATCACCTAACATTCCTAATTTTTTTTTGAATAACGTGCTTTAAAACATCAGGTATGATGTTGTATCGATCAGGTAGTGTAAGGGTTATGCCCGCTTTACAGTGACAGACCAAACTCCCCGTGTAACGCACCGCAAAGAACCGCAAACAGTCCATTTGCACAACCACCGGATAGATAGATTTGATAGATACATACATAGATTACATAGATCAATAGATGCAATATACATATGATAGATACAAATTACATAGATCAATAGATGCAATATACATTTGATAGATACGAATTACATAGATCAATAGATGCAATATACATTTGATAGATACGAATTACATAAATCAATAGATGCAATATACATTTGATAGATACAAATTAAATAGATCAATAGATGCAATATACATTTGATAGATACGAATTACATAGATCAATAGATGCAATATACATTTGATAGATACGATTGATAGTTAGATAGATTTGATAGATAAATAGATAGATTTGATAGATATATAATTTCCCAGACAGAGAATTACAAGACGTGCAGTCTGTGACCCATGGTAAGGTTCCCAGAGGCAGTTGTGGCGCCAGGGGACGTGTATATGGCATGGATTTTCGGAACTGGGAGATGGAAAAAGATGCTCGGTCGGTCCTCCTGCTTCAAATTTGGGGCACTGCCCGTGCAATCTATTGTGCCACCAGATATGAGTGGTGTGTTAAGTAGTACTATTCTTAGCAGTTTAATACCTGTTACTCCCCCTATCGGGGGAGGTGTATATGGCATGGATTTTAGGAACTGGGAGATGGAAAAAAGATGCTTGGTCGGTCCTCCTACTTCAAATTTGGCCGAAACACAAGTGGCTGTCACAAAACAGTCCGGCCACAAGATAGATAGATTTGATAGATATATAGATAGATAGATACATAGATTACATAGATCAATAGATGCAATATACATTTGATAGATACGAATTACATAAATCAATAGATGCAATATACATTTGATAGATACAAATTACATAGATCAATAGATGCAATATACATTTGATAGATACGAATTACATAGATCAATAGATGCAATATACATTTGATAGATACGATTGATAGTTAGATAGATTTGATAGATAAATAGATTGATTTTATAGATATATAATTTCCCAGACAGAGAATTACAAGACGTACGGTCTGGGACCCATGGTAAGGTTCCCAGAGGCAGTTGCGGTGCCAGGGGACGTGTATATGGCATGGATTTTCGGAACCGGGAGATGGAAAAAGATGCTCGGTTGGTCCTCCTGCTTCAAATTTGGGGCACTGCCGTGCAATCTATTGTGCCACCAGATATGAGTGGTGTGTTAAGTAGTACTATTCTTAGCAGTTTAATACCTTTTACTCCCCCTATCGGGGGAGGTGTATATGGCATGGATTTTAGGAACCGGGAGATGGAAAAAGATGCTTGGTCGGTCCTCCTACTTCAAATTTGGCCGAAACACAAGTGGCTGTCACAAAACAGTCCGGCCACGAGATAGATAGATTTGATAGATAAATACATAGATTACATAGATCAATAGATGCAATTTACATTGGATAGATATGAATTACATAAATCAATAGATGCAATATACATTTGATAGATACGAATTACATAGATCAATAGATGCAATATACATTTGATAAATACGATTGATAGTTAGATAGATTTGATAGATAAATAGATTGATTTGATAGATATATAATTTCACAGACAGAGAATTACAAGACGTGCGGTCTGGGACCCATGGTAAGGTTCCCAGAGGCAGTTGTGGCGCCAGGGGACGTGTATATGGCATGGATTTTCGGAACCGGGAGATGGAAAAAGATGCTCGGTTGGTCCTCCTGCTTCAAATTTGGGGCACTGCCCGTGCAATCTATTGTGCCACCAGATATGAGTGGTGTGTTAAGTAGTACTATTCTTAGCAGTTTAATACCTTTTACTCCCCCTATCGGGGGAGGTGTATATGGCATGGATTTTAGGAACCGGGATATGGAAAAAGATGCTTGGTCGGTCCTCCTACTTCAAATTTGGCCGAAACACAAGTGGCTGTCACAAAACAGTCCGGCCATGAGATAGATAGATTTGATAGATAAATACATAGATTACATAGATCAATAGATGCAATTTACATTGGATAGATATGAATTACATAAATCAATAGATGCAATATACATTTGATAGATACGAATTACATAGATCAATAGATGCAATATACATTTGATAAATACGATTGATAGTTAGATAGATTTGATAGATAAATAGATTGATTTGATAGATATATAATTTCACAGACAGAGAATTACAAGACGTGCGGTCTGGGACCCATGGTAAGGTTCCCAGAGGCAGTTGTGGCGCCAGGGGACGTGTATATGGCATGGATTTTCGGAACCGGGAGATGGAAAAAGATGCTCGGTTGGTCCTCCTGCTTCAAATTTGGGGCACTGCCCGTGCAATCTATTGTGCCACCAGATATGAGTGGTGTGTTAAGTAGTACTATTCTTAGCAGTTTAATACCTGTTACTCCCCCTATTGGGGGAGGTGTATATGGCATGGATTTTAGGAACCGGGAGATGGAAAAAGATGCTTGGTCGGTCCTCCTACTCCAAATTTGGCCGAAACACAAGTGGCTGTCACAAAACAGTCCGGCCACGAGATAGATAGATTTGATAGATAAATACATAGATTACATAGATCAATAGATGCAATATACATTGGATAGATATGAATTACATAAATCAATAGATGCAATATACATTTGATAGATACGAATTACATAGATCAATAGATGCAATATACATTTGATAGATACGATTGATAGATAGATTTGATAGATAAATAGATTGATTTGATAGATATATAATTTCACAGACAGAGAATTACAAGACGTGCGGTCTGAGACCCATGGTAAGGTTCCCAGAGGCAGTTGTGGCGCCAGGGGACGTGTATATGGCATGGATTTTCGGAACCGGGAGATGGAAAAAGATGCTCGGTCGGTCCTCCTGCTTCAAATTTGGGGCACTTCCCGTGCAATCTATTGTGCCACCAGATATGAGTGGTGTGTTAAGTAGTACTATTCTTAGCAGTTTAATACCTGTTACTCCCCCTATCGTGGGAGGTGTATATGGCATGGATTTTAGGAGCCGGGAGATGGAAAAATATGCTTGTTCGGTCCTCCTACTTCAAATTTGGCCGAAACACAAGTGGCTGTCACAAAACAGTCCAGCCACGAGATAGATAGATTTGATAGATAGATAGATAGATACATAGATTACATAGATCAATAGATGCAATATACATTTGATAGATACGAATTACATAAATCAATAGATGCAATATACATTTGATAGATACAAATTACATAGATCAATAGATGCAATATACATTTGATAGATACGAATTACATAGATCAATAGATGCAATATACATTTGATAGATACGAATTACATAGATCAATAGATGCAATATACATTTGATAGATACGAATTACATAGATCAATAGATGCAATATACATTTGATAGATACGATTGATGATAGTTAGATAGATTTGATAGATAAAGAGATAGATTTGATAGATATATAATTTCCCAGACAGAAAATTACAAAGACGTGCGGTCTGAGACCCATGGTAAGGTTACTTCCTTTTGCACACTCGAGTACAGGTTGGGATCCGGGATTGCCTTTTGTGCAAAGAAATTGTGGCCGGTACCTTCCACTGTGGTGTCCCCTATCAGGGGACGTGTATATGGCATGGATTTTCGGAACCGGGAGGCACGACAGCATGGAAGACGACATATGCCATGACTTCCTTTTGCACAATCTAGTACTGGTATGGCATCGATTTTAGGAACCCAGAGATAATTTTTAGGAACCGGGAGATGGAAAAAGATGCTTGGACACCCAGTACAGGTCGTTCTCCTTCAGCCTTTTTAGACGAGGGTCCCCGACCCTCAACAGGCATGACAGCATGAAAGACCACATATGCCATGACTTCCTTTTGCACAATCGAGTACAGGTATGGCATTGTTTTTAGGAACCCAGAGATAATTTTTAGGAACCAGGAGATGGAAAAAGATGCTTGGTCGGCCCTCCTACTTCAAATTTGGGGCACTGCGCGTGCAATCTACTGTGCCACCAGATATGAGTGGTGTGTTAAGTAGTACTTTTCTTAGCAGTTTAATCCCTGTTATGTGCCTTTTTTTTGGTTTTGGTTTTGAAGCCACAGTGCAGCACCAGAGGCCAGAAAAATTGATGTTTGTTTGACAGTTAGAAAGTGCCCTAAAACATTGCGGCTTGAACCCTAGTTGTTGGCGGATAAGTCACGCAAGTCATCCGGCATTCGAAGATAAAATACAGCAGCGTGTGTACCATATTTAGCACAAGGCAGCTCATCTCATCAGGCCTTTTTTACTCGAATGTATCGCCCAATGTCAGTCCCTTCGGGATCCATCCCTCATTCATTTTAATAAAGGTGAGATAATCAAGACTTTTTTGACCTAGGCGACTTCTCTTCTCAGTGACAATACCTCCTGCTGCACTGAAGGTCCTTTCTGACAGGACACTTGAAGCGGGGCAGGCCAGAAGTTCGATTGCAAGTTGGGATAGCTCAGGCCACAGGTCAAGCCTGCACACCCAGTAGTCAAGGGGTCCATCGCTCCTCAGAGAGTCGAGATCCGCAGTTAATGCGAGGTAGTCTGCTACCTGTCGGTTGAGTCGTTCTCTGAGGCTGGATCCCGAAGGGCTGTGGCGATGCATAGGAATTAAAAAGGTCCGCATGTCCTCCATCAACAACACGTCTGGAAAGCATCCTGTCCTTGCCGGCGTGGTCGTGGGAGGAGTATTACTTTCATCTCTTCCCCTGTTCGATTCCCGTTGTGCTGTGACATCACCCTTATACGCTGTGTAAAGCATACTTTTTAATTTATTTTTGAACTGCTCCATCCTTTCCGACTTGCGGGAATTCGGTAACATTTCAGTCACTTTATGCTTATACTGGGGGTCTAGTAGCGTGGACACCCAGTACAGTTCGTTCTCCTTAAGCTTTTTTATACGAGTGTCCCTCAACAGGCACGACAGCATGAAAGACCCCATTTGCACAAGGTTGGATGCCGAGCTACTCATGTCCCGTTCCTCGTCCTCACTGATCTCACTGAAGGTATCTTCTTCCCCCCAGCCACGTACAACACCACGGGTACCAGATAGGTGACAACAATGAGCACCCTGGGATGCCTGTTGTGCTTGGTCTTCCTCCTCCTCCTCAAAGCCACATTCCTCCTCTGACTCCTCTTCCTCACAATCCTCTTCCTGCATTGCCGCTGATCCAGCAAGCGATTCTGATAAGGCTGTTTCTGGTGGTGATGGAGACCACAACTCTTCCTCTTCCTCTTCACGCTCATCTGGCCTGATCCAGCACTTTTCGCAGGGCACGCTCCAGGAAGAAAACAAATGGTATGATGTCGCTGATGTTGCCTTCGGTGTGACTGACTAGGTTTGTCACCTCCTCAAAAGGACGCATGAGCCTACAGGCATTGCGCATGAGCGTCCAGTAACGTGGCAAAAAAATCCCTAGCTCCCCAGAGGCTGTCCTAGCACCCCGTTCATACAAATACTCGTTAACAGATTTTTGTTGTTGTAGCAGGCGGTCGAACATTAAGAGTGTTGAATTCCAACGTGTCGGGCTGTCGCAAATCAAGCGCCTCACTGGCAGGTTGTTTCGCCGCTGGATATCTGACAAGTGCGCCATGGCCGTGTAGGAATGCCTGAAATGGCCACACACCTTCCTGGCCTGCTTCAGGACGTCCTGTAAGCCTGGGTACTTATGCACAAAGCGTTGTACAATCAGATTACACACATATGCCATGCACGGCAGATGTGCCAACTTGCCTAATTTCAATGCCGCCACCAAATTACTTCCGTTGTCAGAAACCACTTTGCCGATCTCCAGTTGGTGCGGAGTCAGCCACTGATCCACCTGTGCGTTCAGGGAGGACAGGAGTGCTGCTGCGGTGTGACTCTCTGCTTTCAGGCAAGTCAACCCCAAGACGGCGTGACACTGCCGTATCCGGGATGTGGAATAGTACCTGGGGAGCTGGGGGGGGTGCCGTTGATGTGGAGCAAGACGCAGCAGCAGAAGAGGACTCAGCCGAGGAAGAGGTTATGGAAGAGGATGGAGTAGGAGGAGTAGAGGAGGTAGCAGCAGGCCTGCCTGCAAGTCGTGGCAGTGTCACCAACTCCTCTGCAGAGCCACGCATTCCATGCTTGTCAGCCATCAGCAGGTTTACCCAATGCGCAGTGTAGGTGATATACCTGCCCTGACCATGCTTTGCAGACCAGCTATCAGTGGTCAGATGGACCCTTGCCCCAACACTGTGTGCCAGACATGCCATTACTTCCATTCGCACAATCGAGTACAGGTTGGGGATTGCCTTTTGTGAAAAGAAATTTCGGCCAGGTACCTTCCACTGCGGTGTCCCAATAGATACAATTTTTTTGAACACCTCAGACTCCACCAGCTTGTATGGTAAAAGCTGGCGGGCTAAGAGTTCAGACAAGCCAGCTGTCAGACGCCGGGCAAGGGGGTGACTTTGGGAAATTGGCTTCTTACACTCAAACATGTCCTTGACAGACACCTGACTGTGGGCAGATGAGCAGGAACTGCTACGTAAGAGAGACTGAGTGGCGGATGGTTGAGAGGGGGCAAGGAGTACAGCAGTGGTTGACGTGGCTGAAGATGCTGGACCAGGAGGAGTATGGTGGCTTTGAGTTTGTGTGCTGCTTCTACTCATGTGTTCATCCCATCGGTGTTTGTGATGTGAGATCATGTGCCTTCACAAAGCAGTTGTACCTAGGTGGGTGTTGCACTTCCCACGACTCAGTTTCTTTTGGCACAGGTTGCAAATGGCATTGCTGTTGTCAGAGGCAGACACACAAAAAAATGCCACACTGCTGAGCTCTGCGATGACAGCATTCTGGTGGTGGCAACAGCATGCGTTGATTGGCGTGCTGTCTGGCTGACCCCGGGTGCCGATGCATGCTGTCTGACTGTGCCACTATCTCCTTGCGATGACCTCCCCCTGCTTCCAACTCGTCTCCTCCTCCTCCTCTCTGTCTCCCCATCTGAACTTTCCCCCTCTTCTTCTTCTCTTCTAGTGGGCACCCACGTGACATCCACGGACGCATCATCATCAACCGCTTCACTTGTATCTGACAAATCAACAAAGGAAGCAGCAGCGGGTACATCATCATCATCACACCGTACGTCCATGTCTGTAATGCTGCCTGACTGAGACATGGTTGCGCATCACTCATTTCTTCCAACTGATGTGTCAATAACTCCTCTGACAGATCAAGTGAAGTGGCTGTGGTGCTAGTGTTGGTGGTGGCGGCAGGCGGGCGAGTGGCACTGGTCAATTGAGAGGTGCCCGAAGCTAAGCTGGAGTTGGATGGTGCGTCAAGGTTCCGAGCGGAAGCTGTAGAAGATTGGGTGTCCTGTGTTAGCCAGTCAACTAGGTCCTCCTCAGAACTTTTCGCGCTCATGGTACATGGCCTCTGAACACTGTGCATTATTGTAGGGTCAAAGGGAATCACAGCACCACGACCACGACGGCACCTGCGGGGTGGCCTGCCTCTGCCTGTCATTTTTTTTAAATGTAGACTTACACTACTATTAAACAAAATATGAGTGGTGCCACTGATGTTTCACAATCCAAAAAGTTTTTTTTTTTAAATGTACACTTACACTACTATTAAACAAGATATGAGTGGTGGCACTGGGCAAGTGGGCACAGTATACGCTGTGAGCCTGACACAAAAAAGCAGACTGATGTTTCACAGTCAAAAAAGTTTTTTTTTTTTAAATATTTACACTACTGTTACAACAAATATGAGTGGTGCCACTAACTTGGCAAGTGGGCCTGGCACACACGCTGGCAGGCAGGCAGGCAACTGCATTAAGATTACACTAGCAGACTGATGTTTCACAGTCAAAAAAGTTTTTTTTTAAATATTTACACTACTGTTACAACAAATATGAGTGGTGCCACTAACTTGGCAATTGGGCCTGGCACACACGCTGGCAGGCAGGCAGGCAACTTCAATTAGATTACACTAGCAGACTGATGTTTCACAGTCAAAAAAGTTTTTTTTTTTAAATATTTACACTACTGTTATAACAAATATGATTGGTGGCACTAGTTGGCAAGTGGGCCTGGCACACACGCTGGCAGGCAGGCAGGCAACTGCAATTAGATTACACTAGCTGACTGATGTTTCACAGTCAAAAAAGTTTTTTTTTTAAATATTTTCACTACTGTTACAACAAATATGAGTGGTGCCACTAACTTGCCAAGTGGGCCTCGCACACACGCTGGCAGGCAGGCAGGCAACTGCAATTAGATTACACTAGCAGACTGATGTTTCACATTCAAAAAAGTTTTTTTTAAAAATATTTACACTACTGTTATAACAAATATGATTGGTGGCACTAGTTGGCAAGTGGGCCTGGCACACATGCTGGCAGGCAGGCAACTGCAATTAGATTACACTAGCTGACTGATGTTTCACAGTCAAAAAAGTTTTTTCTAAAAATATTTACACTACTGTTACAACAAATATCAGTGGTGGCACTAACTTGGCAAGAGGGCCTGGCACACACGCTGGCAGGCAGGCAACTTCAATTAGATTACACTAGCTGACTGATGTTTCACAGTCAAAAAAGTTTTTTTTTTAAATATTTACACTACTGTTACAACAAATACGAGTGGTGGCACTAACGTGGCAAGTGGGCCTGACACACACGCTGGCAGGCAGGCAACTTCAATTAGATTACACTAGCAGACTGATGTTTCACAGTCAAAAAAGTTTTTTTTTTAAATATTTACACTACTGTTATAACAAATATGATTGGTGGCACTAGTTGGCAAGTGGGCCTGGCACACACGCTGGAAGGCAGGCAACTGCAATTAGATTACGCTAGCTGACTGATGTTTCACAGTCAAAAAAGTTTTTTTTTAAAATATTTACACTACTGTTACAACAAATATGATTGGTGGCACTAACTTGGCAAGTGGGCCTGGCACACACGCTGGCAGGCAGGCAACTTTAATTAGATTACACTAGCAGACTGATGTTTCACAGTCAAAAAAGTTTTTTTTTTAAATATTTACACTACTGTTATAACAAATATGATTGGTGGCACTAGTTGGCAAGTGGGCCTGGCACACACGCTGGCAGGCAGGCAACTGCAATTAGATTACACTAGCAGACTGATGTTTCACAGTCAAAAAAGTTTATTTTTTAAATATTTACACTACTGTTATAACAAATATGAGTGGTGGCACTAACTTGGCAAGTGGGCCTGGCACACACGCTGACAGGCAGGCAACTTCAATTAGATTACACTAGCAGACTGATGTTTCACAGTCAAAAAAGTTTTTTTTAAAATATTTACACTACTGTTATAACAAATATGATTGGTGGCACTAGTTGGCAAGTGGGCCTGGCACACACGCTGGCAGGCAGGCAGGCAGGCAGGCAACTGCAATTAGATTACACAAGCTGACTGATGTTTCACAGTCAAAAAAGTTTTTTTTTAAATATTTACACTACTGTTACAACAAATATGAGTGGTGGCACTAACTTGCCAAGTGGGCCTGGCACACACGCTGGCAGGCAGGCAACTTCAATTAGATTACACTAGCAGACTGATGTTTCACAGTCAAAAAAGTTTTTTTTAAATATTTACACTACTGTTATAACAAATATGATTGGTGGCACTAGTTGGCAAGTGGGCCTGGCACACACGCTGGCAGGCAGGCAGGCAACTGCAATTAGATTACACTAGCTGACTGATGTTTCACAGTCAAAAAAGTTTTTTTTTTAAATATTTACACTACTGTTACAACAAATATGAGTGGTGCCACTAACTTGGCAAGTGGGCCTGGCACACACGCTGGCAGGCAGGCAACTTCAATTAGATTACACTAGCAGACTGATGTTTCACAGTCAAAAAAGTTTTTTTTTAAAATATTTACACTACTGTTATAACAATTATGATTGGTGGCACTAGTTGGCAAGTGAGCCTGGCACACACGCTGGCAGGCAGGCAGGCAACTGCAATTGGATTACACTAGCAGACTGATGTTTCACAGTCAAAAAAGTTTATTTTTTAAATATTTACACTACTGTTATAACAAATATGAGTGGTGGCACTAACTTGGCAAGTGGGCCTGGCACACACGCTGGCAGGCAGGCAACTTCAATAAGATTACACTAGCAGACTGATGTTTCACAGTAAAAAAGTTTTTTTTTAAATATTTACACTACTGTTATAACAAATATGATTGGTGGTACTAGTTGGCAAGTGGGCCTGGCACACACGCTGGCAGGCAGGCAACTGAAATTAGATTGCACTAGCAGACTGATGTTTCACAGTCAAAAAAGTTTTTTTTAAAAAATATTTACACTACTGTTACAACAAATAAGAGTGGTGGCACTAACTTGGCAAGTGGGCCTGGCACATACGCTGGCAGGCAGGCAGGCAACTTCAATTAGATTACACTAGCAGACTGATGTTTCACTGTCAAAAAAGCTTTTTTTTTTAAATATTTACACTACTGTTATAAGAAATATGATTGGTGGCACTAGTTGGCAAGTGGGCCTGGCACACACGCTGGCAGGCAGGCAACTGCAATTAGATTACACTAGCTGACTGATGTTTCACAGTCAAAAAAGTTTTTTTTTAAAATATTTACACTACTGTTACAACAAATATGAGTGGTGCCACTAACTTGGCAAGTGGGCCTGGCACACACGCTGGCAGGCAGGCATCTTCAATTAGATTACACTAGCAGACTGATGTTTCACAGTCAAAAAAGTTTTTTTTTTAAATATTTACACTACTGTTATAACAATTATGATTGGTGGCACTAGTTGGCAAGTGAGCCTGGCACACACGCTGGCAGGCAGGCAGGCAACTGCAATTGGATTACACTAGCAGACTGATGTTTCACAGTCAAAAAAGTTTTTTTTAAAATATTTACACTACTGTTATAACAAATATGAGTGGTGGCACTAACTTGGCAAGTGGGCCTGGCACACACGCTGGCAGGCAGGCAACTTCAATTAGATTACACTAGCAGACTGATGTTTCACAGTAAAAAAGTTTTTTTTTAAATATTTACACTACTGTTATAACAAATATGATTGGTGGTACTAGTTGGCAAGTGGGCCTGGCACACACGCTGGCAGGCAGGCAACTAAAATTAGATTGCACTAGCAGACTGATTTTTCACAGTCAAAAAAGTTTTTTTAAAAAAATATTTACACTACTGTTACAACAAATAAGAGTGGTGGCACTAACATGGCAAGTGGGCCTGGCACATACGCTGGCAGGCAGGCAACTTCAATTAGATTACACCAGCAGACTGATGTTTCACTGTCAAAAAAGCTTTTTTTTTAAATATTTACACTACTGTTATAAGAAATATGATTGGTGGCACTAGTTGGCAAGTGGGCCTGGCACACACGCTGGTAGGCAGGCAGGCAACTGCAATTAAATAACACTAGCAGACTGATGTAAAAGTTTTTTTTTTTAAATTTACACTAATGTTACAACAGATATGAGTGGTGGCACTGAGCAAGTAGGCACAGTATATGCTGTGAGCCTGACACACAGGCTTGCAGTGGCAGGCTGGCCTGGCAACTAAAATTAAATAACACTAGCAGACTGATGTAAAAAATGTTTTTAAAAAAAATTACACTAATGTTACAACAGATATGAGTGTTGGCACTGAGGAAGTAGGCACAGTATATGCTGTGAGCCTGACACACAGGCTGGCAGTGGCAGGCTGGCCTGGCAACTAAAATTAAATAACACTAGCAGACTGATGTAAAAGTTTTTTTAATTTTTTTTTACACTAATGTTACAACAGATATGAGTGGTGGCACTGAGCAAGTAGGCACAGTATATGCTGTGAGCCTGACACACAGGCTGGCACTAGTGGCAGGCTGGCCTGGCAACTAAAATTAAATAACACTAGCAGACTGATGTAAAAAAAAAATTAAAAAAAATTTACACTAATGTTACAACAGATATGAGTGGTGGCACTGAGGATGGAAGTAGGCACAGTATATGCTGTGAGCCTGACACACAGGCTGGCACTAGTGGCAGGCTGGCCTGGCAACTAAAATTAAATAACACTAGCAGACTGATGTAAAAGTTTTTTAAAAAAAAAATTACACTAATATTACAACAGATATGAGTGGTGGCACTGAGGAAGTAGGCACAGTATATGCTGTGAGTCTGACACACAGGCTGGCAGTGGCAGGCTGGCCTGGCAACTAAAATTAAATAACACTAGCAGACTGATGTAAAAGTTTTTTTTTTTTTTAAATTACACTAATGTTACAACAGATATGAGTGGTGTCACTGAGGAAGTAGGCACAGTATATGCTGTGAGCCTGACACACAGGCTGGCACTAGTGGCAGGCTGGCCTGGCAACTAAAATTAAATAACACTAGCAGACTGATGTGTGGTGACATTTTATCACAGGGATATTGGAATATAGCTCACAGATTTTATAACTGGCAATTCACATAGCTGGTTTATTCAAGTAGTTCTTTTGTCTAGTGTCTGTCTAGGTGGACACTCCCAATGACCTGTGAGTGGCATTTGAAAGGCCACTCCCTTTTGAATTGGGGTATAAAATACTGTAACACCAGAACCTCTGTCTTTTTTTTTTCTCTCTTCTTATCTTGGGCATGCTGTAAAGATGGCTGACACTCTGAAGAAATATGGCTGACACTCTGAAGAAATATGGCTAAGTACATTCCTATGATTATTTTAGCAGTGTTAGACAAATTGGGGTTAGTGTAGTAAAGTTGCCCTGTATCTTAAAATGTGGACTGTATCTATAAAATAGATTTATATATATATACCTGTAATTATTTATCTTATTATTAACATATATTGATTCCTAAATAAACTGTTTGGCAAACAATGGAGACCCTCTCATAGAGTTTATTTCACAATTTATTTGTGTTGTGTTTAGTGGTTTCACCATAGAGATTTAGTATATTATATTTAGTAGAAAGTAAAGATATTTTAAATTAATAGATAACCACATGATGTAAAAGTTTTTTTTAAAAAAATGTACACTAATATTACAACAGATATGAGTGGTGTCACTCAGGTTAGTAGGCACAGTATATGCTGTGAGCCTGACACACAGGCTGGCACTAGTGGCAGGCTGGCCTGGCAACTAAAATTAAATAACACTAGCAGACTGATGTAAAAGTTTTTGTTTTTTTTTAATTTACACTAATGTTACACCAGATATGAGTGGTGGCACTGCAGAGCCACGCATTCCATGCTTGTCAGCCATCAGCAGGTTTACCCAATGCGCAGTGTAGGTGATATACCTGCCCTGACCATGCTTTGCAGACCAGCTATCAGTGGTCAGATGGACCCTTGCCCCAACACTGTGTGCCAGACATGCCATTACTTCCATTCGCACAATCGAGTACAGGTTGGGGATTGCCTTTTGTGAAAAGAAATTTCGGCCAGGTACCTTCCACTGCGGTGTCCCAATAGATACAATTTTTTTGAACACCTCAGACTCCACCAGCTTGTATGGTAAAAGCTGGCGGGCTAAGAGTTCAGACAAGCCAGCTGTCAGACGCCGGGCAAGGGGGTGACTTTGGGAAATTGGCTTCTTACACTCAAACATGTCCTTGACAGACACCTGACTGTGGGCAGATGAGCAGGAACTGCTACGTAAGAGAGACTGAGTGGCGGATGGTTGAGAGGGGGCAAGGAGTACAGCAGTGGTTGACGTGGCTGAAGATGCTGGACCAGGAGGAGTATGGTGGCTTTGAGTTTGTGTGCTGCTTCTACTCATGTGTTCATCCCATCGGTGTTTGTGATGTGAGATCATGTGCCTTCACAAAGCAGTTGTACCTAGGTGGGTGTTGCACTTCCCACGACTCAGTTTCTTTTGGCACAGGTTGCAAATGGCATTGCTGTTGTCAGAGGCAGACACACAAAAAAATGCCACACTGCTGAGCTCTGCGATGACAGCATTCTGGTGGTGGCAACAGCATGCGTTGATTGGCGTGCTGTCTGGCTGACCCCGGGTGCCGATGCATGCTGTCTGACTGTGCCACTATCTCCTTGCGATGACCTCCCCCTGCTTCCAACTCGTCTCCTCCTCCTCCTCTCTGTCTCCCCATCTGAACTTTCCCCCTCTTCTTCTTCTCTTCTAGTGGGCACCCACGTGACATCCACGGACGCATCATCATCAACCGCTTCACTTGTATCTGACAAATCAACAAAGGAAGCAGCAGCGGGTACATCATCATCATCACACCGTACGTCCATGTCTGTAATGCTGCCTGACTGAGACATGGTTGCGCATCACTCATTTCTTCCAACTGATGTGTCAATAACTCCTCTGACAGATCAAGTGAAGTGGCTGTGGTGCTAGTGTTGGTGGTGGCGGCAGGCGGGCGAGTGGCACTGGTCAATTGAGAGGTGCCCGAAGCTAAGCTGGAGTTGGATGGTGCGTCAAGGTTCCGAGCGGAAGCTGTAGAAGATTGGGTGTCCTGTGTTAGCCAGTCAACTAGGTCCTCCTCAGAACTTTTCGCGCTCATGGTACATGGCCTCTGAACACTGTGCATTATTGTAGGGTCAAAGGGAATCACAGCACCACGACCACGACGGCACCTGCGGGGTGGCCTGCCTCTGCCTGTCATTTTTTTTAAATGTAGACTTACACTACTATTAAACAAAATATGAGTGGTGCCACTGATGTTTCACAATCCAAAAAGTTTTTTTTTTTAAATGTACACTTACACTACTATTAAACAAGATATGAGTGGTGGCACTGGGCAAGTGGGCACAGTATACGCTGTGAGCCTGACACAAAAAAGCAGACTGATGTTTCACAGTCAAAAAAGTTTTTTTTTTTTAAATATTTACACTACTGTTACAACAAATATGAGTGGTGCCACTAACTTGGCAAGTGGGCCTGGCACACACGCTGGCAGGCAGGCAGGCAACTGCATTAAGATTACACTAGCAGACTGATGTTTCACAGTCAAAAAAGTTTTTTTTTAAATATTTACACTACTGTTACAACAAATATGAGTGGTGCCACTAACTTGGCAATTGGGCCTGGCACACACGCTGGCAGGCAGGCAGGCAACTTCAATTAGATTACACTAGCAGACTGATGTTTCACAGTCAAAAAAGTTTTTTTTTTTAAATATTTACACTACTGTTATAACAAATATGATTGGTGGCACTAGTTGGCAAGTGGGCCTGGCACACACGCTGGCAGGCAGGCAGGCAACTGCAATTAGATTACACTAGCTGACTGATGTTTCACAGTCAAAAAAGTTTTTTTTTTAAATATTTTCACTACTGTTACAACAAATATGAGTGGTGCCACTAACTTGCCAAGTGGGCCTCGCACACACGCTGGCAGGCAGGCAGGCAACTGCAATTAGATTACACTAGCAGACTGATGTTTCACATTCAAAAAAGTTTTTTTTAAAAATATTTACACTACTGTTATAACAAATATGATTGGTGGCACTAGTTGGCAAGTGGGCCTGGCACACATGCTGGCAGGCAGGCAACTGCAATTAGATTACACTAGCTGACTGATGTTTCACAGTCAAAAAAGTTTTTTCTAAAAATATTTACACTACTGTTACAACAAATATCAGTGGTGGCACTAACTTGGCAAGAGGGCCTGGCACACACGCTGGCAGGCAGGCAACTTCAATTAGATTACACTAGCTGACTGATGTTTCACAGTCAAAAAAGTTTTTTTTTTAAATATTTACACTACTGTTACAACAAATACGAGTGGTGGCACTAACGTGGCAAGTGGGCCTGACACACACGCTGGCAGGCAGGCAACTTCAATTAGATTACACTAGCAGACTGATGTTTCACAGTCAAAAAAGTTTTTTTTTTAAATATTTACACTACTGTTATAACAAATATGATTGGTGGCACTAGTTGGCAAGTGGGCCTGGCACACACGCTGGAAGGCAGGCAACTGCAATTAGATTACGCTAGCTGACTGATGTTTCACAGTCAAAAAAGTTTTTTTTTTAAATATTTACACTACTGTTACAACAAATATGATTGGTGGCACTAACTTGGCAAGTGGGCCTGGCACACACGCTGGCAGGCAGGCAACTTTAATTAGATTACACTAGCAGACTGATGTTTCACAGTCAAAAAAGTTTTTTTTTTAAATATTTACACTACTGTTATAACAAATATGATTGGTGGCACTAGTTGGCAAGTGGGCCTGGCACACACGCTGGCAGGCAGGCAACTGCAATTAGATTACACTAGCAGACTGATGTTTCACAGTCAAAAAAGTTTATTTTTTAAATATTTACACTACTGTTATAACAAATATGAGTGGTGGCACTAACTTGGCAAGTGGGCCTGGCACACACGCTGACAGGCAGGCAACTTCAATTAGATTACACTAGCAGACTGATGTTTCACAGTCAAAAAAGTTTTTTTTTAAATATTTACACTACTGTTATAACAAATATGATTGGTGGCACTAGTTGGCAAGTGGGCCTGGCACACACGCTGGCAGGCAGGCAGGCAACTGCAATTAGATTACACAAGCTGACTGATGTTTCACAGTCAAAAAAGTTTTTTTTTAAATATTTACACTACTGTTACAACAAATATGAGTGGTGGCACTAACTTGCCAAGTGGGCCTGGCACACACGCTGGCAGGCAGGCAACTTCAATTAGATTACACTAGCAGACTGATGTTTCACAGTCAAAAAAGTTTTTTTTAAATATTTACACTACTGTTATAACAAATATGATTGGTGGCACTAGTTGGCAAGTGGGCCTGGCACACACGCTGGCAGGCAGGCAACTGCAATTAGATTACACTAGCTGACTGATGTTTCACAGTCAAAAAAGTTTTTTTTTTAAATATTTACACTACTGTTACAACAAATATGAGTGGTGCCACTAACTTGGCAAGTGGGCCTGGCACACACGCTGGCAGGCAGGCAACTTCAATTAGATTACACTAGCAGACTGATGTTTCACAGTCAAAAAAGTTTTTTTTAAAAATATTTACACTACTGTTATAACAATTATGATTGGTGGCACTAGTTGGCAAGTGAGCCTGGCACACACGCTGGCAGGCAGGCAGGCAACTGCAATTGGATTACACTAGCAGACTGATGTTTCACAGTCAAAAAAGTTTATTTTTTAAATATTTACACTACTGTTATAACAAATATGAGTGGTGGCACTAACTTGGCAAGTGGGCCTGGCACACACGCTGGCAGGCAGGCAACTTCAATAAGATTACACTAGCAGACTGATGTTTCACAGTAAAAAAGTTTTTTTTTAAATATTTACACTACTGTTATAACAAATATGATTGGTGGTACTAGTTGGCAAGTGGGCCTGGCACACACGCTGGCAGGCAGGCAACTGAAATTAGATTGCACTAGCAGACTGATGTTTCACAGTCAAAAAAGTTTTTTTTAAAAAATATTTACACTACTGTTACAACAAATAAGAGTGGTGGCACTAACTTGGCAAGTGGGCCTGGCACATACGCTGGCAGGCAGGCAACTTCAATTAGATTACACTAGCAGACTGATGTTTCACTGTCAAAAAAGCTTTTTTTTTTAAATATTTACACTACTGTTATAAGAAATATGATTGGTGGCACTAGTTGGCAAGTGGGCCTGGCACACACGCTGGCAGGCAGGCAACTGCAATTAGATTACACTAGCTGACTGATGTTTCACAGTCAAAAAAGTTTTTTTTTTAAATATTTACACTACTGTTACAACAAATATGAGTGGTGCCACTAACTTGGCAAGTGGGCCTGGCACACACGCTGGCAGGCAGGCATCTTCAATTAGATTACACTAGCAGACCGATGTTTCACAGTCAAAAAAGTTTTTTTTTTAAATATTTACACTACTGTTATAACAATTATGATTGGTGGCACTAGTTGGCAAGTGAGCCTGGCACACACGCTGGCAGGCAGGCAGGCAACTGCAATTGGATTACACTAGCAGACTGATGTTTCACAGTCAAAAAAGTTTTTTTAAAATATTTACACTACTGTTATAACAAATATGAGTGGTGGCACTAACTTGGCAAGTGGGCCTGGCACACACGCTGGCAGGCAGGCAACTTCAATTAGATTACACTAGCAGACTGATGTTTCACAGTAAAAAAGTTTTTTTTTAAATATTTACACTACTGTTATAACAAATATGATTGGTGGTACTAGTTGGCAAGTGGGCCTGGCACACACGCTGGCAGGCAGGCAACTAAAATTAGATTGCACTAGCAGACTGATTTTTCACAGTCAAAAAAGTTTTTTTTAAAAAATATTTACACTACTGTTACAACAAATAAGAGTGGTGGCACTAACATGGCAAGTGGGCCTGGCACATACGCTGGCAGGCAGGCAACTTCAATTAGATTACACCAGCAGACTGATGTTTCACTGTCAAAAAAGCTTTTTTTTTTAAATATTTACACTACTGTTATAAGAAATATGATTGGTGGCACTAGTTGGCAAGTGGGCCTGGCACACACGCTGGTAGGCAGGCAGGCAACTGCAATTAAATAACACTAGCAGACTGATGTAAAAGTTTTTTTTTTTAAATTTACACTAATGTTACAACAGATATGAGTGGTGGCACTGAGCAAGTAGGCACAGTATATGCTGTGAGCCTGACACACAGGCTTGCAGTGGCAGGCTGGCCTGGCAACTAAAATTAAATAACACTAGCAGACTGATGTAAAAAATGTTTTTAAAAAAAATTACACTAATGTTACAACAGATATGAGTGTTGGCACTGAGGAAGTAGGCACAGTATATGCTGTGAGCCTGACACACAGGCTGGCAGTGGCAGGCTGGCCTGGCAACTAAAATTAAATAACACTAGCAGACTGATGTAAAAGTTTTTTTAATTTTTTTTTACACTAATGTTACAACAGATATGAGTGGTGGCACTGAGCAAGTAGGCACAGTATATGCTGTGAGCCTGACACACAGGCTGGCACTAGTGGCAGGCTGGCCTGGCAACTAAAATTAAATAACACTAGCAGACTGATGTAAAAAAAAAATTAAAAAAAATTTACACTAATGTTACAACAGATATGAGTGGTGGCACTGAGGATGGAAGTAGGCACAGTATATGCTGTGAGCCTGACACACAGGCTGGCACTAGTGGCAGGCTGGCCTGGCAACTAAAATTAAATAACACTAGCAGACTGATGTAAAAGTTTTTTTAAAAAAAATTACACTAATATTACAACAGATATGAGTGGTGGCACTGAGGAAGTAGGCACAGTATATGCTGTGAGTCTGACACACAGGCTGGCAGTGGCAGGCTGGCCTGGCAACTAAAATTAAATAACACTAGCAGACTGATGTAAAAGTTTTTTTTTTTTTTAAATTACACTAATGTTACAACAGATATGAGTGGTGTCACTGAGGAAGTAGGCACAGTATATGCTGTGAGCCTGACACACAGGCTGGCACTAGTGGCAGGCTGGCCTGGCAACTAAAATTAAATAACACTAGCAGACTGATGTGTGGTGACATTTTATCACAGGGATATTGGAATATAGCTCACAGATTTTATAACTGGCAATTCACATAGCTGGTTTATTCAAGTAGTTCTTTTGTCTAGTGTCTGTCTAGGTGGACACTCCCAATGACCTGTGAGTGGCATTTGAAAGGCCACTCCCTTTTGAATTGGGGTATAAAATACTGTAACACCAGAACCTCTGTCTTTTTTTTTTCTCTCTTCTTATCTTGGGCATGCTGTAAAGATGGCTGACACTCTGAAGAAATATGGCTGACACTCTGAAGAAATATGGCTAAGTACATTCCTATGATTATTTTAGCAGTGTTAGACAAATTGGGGTTAGTGTAGTAAAGTTGCCCTGTATCTTAAAATGTGGACTGTATCTATAAAATAGATTTATATATATATACCTGTAATTATTTATCTTATTATTAACATATATTGGTTCCTAAATAAACTGTTTGGCAAACAATGGAGACCCTCTCATAGAGTTTATTTCACAATTTATTTGTGTTGTGTTTAGTGGTTTCACCATAGAGATTTAGTATATTATATTTAGTAGAAAGTAAAGATATTTTAAATTAATAGATAACCACATGATGTAAAAGTTTTTTTTAAAAAAATGTACACTAATATTACAACAGATATGAGTGGTGTCACTCAGGTTAGTAGGCACAGTATATGCTGTGAGCCTGACACACAGGCTGGCACTAGTGGCAGGCTGGCCTGGCAACTAAAATTAAATAACACTAGCAGACTGATGTAAAAGTTTTTTTTTTTTTTTAATTTACACTAATGTTACACCAGATATGAGTGGTGGCACTGAGGCTGGCAGTGGCAGGCTGGCCTGGCAACTGAAATTAGATTACACTAGCAGACTGATGTAAAAGTTTTTTTTAAAAAAAAATTTACACTAATGTTACACCAGATATGAGTGGTGGCACTGAGCAGTTAGGCACAGTATATGCTGTGAGCCTGACACACAGGCCTGCTGGCAACTGAAATTAGATTACACTAGCAGACTGATGTAAAAGTTTTTTTTTTTTTTAAATTTACACTAATGTTACACCAGATATGAGTGGTGGCACTGAGCAATTAGGCACAGTATATGCTGTGAGCCTGACACACAGGCCTGCTGGCAACTGAAATTAGATTACACTAGCAGACTGATGTAAAGGTTTTTTTAAAAAATTTTTACACTAATGTTACAACAGATATGAGTGGTGGCACTGAGGAAGTAGGCACAGTATACGCTGTGAGCCTGACACACAGGCTGACAGGCAGGCAAATGCAATTAGATTACAAAACCCCCCCCCCAAAAAACGACTGAAGTTCTAGCCCTAAAAAGGGCTTTTTGGGGTGCTGTCCTTACAGCAGAGATCAGATGAGTCCTTCAGGACTGTAGTGGACACTGAATACACTAGCCTAGATATCAATTTCCCTATAAAATCATCATCATCATCAGCAGCAGCAGCAGCAGCAGTATCCCTCCTCTCACTAAGAATGCAGGATCATAATGAATCTAAAATGGCTGCTGCCCAGGAGCTGGGAGGGTCTGGGAGGGAGTGTCTGCTGCTGATTGGCTGAAATGTGTCTGCAGACTGGGAGATACAGGGTCAAAGTTTGCTCAATGATGACGAATAGGGGGCGGATCGAACATCGCATATGTTCGCCCGCCACGGTGAACGCGAACAAGCTAAGATCGCCGGGAACTGTTCTCCGGCGAACTGTTCGCGACATCACTACTTGTAAGATGAACAATATTTAGCGGAGTTCTGATATCCATTGAAAGTATAGGGATGTCAGCTGTGCTAAACATTCTCTGGTAATTTGTCCTTACCATGGATTTGTAATACCAATTTGTGCGCTAATCCTAGCACGACCCCTGTGCTATCAATAGCGCTCCACTCATAATCTAGGACTTTATGTTCATTTAAAGCAAGAAAAAAAAGAATGTTATGGGATAGAACATCACTATATATTCTACATTTTCTAGGTATCTATTTACACATAAACCAGTTGGATGTGCTTATTCGTTCTTCTTATCAACAAGTGCTTCCTCATATCTTTGCCAAAGGCAATGTCAACAAAGATGAACACAGGGAACCAAATGAAGGTTATGCCATGCAAGAACGCATGTTACAAAGGCAGTTATATTGGATAAACTAAGAGCTGTGTTTAAAAAAAAAAAATCTGCTTGTGCAAATTAGCCTGTTTGCTCTTTATAACATTTAAATGTTCTCCCCTTATTTAATTTGCATGTTGATTAAAATGAATCTGCTAAGTTTAATTCTTTTGGGATATTTAAATACAAAGTCACCTCTTACCTTCAATTATGTTTTATCATATTAATTAGATGTACAACTGGTTTCATCAAAAATATACTAGCTTAAATATTTTATTCAAAGTGATTTATGACTTTATATATACTGGTAATTCAAAATAGCGGTAAATGCACTTTTCATTAGTAATAGCTTAGGTTTCAAATGGAAATCATAAACTATCATTTTAATTTGATTATAAGTTCCTTCTAAAAATAGTTCTCGAACATAACTCAAAAAAAGTCAATTACAATTGCTTGAAATTTGGCAATTCATTTCAGATAGGCAATCACTACAAACCCTTAACTTGTTCCATTTATTGATTAAGGGTCAAATTATGAGTGGAGCGTTATTTATCGCATACCAACTCTGCTAGAAGTAAGCTTTATGCGCGAGCTGGGTAGCGCTTGTGTTACAAGTTGAAAGTAAAGACTTTTCACTCACGCCCAATCCAATGCATGCAAAAAGACAAATTTAGAATATCGCGACCGTGTTAACATATTCCCCCTTAGAAGTCAATGAAGCATGAAAAGTGAAAAAATAAATAACACCCTACTCACTCTCAAACCCGATCGCATATTCTCAAGTGCACTAACACGACATTAAAATATGAATATTTCACATTTCAATGTTCTTCACATAACAGAAATGAATATTGCATAAATATTATTTTACATGTTTTCATCTACTTAAAGGACCAGTAAACTTTTAAATTTGCTTATCTTTTTTATTTAATTGTGTTAAAAACTTTATTTTTTTAAATGCATGTTATTATTTTATTTGTATACTTTTGTTTTAATTTGGCTTTAAATTTTTTTTTTTTTTCCAAACCCCTTTTTTGCTTTGCAAGCAGTCCTATCGGTTTACACTAACCAGATAGGACTGCGGCTACGCGCGACTCACATTTGCGCATGCGCAGTTGCGCACTTGTACTGTAAGTGAAGAACTGTGATTACACGTCACTTACTTGAAGCGGTTTTGCGCATGCGCATTTGCGCACTTGTAGTTCCGTAATTGAAGATTAGATAGAAGCAGTTTTGCCGCTTTGCAGTCATTGCAAGAGATTTTGGTCATTGCAAGAGATTTTGCTTCTATTTATATATTTTTGCTATATTTGTTCCTGTTTTTTGTTTTTTTCCCTGATTGTCACGCATCATTAGAACATTTAATTGGTTAGTTTTGGGCACTAAATTTAGCTTTGTCTCAATTTATTATAAAATTCAATGTTTTATTTTTAAAGTGTAATGACTCCTCTACCATATTTCTAATGGGAACGAGCCTAATTATATATTCAAAACAAACATGTTTCATAGGTTTAATTTTAAATGAGAGTGAAGTGGATTTTTGAAGGGGTGGAGTTTACATTGAAAGACCGTGAAACAAAAACGGTAAAATAGGAGATTTTTTTAAAATAAATGATTGAAAAAAACAGTTTAGGTCAATATTCATGCATATTTTTAAAGATAGCAATAAAAAAAACAACTACATTTAGAAAAATTTACTGGTCCTTTAACTGTAAAGGGCTCTAATGCACTTACAATTGTAATCAACATTATTCAATCCCCATTGCAAATCAGGTTTATTGTCAAAATTTACAGACTTTTAGCTATTTGCCAAGAACAAATCAAACAAAATAAATTGAAATAGCTCAACACAACGAATGCTTCAAGTGGTTTCCCCAAATTCAACTGAAAATGCAACTTTTAATGAATTCTGCAGTCTCAAAATTATTCAACACCCTGAATAGAATCCCTCACAACAGCACAAATATGCAAAACAGGTATTGCCTCAAGCACACCTGATGCAACTAATCAAGGGCGTCATTAGTTGCACCAGGTGTGCTTGAGCTAGAACACATGAAATACCTGAACTGGCTAAGGGTTTGTTGAGTGTCACATTTGACTGCATGATAGAAATATGGCTAAGTCAAAAGAATGGTCCAAAAAGATGAGAGAAGAGATCATCGCCCTTCACAAACAAGGAACAGGATAACAAAAGATAGGTAAGGCACTGAATGTTCCTAAAGACACCATTGGAAGCATAGTTTGCAAGTTCAAAGTTAAAGGAACAGTGGGTACACAACCTGGACAGGGCAGGAAAAGGAAGCTATCAATGGCTACAAACAGATTTCTGAGAAGGAAAGTTGAGAAAAGACCTACAGCAAGACATGGTGGCAACAGCACCTGAGGTTTCAGATTGCACAGTAAGGCACATACTAAATGCAAAAGGTTTTCTTGCCAGAACTCCATGACGTACACCACTACTGATCCAAAAGCACAAGAAAAGTTGGCAACAATATGCTAAAAATTATATAAATAAACCACAGAAGTTTCGGGATTCTGTTCTGTGGAGCGATGAAACAGTCGAATCAGCAGTATGTCTGGAGAAAGAAGAATGAAACATACGCTGAAAAGAACACTCTGCCTACAGTTAAACATGGTGATGGCTCGGTGATGCTCTGAAGCTGCTTTGCATCCTCTGGCACTGGAAACCTGCAGCGTGTGAAAGGCAAGATGGATTCATTGAAGTATCAGGAAATCCTAGGAGAAAACATCATGCCGTCTGTGAGGAAGCAGAAGCTTGGCTCTCATTGGAACTTCTAACAGGACAATGATCCCAAGCATACCTCAAATTCCACCAAGGCTTGGTTGCAGATGAAGTCCTGAAAGATATTACCATGGCCATCACAGTCACCTGACTTGAACCCCATAGAAAATCTCTGGTGGGATTTATGAAAGTGGTTGCAGCACGCAAACCTAAGACTATTATTGAACTGGAGTCCATTGCTTATGCGGGATAGGCTAAGATTCCTCAGGAATGCTGCCAGAAGCTGGTGTCTGGCTATGTATCTTGTTTGCAGCAGGTCATAACAGCAAAACGGGGGTCTACTAAGTACTATAGATGCTTGCCATGAAGGGGTTGAATAATTTTGACACTGCAGAATTCATTAAAAGTTGCATTTTCAGTTGAATTTGGGGAAACCACTTGAAGCATTCGTTGTGTTGAGCTATATCGATTGCTTTTGTTTGATTTGCTCATTGCAAACAGCTGAAAGTCTGTACATTTTTTAAAATTTAGACACACATATATATATATATATATATATATGTATCTCTATGTTAAAGCTGTTTGCGTGTCTCTTTTTAACACCTGAGACCTCATATCTTTGAGCCCTTATAACTTTTTTATGCAATATTGTTTTTGAATAATTTTTATTAGATAGTGTTATGATAAACCTGGATATCGCTTGTGCGTAACTGTTAGCATGCCATTTTTAATCTGGCCCAAAGTAGGGAATGACTAATTTTATGAAATCCTTTATGTGTTTTACACATCCAAAACAGTAGGCATCTGGCTAGGATATACATCTTTGGTGCTTCTTGTGACTTTCTAAAGAATTTAAAAAATCAATAAGAAAATATAACAATAATTTTCAGATGCATGTTTTTTATGTTTAGCAGCATATTTCTGAGGGTTTTAGGAAACCATACTATTGCACAAGTCAGAATAGCCATCATGCATCATGAAATTGATTTACACTCTGTCCTTTATTCACCCAAATTTTGAACCTGTTTTTGGTAATAAGGATTTCATTAAATTTATTACACATGAACTATTATTGAGGTTGAAAACATAGTTAATTACAGAAGTGTCATACATCAAGAGTCAACTGTCCAGATGTATGAAAACAGGAATAATATTGAAGTTACATCCACTAACAGGATTAATGTTATACAAAATGTAATAATGTACTATTGCCAAATATATTGTTCAGTAAAATTGATCAGCTGTGGGCCAATAAGGAAATGCTATATAAAAAGGGCCTGGATTTACTATTATTAACATTAGATGCTGAAAAGACCTTTGATTCATTAGAATGGGATCATCTCTCTACGTCCTTGGGTAATTTTGGTTTTAAAGGAAATATCACGGAATGCATAAGAACATTGTATTCCTCCCCCAAAACTGCACTTCTTATGAATAGTCAGCAATCAGAGTTTATCACAATGCATAGAGGTAAGCGCCAAGGATGTCCCCTTTCACCAATATTGTTTGATCTAGCCCTTGAACCATTGATGGTTAAAGTTTGGGAAATAATTAAGGGAATTCAAATAGGAAATATGGAATTAAAGGTAGCAGCCTACGCTGATGATATGTTATTATTTCTTAGAGACTCAAAAACCCAGATCCCTAAAACAGTTCAAATATTAGAAAAATGTTGAACCTTTTCCGGGTATAAAGTTAATACAAGTAAATCTGAAATTTTATGGTTACTTAGACAAAAAAATTCATTTCAAAATCCAATTTATAAAGTGGCTGAAGAAAGTATAAAGTACTTAGGTATAACAATTTCACAGATTCCAGGAGAATGGTACAAGTTAAATTATGATCCATTATTTTAAAAAATATTAGAGGAGGTCAAGAGATGGTCATGCTTACCAATTACACTTTCAGGAAAAATAAATATGGTGAAAATGATTACAACCCCTAAGGTATTTTACCTAATTCAAAATCTTCCATTACAAATAAGAAGTAAAGATATACTATGGTTAAAAAAGGCAATAAACTTCTTATGCTGCAATGGCAAGAAACCTAACTCCTCAGTATATCTAAAGAGTGGGGAGGATTGGGATTGCCTGATCTGAACTTGTATAATTATGTATTTTTGCAAAGATTGTTATGGCCTGGATTACTGAGAATAAAATCTTTACAGACCTTGACTTGGAAAAAATGTAATCAAACCTTTCGAATTGAGTTCATTAATACATATTGAGTATAAAACATTACCGAGTAGGATTAAAAGGCTGGAGAATATAGGAAACTTAATTTTAGCTTGGCAAAAAATGCATAAGATTTTTAAGATTGACTATCATTTTCAAAATATCTCTTAATTAAGGGCAATCCCGATCAGCCCAAAGGTATGTAGAGAGTGGCAAACAAAGGGACTTATTCATCTACATCAACTACTATTTTTAATTTAAAAAATGGGATATTCTGAAACCAATTAAAAAACTATTCTCACAAGGAAACACTTCTTGCTCACTCTTATATAAGAATCTTAATGACCAAAAAATAATTAAATATATTCATGAATTGGTCAACAAATACTTAAGACTTTTTCCTGACTCAGAGATAACAAATGAAGGTATAAAATTTAGTATGAATAGAGTTAGAAATGCAACTTTGCTATCAAGTTGGAGAGAGTCTCAATCAAAAATATTATCATTCCTATCTAACTCCGTATCTGATGGATAAATGGAAAAATTCACAGGATAATTATTGTAAAAAATGCAGATATAAACAGGCCGATATAATACACTGTATGTTCACATGCCTTTAAATAAATATTTTTTGGTTAAAGGTTAGTTACTGGATGGAAAAGAAATGTAAAATAGATGCAACATTTATATCAATGGAAATTATATTTCTAGCGAAAGGAGAAGAGCACAGGGAATGGACTCATTTATTAAACACTATAATCTTAGTAGGTAGAAACATAATATTTAAGAGATTGTAAATCTAAAAAAACTCCAAGCCTACAGCTATTTCTAAAGAGACTACACCAACACATGATATATGAACAATATGATATAGACAGACAATCTGTAAAACAAATTGCTAAATTCTTCGGAAAATGGGAAAGCTATCTAAAATCTTTAGAGCAACCAACACAAAAATTGATAATTAAAGTATTTGAAAGTTCCCTATATATACAAGAGGAACAGCTTAGAGGGAACTGGTTGGCTAATTAAGACAAATCTGGGAAGAGAGAGGAGGCCCCTTCCCCTTCTTCTCCCTTCCCTGTCCTGTATTAAGGTAAAGGACTTTAAAAATATTATGACAAGAAAGATACTGGATTCTAGATATATAAGAGGTATTAGAATTAGATTATCATATTATAAGTACAAATAATCCTTCTATGCTATATTATTATGTAGATTCAAAGTTAAATGTTTAAGAGATTGAAACCAAAATAAGATAAAAATAGGGGACTAAATATAATATGTAACTCTCTTTCAATATTTATTTTTGTAAATATTTCCATACATTCGCCTAGATTACGAGTCTTGCGTTAGCCTTAAAAAGCAGTGTTGAGAGGTCCCAACGCTGCTTTTTAACGCCCGCTGTCATTACGAGTCTTGCAGGTACAGGTGAAAAAAGGGAGGGATGGGTAGCGCTACTGAAAGCTTAGAGCAATGTAAATGTAAAACTAGTATAGACAATGTTAATGAGCTAAAAAGTGGTATCTACAACTAGCTATGTGGTGTAACATGGATAGATCAACTATCCGGTGTGATAAAACTCATAAATCCTTAGTATAGTATTATTAAATGAGGGACAGAGAATAATAATAATATGTATAAGTGTAAGTATAATTAAAATGAAGAATGAAGATATAAAAAATTAACAATAAAATCAATTTAATAAAAGTAAAAAATGTGGTTATAATAAAAAATATATGTACTTTAGTGCCGGCACTAGATATAGCAGTGTTACAATAAATAAAATACAATTAGATATTGACAGATGATACGTTTAGAATTGAGCTGACAATCCGTTTTAATGTACACGGACTAGTTAATATCTAGTTTACTTAATGTAGCTTATTTCAACTTGTTACAAAAAATGTAACAGACAATAATTGCTGTATTGAGAAAAAGTTCTTATCTAGTAAGATGGTTACAGAATTATCGTTTTTGATATAGTGGATGTATCTGTTAGTTTGCAAAAAGTCCTGTGTCTTTGTGCTAGATAAATTAGCGCTCCAGTTTGAGAGGTCGTGCAGTAATCCAAGTAAAGCACGTTTGTTGAAGACTTTCAGACCTAGTGAATGATATCACTTGTGAAGCACAGTTCGGCGTCCTCGAATGTCGGTGATAGCGAAGGGGAGCGGGTAGGTCCGGGGACCGAGGTATTTGCTGGCAGCTTTCGTCTCCTTAGTAGCTGTACCTACGGGTCCTGCTACCGGTTCCAGTGTGAGAGGTGAGGAGCTGGAACACCTTGTAACTTCGGTTAGGTCCCAGATATTTAGACAGCTGAACAGACCAAATGCCTTTTAGATACAAACGGTGTACAGATCATGGGTGGGAAAATTAAGCATATATATTCCACTTAAAGTATGACAAGCGGCTTCATGCACCACACCTACTGTAACCAGTTTGTATATTGAATGCAGGAGTCAGATAATAGAGCTGCTTTTTAACGCCCGCTGGCATTACGAGTCTGGCAGGTACAGGTGTACCGCTCACTTTTTTTCCTTGACTTGAGCATACAGCAAATCCCCTTACGTCAATTGCGTATCCTGTCTTTTTAATGAGATTTTCCTAATGCCGGTATTACGAGTCTTGGAGAAAGTGAGCGGTACACCCTCTCCTGTCAAGAATCCTACCTCATTTAAAAGTCAGTAGTTAAGAGTTTTATGGGCTAACGTTGTGACATAAAACTCTTAACTAAAGTGCTAAAAAGTACACTAACACCCATAAGCTGCCTATTAACCCCTAAACCGAGGCCCCCCCACATCGCAAACACTTAACTAAAGTTTTTAACCCCTAACTGCCGACCGGACATCACTGCCACTTCAATAAATATATTAACCCCTAAACCGCCACACTCCCGCCTCGCAAACACTAGTTACATTTTATTAACCCCTAATTTGCCGTCTCTAACATCGCCGACACCTACCTACATTTATTAACCCCTAATCTGCCGCCCCCAACATCGCTGCCACTATATTAAATGTATTAACCCCTAAACCTAAGCCTAACCCTAACCCTATCACCCCCTAACTTAAATATAATTTAAATAAAACAAAATAAAATAACTACAATTAACTAAATTATTCCTATTTAAAACTAAATACTTACCTATAAAATAAACCCTAAGCTATCTACAATATAATATAACTAATAGTTACATTGTAGCTAGTTTAGGGTTTTTGCAGGCAACTTTGTATTTATTTTAACTAGGTAGAATAGTTATTAAATAGTTATTAACTATTTAATAACTACCTAGTTAAAATAAAGACAAATTTACCTGTAAAATAAATCCTAACCTAAATTACAATTACACCTAACACTACACTATAATTAAAATAATTTCCTAAATTAACTACAATTAACTACAATTCAATAAAATAAAATAAAGTACGAAAAAAAACCCCCACTAAATTACAGAAAAAAATAAAATAATTACAAGAATTTTAAACTAATAACACTTAATCTAATCCCCCTAATAAAATAAAAAAGCCCCCCAAAATAATAAAAATCCCTACCCTATACTAAATTACAAATAGCCCTTAAAAGGGCCTTTTGCGTGGCATTGCCCCAAAGTAATCAGCTAAAAAAAAAATACAATACCCCCAACATTAAAACCCACCACCCACACACCCAACCCTACTCTAAAACCCACCCAATAACCCCTTAAAGATCAGCCTACCTTGAGATGTCTTCACCCAGCCGGGCACAAGTAGTCCTCCAGAGGGGCAGAAGTCTTCATCCTATCCGGGAAGTAGAGGACGTCCAGATGGGCAGAAGTCTTCATCCAGGCGGCATCTTCTATCCTCATCCATCCGGAGCTGAGTGGATCCATCTTCAAGCCAGCCGACACGTAGCATCCTCTTCTTCTGACTCCTGACGAATGAAGGTTCCTTTAAATGACGTCATCCAAGATGGCGTCCCTTGAATTCCAATTGGCTGATAAGATTCTATCAGCCAATCGGAATTAAGGTAGGAAAAATCCTATTGGCTGATTCAATCAGCCAATAAAATTGAAGTTCAATCCTATTGGCTGATCCAATCAGCCAATAAAATTGAAGTTCAATCCTATTGGCTGATCCAATCAGCCAATAGGATTGAGCTTGCATTCTATTGGCTGTTCCAATCAGCCAATAGAATGAGAGCTCAATTCTATTGGCTGATTGCATAAGCCAATAGGATTTTTCCTACCTTAATTCCGATTGGCTGATAGAATCCTATCAGCCAATCGGAATTCAAGGGACGCCATCTTGGATGACGTAATTTAAAGGAACCTTCATTCGTTGGGAGTCGTCGGAAGAAGAGGATGCGCTGCGTCGGCTGGCTTGAAGATGTACGTGCTCTGCTCCGGATGGATGAAGATAGAAGATGCCGCCTGGATGAAGACTTCTGCCCGTCTGGAGGTCCTCTTCTGCCCGGATCAGATGAAGACTTCTGCCCCTCTGCAGGACCACTTGTGCCCGGCTAAGTGAAGACGTCTCAACGTAGGGTGATCTTCAAGAGATTAGTGTTAGGTTTTATTAAGGGGTATTGGGTGGGTTTTAGAGTAGGGTTGGGTGTGTGGGTGGTGGGTTTTAATGTTGGGGGGGTATTGTATTTTTTTTTTATAGGTAAAAGAGCTGATTACTTTGGGGCAATGCCCTGCAAAAGGCCCTTTTAAGGGCTATTTGTAATTTAGTATAGGGTAGGGATTTTTATTATTTTGGGGGGCTTTTTTATTTTATTAGGGGGGTTAGATAAAGTGTAATTAGTTTAAAATTTTTGAAATTATTTTATTTTTTTCTGTAATTTAGTTTTTTTTTCACACTTTAATTTATTTAATTTAATTGTAGTTAATTGTAGTTAATTTAGGAAATTATTTTAATTATAGTGTAGTGTTAGGTGTAATTGTAATTTAGGTTAGTATTTATTTTACAGGTAAATTTGTCTTTATTTTAACTAGGTAGTTATTAACCCCTTAATGACCACAATGTACCCTGTAGGTCAGTGGTCGTTAAGGGTTTTTTCAGGACATAATACCACAAGTCTAGCAAGAACACGCTATTAATGCCCTCCCTCCAGCAGGCTTTGTGGAATAGAGCAGTCTTAATGCTGGTGGCAAGACCGCGCTATAAAACAATCAAGTCCCAAAAAAAGGCCAGTGACATACAGGGTACGTCACTAGTCCTTAAGGGGTTAAATAGTTAATAACTATTTAATAACTATTTTACCTAGTTAAAATAAATACAAAGTTGCCTATAAAATAAAAATAAACTCTTAGCTAGCTACAATGTAACTATTAGTTATATTGTAGCTTTCTTAGGGTTTATTTTACAGGTAAGTATTTAGTTTTAAATAGGAATAATTTATTTAATTGTAGTTATTTTATTTAGATTTATTTAAATTATATTTAAGTTAGGGGAGTGTTAGGGTTAGGTTTAGACTTAGGTTTAGGGGTTAATAACTTTATTATTGTGACGGTGACGTTGGCGGCGGCAGATTAGGGGTTAATACATTTAATATAGTTGCGGCGACGTTGGGGGGGCAGATTAGGGGTTAATAACTATAATGTAGGTGGCAACGATGTTGGGGGCAGCAGATTAGGGGTTAATAAGTATAATGTAGGTGTCGCGGTGTCCGAAGCGGCAGATTAGGGGTTAATAGTATAATGCAGGTGTCGGCGATGTCGGGGGCAGCAGATTAGGGGTTAATAAGTGTAAGATTAGGGGTGTTTAGACTCGGGGTTCATGTTAGGGTGTTAGGTGTAGACATAAAATGTATTTCCCCATAGGAATCAATGGGGCTGTGTTAGGAGCTTAACGCTGCTTTTTTGCAGGTGTTAGGTTTTTTTCAGCCGATTCTGCCCCTTTGATTCCTATGGGGAAATCGTGCACGAGCACGTTTAGCCAGCTCTCCGCTACCGTAAGCAGCGCTGGTAGCTGGTATTGAGGTGAGATGTGGAGCTAAATTTTGCTCTCCGCTCACTTTTTAGAGGCTAACGCCGGGTTTAAAAAATCATGTAATACCAGCGTTGTTTATAGGTGAGCAGTGAGCTGAAACTGAGCGTTAGCACCGCACGGCCTTACCGACAAAACTCGTAATCTAGCCGATTGTGATTATGATTTGGATGCATAGGATGTAATGTAAATCTTGGGGAACATTTTTCAAGTTAGTTATCATACTTCAAGGATAAATAATCACTATAAGTTATTTTATTGTCTAGACTTATAGTTAAAATGAATGTTTAAAAAAGAATGAAACAAAAGAAAAAGAAAGAAAGAAAGAAAGAAAGAAAGAAAGAAAGAAAGAAAGAAAGAAAGGAAGAGAGAAGTAGAAGGAAAGAGAAAAGAAAGTAAATAGAAAATAAAATACAGGGGAATGAACTAGTATATCATTCTTTCTCAATATTGTTTTTTTTGTAAACACTCTTATACTTTGTGACCATGACTTAGTTGCATATGTTGTAAATATTGGTAATAATATGGAAAAAAAAGGAATAATGGAAAAGAAATGAATAAGAAAGATATGAAAAAGTGGTACTTGTGATCAGCGATTCACAGACTCCTACCCTGTGACAGAAATGGTGCTCATTCACAAATTAGTTTGAATAAGCCATATCATGCAATTTAGTTTAGCATTAACAATACAGAGTGGGGGTTTACATGTTTTCAGTGTTGAATTGGTTTAAGACTTTTTTAATTTAATATAAATTTTAAAATGTATGAAAAAATGGAAAGTGCAAGCTTGAAGAGCAAGGCACAGCTGCCAAAAAAGACGATGACATCCCTGATGTGCTCCAAGATGACAGCTTCTAGTATGATGAAACTGAATTCACCGACACCTGTAGTGGGTTAAAATAGGAGAACAGGAGGAAAAGCAAAATCATGGTGAAAAGTAGCCCTTCTATTGTAGTTGTGTCCACTTTAAATGTTTTTAAAAAGTTTGAATTACTTAAAAACCTGACATTAATGAATATTTTTCATAATTAATATGGGCTTCAATCCCAACAGCTAAATCACATTTTTTGCTGGGTTTTTTTTTTGGCCAAAAATGGTTACTTTTCAATTTAGCGTAATCATAATATTGAGATTTCAGCTGATTCTCACACTTGCGAACAGGTTTTTGGCTGCTCAAAAAAGCCCTATTTTCACTATGGAGCTGAAAACTAATTAGCAAATACAATATGTTTTTAGCACACTTTTCAACTAATTTTCAAGCCCACTTTTGGCTTATCAATTTTGGAACCTCAAGGCACCTGATAAGTCCTTGGAAGGGCTTTTCGGCTAACCGTGCTATTTCCAGTTTTTAACATTGCACCTCTTTTTAACACACTTTCACCTATGTTAAATACTCTGGAATCACTGGAGACATTCTAGAGGTTTGTTAACATGCATGGTATTAATTCACTGAAGCTCAATTCATCCCTATTTTAGAGGCTGTATACAGTCAGCATGGTATGCATTTGCATATGTATAGGCACATATGCATATGTAGCTTTCATGATTACGTAATATCCTGTACAGCTATTGGGATGTGCAGGAAAACTACTTCTAGACATCTACATCTACAAATGGCTTGTTTAAATATTTCATAACTTATTGTATTTCGGACTCGCAGTGGTGTGATTGTCACTAACAGTAAAAAAAAATTGGATTTCACAGGAGATTGCATGATCAAGGCTTTAGAGTTAACTATTGCAATCCATTTCCATCCGCAGCACTGTTAACTCGTCTAAAAGAATCTATTAGGTTATCTGGATAGGTAGACTGTTTTTCTATTGCTATATGGGAACTTTCAAGACAGTGCATACATTGTTGAACTCACAGTTATGAATGATCATTCTAGATTACAAGTTCAATAATTTAAGCAATGCCATGAATGAGTTTAGACTTAGTATGCATGGAGGCTCCCTCCCTATAAAACCCTGTTTACGATTGCGCAATCTCGTTTAACAATCTCTTAGAAAGATACAAGGAAGCAGTGTCGATTGCGTAATCTTGGTTAAGGTTTTGTTTTAATTTGGCTTTAAATTTTTTTTTTTTTTCCAAACCCCTTTTTTGCTTTGCAAGCAGTCCTATCGGTTTACACTAACCGGATAGGACTGCGGCTACGCGCGACTCACATTTGCGCATGCGCAGTTGCGCACTTGTACTGTAAGTGAAGAACTGTGATTACACGTCACTTACTTGAAGCGGTTTTGCGCATGCGCATTTGCGCACTTGTAGTTCCGTAATTGAAGATTAGATAGAAGCAGTTTTGCCGCTTTGCAGTCATTGCAAGAGATTTTGGTCATTGCAAGAGATTTTGCTTCTATTTATATATTTTTGCTATATTTGTTCCTGTTTTTTGTTTTTTTCCCTGATTGTCACGCATCATTAGAACATTTAATTGGTTAGTTTTGGGCACTAAATTTAGCTTTGTCTCAATTTATTATAAAATTCAATGTTTTATTTTTAAAGTGTAATGACTCCTCTACCATATTTCTAATGGGAACGAGCCTAATTATATATTCAAAACAAACATGTTTCATAGGTTTAATTTTAAATGAGAGTGAAGTGGATTTTTGAAGGGGTGGAGTTTACATTGAAAGACCGTGAAACAAAAACGGTAAAATAGGAGATTTTTTTAAAATAAATGATTGAAAAAAACAGTTTAGGTCAATATTCATGCATATTTTTAAAGATAGCAATAAAAAAAACAACTACATTTAGAAAAATTTACTGGTCCTTTAACTGTAAAGGGCTCTAATGCACTTACAATTGTAATCAACATTATTCAATCCCCATTGCAAATCAGGTTTATTGTCAAAATTTACAGACTTTTAGCTATTTGCCAAGAACAAATCAAACAAAATAAATTGAAATAGCTCAACACAACGAATGCTTCAAGTGGTTTCCCCAAATTCAACTGAAAATGCAACTTTTAATGAATTCTGCAGTCTCAAAATTATTCAACACCCTGAATAGAATCCCTCACAACAGCACAAATATGCAAAACAGGTATTGCCTCAAGCACACCTGATGCAACTAATCAAGGGCGTCATTAGTTGCACCAGGTGTGCTTGAGCTAGAACACATGAAATACCTGAACTGGCTAAGGGTTTGTTGAGTGTCACATTTGACTGCATGATAGAAATATGGCTAAGTCAAAAGAATGGTCCAAAAAGATGAGAGAAGAGATCATCGCCCTTCACAAACAAGGAACAGGATAACAAAAGATAGGTAAGGCACTGAATGTTCCTAAAGACACCATTGGAAGCATAGTTTGCAAGTTCAAAGTTAAAGGAACAGTGGGTACACAACCTGGACAGGGCAGGAAAAGGAAGCTATCAATGGCTACAAACAGATTTCTGAGAAGGAAAGTTGAGAAAAGACCTACAGCAAGACATGGTGGCAACAGCACCTGAGGTTTCAGATTGCACAGTAAGGCACATACTAAATGCAAAAGGTTTTCTTGCCAGAACTCCATGACGTACACCACTACTGATCCAAAAGCACAAGAAAAGTTGGCAACAATATGCTAAAAATTATATAAATAAACCACAGAAGTTTCGGGATTCTGTTCTGTGGAGCGATGAAACAGTCGAATCAGCAGTATGTCTGGAGAAAGAAGAATGAAACATACGCTGAAAAGAACACTCTGCCTACAGTTAAACATGGTGATGGCTCGGTGATGCTCTGAAGCTGCTTTGCATCCTCTGGCACTGGAAACCTGCAGCGTGTGAAAGGCAAGATGGATTCATTGAAGTATCAGGAAATCCTAGGAGAAAACATCATGCCGTCTGTGAGGAAGCAGAAGCTTGGCTCTCATTGGAACTTCTAACAGGACAATGATCCCAAGCATACCTCAAATTCCACCAAGGCTTGGTTGCAGATGAAGTCCTGAAAGATATTACCATGGCCATCACAGTCACCTGACTTGAACCCCATAGAAAATCTCTGGTGGGATTTATGAAAGTGGTTGCAGCACGCAAACCTAAGACTATTATTGAACTGGAGTCCATTGCTTATGCGGGATAGGCTAAGATTCCTCAGGAATGCTGCCAGAAGCTGGTGTCTGGCTATGTATCTTGTTTGCAGCAGGTCATAACAGCAAAACGGGGGTCTACTAAGTACTATAGATGCTTGCCATGAAGGGGTTGAATAATTTTGACACTGCAGAATTCATTAAAAGTTGCATTTTCAGTTGAATTTGGGGAAACCACTTGAAGCATTCGTTGTGTTGAGCTATATCGATTGCTTTTGTTTGATTTGCTCATTGCAAACAGCTGAAAGTCTGTACATTTTTTAAAATTTAGACACACATATATATATATATATATATGTATCTCTATGTTAAAGCTGTTTGCGTGTCTCTTTTTAACACCTGAGACCTCATATCTTTGAGCCCTTATAACTTTTTTATGCAATATTGTTTTTGAATAATTTTTATTAGATAGTGTTATGATAAACCTGGATATCGCTTGTGCGTAACTGTTAGCATGCCATTTTTAATCTGGCCCAAAGTAGGGAATGACTAATTTTATGAAATCCTTTATGTGTTTTACACATCCAAAACAGTAGGCATCTGGCTAGGATATACATCTTTGGTGCTTCTTGTGACTTTCTAAAGAATTTAAAAAATCAATAAGAAAATATAACAATAATTTTCAGATGCATGTTTTTTATGTTTAGCAGCATATTTCTGAGGGTTTTAGGAAACCATACTATTGCACAAGTCAGAATAGCCATCATGCATCATGAAATTGATTTACACTCTGTCCTTTATTCACCCAAATTTTGAACCTGTTTTTGGTAATAAGGATTTCATTAAATTTATTACACATGAACTATTATTGAGTTTGAAAACATAGTTAATTACAGAAGTGTCATACATCAAGAGTCAACTGTCCAGATGTATGAAAACAGGAATAATATTGAAGTTACATCCACTAACAGGATTAATGTTATACAAAATGTAATAATGTACTATTGCCAAATATATTGTTCAGTAAAATTGATCAGCTGTGGGCCAATAAGGAAATGCTATATAAAAAGGGCCTGGATTTACTATTATTAACATTAGATGCTGAAAAGACCTTTGATTCATTAGAATGGGATCATCTCTCTACGTCCTTGGGTAATTTTGGTTTTAAAGGAAATATCACGGAATGCATAAGAACATTGTATTCCTCCCCCAAAACTGCACTTCTTATGAATAGTCAGCAATCAGAGTTTATCACAATGCATAGAGGTAAGCGCCAAGGATGTCCCCTTTCACCAATATTGTTTGATCTAGCCCTTGAACCATTGATGGTTAAAGTTTGGGAAATAATTAAGGGAATTCAAATAGGAAATATGGAATTAAAGGTAGCAGCCTACGCTGATGATATGTTATTATTTCTTAGAGACTCAAAAACCCAGATCCCTAAAACAGTTCAAATATTAGAAAAATGTTGAACCTTTTCCGGGTATAAAGTTAATACAAGTAAATCTGAAATTTTATGGTTACTTAGACAAAAAAATTCATTTCAAAATCCAATTTATAAAGTGGCTGAAGAAAGTATAAAGTACTTAGGTATAACAATTTCACAGATTCCAGGAGAATGGTACAAGTTAAATTATGATCCATTATTTTAAAAAATATTAGAGGAGGTCAAGAGATGGTCATGCTTACCAATTACACTTTCAGGAAAAATAAATATGGTGAAAATGATTACAACCCCTAAGGTATTTTACCTAATTCAAAATCTTCCATTACAAATAAGAAGTAAAGATATACTATGGTTAAAAAAGGCAATAAACTTCTTATGCTGCAATGGCAAGAAACCTAACTCCTCAGTATATCTAAAGAGTGGGGAGGATTGGGATTGCCTGATCTGAACTTGTATAATTATGTATTTTTGCAAAGATTGTTATGGCCTGGATTACTGAGAATAAAATCTTTACAGACCTTGACTTGGAAAAAATGTAATCAAACCTTTCGAATTGAGTTCATTAATACATATTGAGTATAAAACATTACCGAGTAGGATTAAAAGGCTGGAGAATATAGGAAACTTAATTTTAGCTTGGCAAAAAATGCATAAGATTTTTAAGATTGACTATCATTTTCAAAATATCTCTTAATTAAGGGCAATCCCGATCAGCCCAAAGGTATGTAGAGAGTGGCAAACAAAGGGACTTATTCATCTACATCAACTACTATTTTTAATTTAAAAAATGGGATATTCTGAAACCAATTAAAAAACTATTCTCACAAGGAAACACTTCTTGCTCACTCTTATATAAGAATCTTAATGACCAAAAAATAATTAAATATATTCATGAATTGGTCAACAAATACTTAAGACTTTTTCCTGACTCAGAGATAACAAATGAAGGTATAAAATTTAGTATGAATAGAGTTAGAAATGCAACTTTGCTATCAAGTTGGAGAGAGTCTCAATCAAAAATATTATCATTCCTATCTAACTCCGTATCTGATGGATAAATGGAAAAATTCACAGGATAATTATTGTAAAAAATGCAGATATAAACAGGCCGATATAATACACTGTATGTTCACATGCCTTTAAATAAATATTTTTTGGTTAAAGGTTAGTTACTGGATGGAAAAGAAATGTAAAATAGATGCAACATTTATATCAATGGAAATTATATTTCTAGCGAAAGGAGAAGAGCACAGGGAATGGACTCATTTATTAAACACTATAATCTTAGTAGGTAGAAACATAATATTTAAGAGATTGTAAATCTAAAAAAACTCCAAGCCTACAGCTATTTCTAAAGAGACTACACCAACACATGATATATGAACAATATGATATAGACAGACAATCTGTAAAACAAATTGCTAAATTCTTCGGAAAATGGGAAAGCTATCTAAAATCTTTAGAGCAACCAACACAAAAATTGATAATTAAAGTATTTGAAAGTTCCCTATATATACAAGAGGAACAGCTTAGAGGGAACTGGTTGGCTAATTAAGACAAATCTGGGAAGAGAGAGGAGGCCCCTTCCCCTTCTTCTCCCTTCCCTGTCCTGTATTAAGGTAAAGGACTTTAAAAATATTATGACAAGAAAGATACTGGATTCTAGATATATAAGAGGTATTAGAATTAGATTATCATATTATAAGTACAAATAATCCTTCTATGCTATATTATTATGTAGATTCAAAGTTAAATGTTTAAGAGATTGAAACCAAAATAAGATAAAAATAGGGGACTAAATATAATATGTAACTCTCTTTCAATATTTATTTTTGTAAATATTTCCATACATTCGCCTAGATTACGAGTCTTGCGTTAGCCTTAAAAAGCAGTGTTGAGAGGTCCCAACGCTGCTTTTTAACGCCCGCTGTCATTACGAGTCTTGCAGGTACAGGTGAAAAAAGGGAGGGATGGGTAGCGCTACTGAAAGCTTAGAGCAATGTAAATGTAAAACTAGTATAGACAATGTTAATGAGCTAAAAAGTGGTATCTACAACTAGCTATGTGGTGTAACATGGATAGATCAACTATCCGGTGTGATAAAACTCATAAATCCTTAGTATAGTATTATTAAATGAGGGACAGAGAATAATAATAATATGTATAAGTGTAAGTATAATTAAAATGAAGAATGAAGATATAAAAAATTAACAATAAAATCAATTTAATAAAAGTAAAAAATGTGGTTATAATAAAAAATATATGTACTTTAGTGCCGGCACTAGATATAGCAGTGTTACAATAAATAAAATACAATTAGATATTGACAGATGATACGTTTAGAATTGAGCTGACAATCCGTTTTAATGTACACGGACTAGTTAATATCTAGTTTACTTAATGTAGCTTATTTCAACTTGTTACAAAAAATGTAACAGACAATAATTGCTGTATTGAGAAAAAGTTCTTATCTAGTAAGATGGTTACAGAATTATCGTTTTTGATATAGTGGATGTATCTGTTAGTTTGCAAAAAGTCCTGTGTCTTTGTGCTAGATAAATTAGCGCTCCAGTTTGAGAGGTCGTGCAGTAATCCAAGTAAAGCACGTTTGTTGAAGACTTTCAGACCTAGTGAATGATATCACTTGTGAAGCACAGTTCGGCGTCCTCGAATGTCGGTGATAGCGAAGGGGAGCGGGTAGGTCCGGGGACCGAGGTATTTGCTGGCAGCTTTCGTCTCCTTAGTAGCTGTACCTACGGGTCCTGCTACCGGTTCCAGTGTGAGAGGTGAGGAGCTGGAACACCTTGTAACTTCGGTTAGGTCCCAGATATTTAGACAGCTGAACAGACCAAATGCCTTTTAGATACAAACGGTGTACAGATCATGGGTGGGAAAATTAAGCATATATATTCCACTTAAAGTATGACAAGCGGCTTCATGCACCACACCTACTGTAACCAGTTTGTATATTGAATGCAGGAGTCAGATAATAGAGCTGCTTTTTAACGCCCGCTGGCATTACGAGTCTGGCAGGTACAGGTGTACCGCTCACTTTTTTTCCTTGACTTGAGCATACAGCAAATCCCCTTACGTCAATTGCGTATCCTGTCTTTTTAATGAGATTTTCCTAATGCCGGTATTACGAGTCTTGGAGAAAGTGAGCGGTACACCCTCTCCTGTCAAGAATCCTACCTCATTTAAAAGTCAGTAGTTAAGAGTTTTATGGGCTAACGTTGTGACATAAAACTCTTAACTAAAGTGCTAAAAAGTACACTAACACCCATAAGCTGCCTATTAACCCCTAAACCGAGGCCCCCCCACATCGCAAACACTTAACTAAAGTTTTTAACCCCTAACTGCCGACCGGACATCACTGCCACTTCAATAAATATATTAACCCCTAAACCGCCACACTCCCGCCTCGCAAACACTAGTTACATTTTATTAACCCCTAATTTGCCGTCTCTAACATCGCCGACACCTACCTACATTTATTAACCCCTAATCTGCCGCCCCCAACATCGCTGCCACTATATTAAATGTATTAACCCCTAAACCTAAGCCTAACCCTAACCCTATCACCCCCTAACTTAAATATAATTTAAATAAAACAAAATAAAATAACTACAATTAACTAAATTATTCCTATTTAAAACTAAATACTTACCTATAAAATAAACCCTAAGCTATCTACAATATAATATAACTAATAGTTACATTGTAGCTAGTTTAGGGTTTTTGCAGGCAACTTTGTATTTATTTTAACTAGGTAGAATAGTTATTAAATAGTTATTAACTATTTAATAACTACCTAGTTAAAATAAAGACAAATTTACCTGTAAAATAAATCCTAACCTAAATTACAATTACACCTAACACTACACTATAATTAAAATAATTTCCTAAATTAACTACAATTAACTACAATTCAATAAAATAAAATAAAGTACGAAAAAAAACCCCCACTAAATTACAGAAAAAAATAAAATAATTACAAGAATTTTAAACTAATAACACTTAATCTAATCCCCCTAATAAAATAAAAAAGCCCCCCAAAATAATAAAAATCCCTACCCTATACTAAATTACAAATAGCCCTTAAAAGGGCCTTTTGCGTGGCATTGCCCCAAAGTAATCAGCTAAAAAAAAAATACAATACCCCCAACATTAAAACCCACCACCCACACACCCAACCCTACTCTAAAACCCACCCAATAACCCCTTAAAGATCAGCCTACCTTGAGATGTCTTCACCCAGCCGGGCACAAGTAGTCCTCCAGAGGGGCAGAAGTCTTCATCCTATCCGGGAAGTAGAGGACGTCCAGATGGGCAGAAGTCTTCATCCAGGCGGCATCTTCTATCCTCATCCATCCGGAGCTGAGTGGATCCATCTTCAAGCCAGCCGACACGTAGCATCCTCTTCTTCTGACTCCTGACGAATGAAGGTTCCTTTAAATGACGTCATCCAAGATGGCGTCCCTTGAATTCCAATTGGCTGATAAGATTCTATCAGCCAATCGGAATTAAGGTAGGAAAAATCCTATTGGCTGATTCAATCAGCCAATAAAATTGAAGTTCAATCCTATTGGCTGATCCAATCAGCCAATAAAATTGAAGTTCAATCCTATTGGCTGATCCAATCAGCCAATAGGATTGAGCTTGCATTCTATTGGCTGTTCCAATCAGCCAATAGAATGAGAGCTCAATTCTATTGGCTGATTGCATAAGCCAATAGGATTTTTCCTACCTTAATTCCGATTGGCTGATAGAATCCTATCAGCCAATCGGAATTCAAGGGACGCCATCTTGGATGACGTAATTTAAAGGAACCTTCATTCGTTGGGAGTCGTCGGAAGAAGAGGATGCGCTGCGTCGGCTGGCTTGAAGATGTACGTGCTCTGCTCCGGATGGATGAAGATAGAAGATGCCGCCTGGATGAAGACTTCTGCCCGTCTGGAGGTCCTCTTCTGCCCGGATCAGATGAAGACTTCTGCCCCTCTGCAGGACCACTTGTGCCCGGCTAAGTGAAGACGTCTCAACGTAGGGTGATCTTCAAGAGATTAGTGTTAGGTTTTATTAAGGGGTATTGGGTGGGTTTTAGAGTAGGGTTGGGTGTGTGGGTGGTGGGTTTTAATGTTGGGGGGGTATTGTATTTTTTTTTTATAGGTAAAAGAGCTGATTACTTTGGGGCAATGCCCTGCAAAAGGCCCTTTTAAGGGCTATTTGTAATTTAGTATAGGGTAGGGATTTTTATTATTTTGGGGGGCTTTTTTATTTTATTAGGGGGGTTAGATAAAGTGTAATTAGTTTAAAATTTTTGAAATTATTTTATTTTTTTCTGTAATTTAGTTTTTTTTTCACACTTTAATTTATTTAATTTAATTGTAGTTAATTGTAGTTAATTTAGGAAATTATTTTAATTATAGTGTAGTGTTAGGTGTAATTGTAATTTAGGTTAGTATTTATTTTACAGGTAAATTTGTCTTTATTTTAACTAGGTAGTTATTAACCCCTTAATGACCACAATGTACCCTGTAGGTCAGTGGTCGTTAAGGGTTTTTTCAGGACATAATACCACAAGTCTAGCAAGAACACGCTATTAATGCCCTCCCTCCAGCAGGCTTTGTGGAATAGAGCAGTCTTAATGCTGGTGGCAAGACCGCGCTATAAAACAATCAAGTCCCAAAAAAAGGCCAGTGACATACAGGGTACGTCACTAGTCCTTAAGGGGTTAAATAGTTAATAACTATTTAATAACTATTTTACCTAGTTAAAATAAATACAAAGTTGCCTATAAAATAAAAATAAACTCTTAGCTAGCTACAATGTAACTATTAGTTATATTGTAGCTTTCTTAGGGTTTATTTTACAGGTAAGTATTTAGTTTTAAATAGGAATAATTTATTTAATTGTAGTTATTTTATTTAGATTTATTTAAATTATATTTAAGTTAGGGGAGTGTTAGGGTTAGGTTTAGACTTAGGTTTAGGGGTTAATAACTTTATTATTGTGACGGTGACGTTGGCGGCGGCAGATTAGGGGTTAATACATTTAATATAGTTGCGGCGACGTTGGGGGGGCAGATTAGGGGTTAATAACTATAATGTAGGTGGCAACGATGTTGGGGGCAGCAGATTAGGGGTTAATAAGTATAATGTAGGTGTCGCGGTGTCCGAAGCGGCAGATTAGGGGTTAATAGTATAATGCAGGTGTCGGCGATGTCGGGGGCAGCAGATTAGGGGTTAATAAGTGTAAGATTAGGGGTGTTTAGACTCGGGGTTCATGTTAGGGTGTTAGGTGTAGACATAAAATGTATTTCCCCATAGGAATCAATGGGGCTGTGTTAGGAGCTTAACGCTGCTTTTTTGCAGGTGTTAGGTTTTTTTCAGCCGATTCTGCCCCTTTGATTCCTATGGGGAAATCGTGCACGAGCACGTTTAGCCAGCTCTCCGCTACCGTAAGCAGCGCTGGTAGCTGGTATTGAGGTGAGATGTGGAGCTAAATTTTGCTCTCCGCTCACTTTTTAGAGGCTAACGCCGGGTTTAAAAAATCATGTAATACCAGCGTTGTTTATAGGTGAGCAGTGAGCTGAAACTGAGCGTTAGCACCGCACGGCCTTACCGACAAAACTCGTAATCTAGCCGATTGTGATTATGATTTGGATGCATAGGATGTAATGTAAATCTTGGGGAACATTTTTCAAGTTAGTTATCATACTTCAAGGATAAATAATCACTATAAGTTATTTTATTGTCTAGACTTATAGTTAAAATGAATGTTTAAAAAAGAATGAAACAAAAGAAAAAGAAAGAAAGAAAGAAAGAAAGAAAGAAAGAAAGGAAGAGAGAAGTAGAAGGAAAGAGAAAAGAAAGTAAATAGAAAATAAAATACAGGGGAATGAACTAGTATATCATTCTTTCTCAATATTGTTTTTTTTGTAAACACTCTTATACTTTGTGACCATGACTTAGTTGCATATGTTGTAAATATTGGTAATAATATGGAAAAAAAAGGAATAATGGAAAAGAAATGAATAAGAAAGATATGAAAAAGTGGTACTTGTGATCAGCGATTCACAGACTCCTACCCTGTGACAGAAATGGTGCTCATTCACAAATTAGTTTGAATAAGCCATATCATGCAATTTAGTTTAGCATTAACAATACAGAGTGGGGGTTTACATGTTTTCAGTGTTGAATTGGTTTAAGACTTTTTTAATTTAATATAAATTTTAAAATGTATGAAAAAATGGAAAGTGCAAGCTTGAAGAGCAAGGCACAGCTGCCAAAAAAGACGATGACATCCCTGATGTGCTCCAAGATGACAGCTTCTAGTATGATGAAACTGAATTCACCGACACCTGTAGTGGGTTAAAATAGGAGAACAGGAGGAAAAGCAAAATCATGGTGAAAAGTAGCCCTTCTATTGTAGTTGTGTCCACTTTAAATGTTTTTAAAAAGTTTGAATTACTTAAAAACCTGACATTAATGAATATTTTTCATAATTATTATGGGCTTCAATCCCAACAGCTAAATCACATTTTTTGCTGGGTTTTTTTTTTGGCCAAAAATGGTTACTTTTCAATTTAGCGTAATCATAATATTGAGATTTCAGCTGATTCTCACACTTGCGAACAGGTTTTTGGCTGCTCAAAAAAGCCCTATTTTCACTATGGAGCTGAAAACTAATTAGCAAATACAATATGTTTTTAGCACACTTTTCAACTAATTTTCAAGCCCACTTTTGGCTTATCAATTTTGGAACCTCAAGGCACCTGATAAGTCCTTGGAAGGGCTTTTCGGCTAACCGTGCTATTTCCAGTTTTTAACATTGCACCTCTTTTTAACACACTTTCACCTATGTTAAATACTCTGGAATCACTGGAGACATTCTAGAGGTTTGTTAACATGCATGGTATTAATTCACTGAAGCTCAATTCATCCCTATTTTAGAGGCTGTATACAGTCAGCATGGTATGCATTTGCATATGTATAGGCACATATGCATATGTAGCTTTCATGATTACGTAATATCCTGTACAGCTATTGGGATGTGCAGGAAAACTACTTCTAGACATCTACATCTACAAATGGCTTGTTTAAATATTTCATAACTTATTGTATTTCGGACTCGCAGTGGTGTGATTGTCACTAACAGTAAAAAAAAATTGGATTTCACAGGAGATTGCATGATCAAGGCTTTAGAGTTAACTATTGCAATCCATTTCCATCCGCAGCACTGTTAACTCGTCTAAAAGAATCTATTAGGTTATCTGGATAGGTAGACTGTTTTTCTATTGCTATATGGGAACTTTCAAGACAGTGCATACATTGTTGAACTCACAGTTATGAATGATCATTCTAGATTACAAGTTCAATAATTTAAGCAATGCCATGAATGAGTTTAGACTTAGTATGCATGGAGGCTCCCTCCCTATAAAACCCTGTTTACGATTGCGCAATCTCGTTTAACAATCTCTTAGAAAGATACAAGGAAGCAGTGTCGATTGCGTAATCTTGGTTAAGGTTCTCTTAGAAAGATACAAGAAAGCAGGTTCAGGATTTACAAGTCAAATCCTGTTTTAAAAGGTTGTGTGTTGCATAGAAACTCGTATCTGCAACATTGTGTAGAATTTACACCAAATGAATCTGGGACTTTAACAAACAAGATAAATAATTATAGTTTAAAAAACTCTTCAAATGCCAATATAGTAATAGAAAAAAAGTGCACACTTTAACCATCCAGATAACCTAATAGATGCATTTAGATAGGTTAGCAGTGGTGCTGATGGAAACAGATTGAAATAATTAATTCTGAAAGACACAATAACTGTGAAAACATGATTTTAATAACACCAGTACTGTTAGTGACAATCACAACAGGGGGAGTAATAAAACAATAAAATATGAAATATTAAAACATGCCATTTATAGATATAGGTGTCCAGAAGAGCATATAGAAGTGTGTCCATCATGCCAAGATACATATGGCATTCATATGGATACTGAGTGTTGAGGGCCTGTTTTTCCCACAGAAAACCTCTGAAACAATCGGCTAAATTACGAGTTGTGCATTAGGGTAAAAAAGCAGCGTTAAGAGGTCCTAACGCTGCTTTTTTACGCCCGCTGGTATTACGAATCTTGAAGGTTTAGGGGCAATGCACACTTTTTTGGCCTTACCACAAAGCGACTTACGTAGACTTTGTAAAGTCTTTTTTCTATGGACTTCCATAGCGCCGGCATTATGAGTCTGTCCTGGGAGGCCAAAAAGTGAGCGGTACACCAAAAGAGCTAACTGCCCTTTTAAGGGCAATGCCCAACCAAATGCCCTTTTCAGGGCAATGGGGAGCTTAGCTTTTTTTAGATAGTATTTTATTTGGGGGGTTGGTTGTGTGGGTGGTGGGTTTTACCTTTGGGGGGGTTGTTTGCATTTTTTTTTACAGGTAAAAGAGCTGATTACTTTGAGGCAATGCCCCGCAAAAGGCCCTTTTAAGAGCTATTGGTAGTTTAGTTTAGGCTAGGTTTTTTTTTTATTTTGGGGGCCTTTTTTATTTTAATAGGGCTATTAGATTAGGTGTAATTAGTTAAAATTTCTGTAATTTGTTTATTATTTTCTGTAATTCAGTGTTGTTGTTTTTTTGTACTTTAGCTAATTTAATTTAATTTAGGTAATTGTATTTAATTTAGTTAATTTATTTAATTATAGTGTAGTGTTAGGTGTTAATGTAACTTAGGTTTGGTTTTATTTTACAGGTAAATTTGTATTTATTTTAGCTAGGTAGTTATTAAATAGTTAATAACTATTTAATAACTATTCTACCTAGTTAAAATAAATACAAACTTGCCTGTAAAATAAAAAGAAACCCTAAACTAGCTACAATGTAACTATTAGTTATATTGTAGCTAGCTTAGGGTTTATTTTATAGGTAAGTATTTAGTTTTAAATAGGAATAATTTAGTTAATGATAGGAATATTTATTTAGATTTATTTAAGTTGTATTTATGTTAGTGGGTGTTAGGTTTAGGGTTAGACTTAGGTTTAGGGGTTAATAACTTTAATATAGTGGCAGAGACATTGGGGGCAGCAGATTAGGGGTTAATAAATGTAGGTAGGTGGCGGCGATGTTAGGGACGGCAGAATAGGGGTTAATAATATTTAAATAATGTTTGCGAGGCGGGAGTGCGGCGGTTTAAGGGTTAATATGTTTATTATAGTGGTAGCAACGTTGGGGGAGGCAGATTAGGGGGTTAATAAGCGTAGGTAGGTGGCGACGACATTGGGGGCGGCAGATTAGGGGTTAATAAATATAATGTAGATGACGGAGTTGTTGGGGACAGCAGATTAGGGGTTCATAAGTATAAGGTAGGTGGCAGCGGTGTCCGGAGAGGCAGATTAGGGGTTAATAACAGTATAATATAGCTGTCAGAGATGTCGGGGGCGGCAGATTAGGGGTTAATAAGTGTAAGATTAGAGGTGTTTAGACTCAGGGTTCATATTAGGGTGTTAGGTGTAGACATAAAATGTATTTCTCCTATAGGAATCAATGGGGCTGCGTTACTGAGTTTTACGCTGCTATTTTGCAGGTGTTAGACTTTTTTTCAGCCGTCTCTCCCCGTTGATTCCTATGGGGAAATCGTGCACGAGCATGTTACACCAGATCACCGCTGACTTAAGCAGCACTGGTATTGGAGTGCGGTAATGAGCAAAATTTTGCTCAGTGCTCACTTCTTGTCTTTTAACGACGGGTTTCTGAAAACTCGTAATACCAGCGCTGTAGATAAGTGAGCGGTGAGACAAAACTGCTTGTTAGCACCGCATAGCCTCTAACGCAAAACTCGTAATCTAAGTGAATGTAATTCAGAGGTTTTCTGTGGGGAAAAAAAAAATCTTCTGGCTTGTCTAGATTTGTTAATGAACTACACAATGAGTTATTTTCTCTATATTTATTTATATAGCTATACATATATATACACACACACACAAATATATAGATATAAATATGTAAAGTCTCCTCTAAATGAAGAAAAAAGTTATTTGAAGTATTTCTTAATCCACTTTCAGCTTTAGAGCAGTTTTCCTAGCGCACCTACAGTATTTTATTTACTTTGTATAAATGCCCTTTATACAATGTAAATTAAAGAGCTATTTGGAAAGGACAAATAACTTTCCTGATCCCTATTCTGACCATGTATTACTTTTTATCTAGGACAACAGTGGCTCTGCCCTTGTCGGTCTGTTTCTGTGCTATATTTCTTCTTTCCATAAGAGATTTTAATACTTATTTTTTCAGCCTTAGACAAATTAGATGCAATGCCTTGTTTACCCTTAAACTGGGTCAATTCACAGCAGGTCTGTAAACAACTCTCATCCAGTTCTGCTAAGTGAAAAAGGTGTCAATTCTAGTACTGCGTATTTGAGTCCTTAAACCCAATGTTCTTAGACTTAAAGGAGCATAGAACTGTAGATTTGGCAATAATGACCTGCATGAAAAAAACTTTACTTAACATGAAGTAAATTAATTAGAAGTGTTTTTTTTTTTTTTAATATTGTTTTATGCTTATCGTTATCTTCTTTACCCATCGTTACCACTGCTGTAATTACTTCCCCTCTGGCTGTTTAAAAATAGCCATTACGTATGCCTCCAATAAAAGTCACTAAACATATGAGGTTGTTGCCTATGTAAAGGGTTTAAGCGTGCTCCCGTGCGCGTGCGCAGTGAATGAAATCATGTTTAGCATGCTCAAAGAAAAGTAATGCAAAGCGGACACTAAAGTTTATTTTTATTACAAAATAAAATTGGTTGTGTAATTGAGCCTGTCGCATAGAAAACGATGCTTGTTCTGAAGTATTATTATTATTTTTTTAACCAGTGTCTGCAGTTTGTGAGCGCAGCTCTGGCTTAAGTTATGAATAACAGAAAAATCCATATTACAAAGTAACAATTGAAGTGCAACATCTCCAGCACTAGCGCTACACAACTCTAATGGGAAGTGTTTGATGACATCACCTAAATGATCTGCATATAGAGTTGTAATCAAAATTATTCAACCCCCATTGCAAATCAAGTTTATTGTCAAAATGTACAGACTTTCAGCTGTTTGCAAACAAATCAAACAAAATAAATTGAAATAGCTCAACACAATGAATGCTTCAAGTGGTTTTCCCAAAGTTAACTGAAAATGCAACTTTCAACGAATTCTGCAGTCTCAAAATTATTCAACCCCCTGAACAGAATCCCTCACAACAGCACAAATATGCAAAACAGGTGTTGTCTCAAGCCCTTATCAAGGGCTTCATTAGTTGCACCAGGTGTGCTTGAGTTAGAACACATGAAATTCCTGAACTTGCTATGGGTTTGTTGGGTGTCACATTTGACTGCATGTTAGAAATATGGCTGTCAAAAATAGTCCAAAAAGTTAAGAGAAGAGATCATCGCCCTTCACAAACAAGGAACAGGATAACAAAAGATAGGGAAGGCAGTGATTGTTCCTAGAGGCACTGTTGGAAGCGTAGCTCGCAAGTTCAAAGTTACAGGAACTGTGGTTACACTACCTGGACAGGGCAGAAAAAGGAAGCTATCAACGGCTGCAAACAGATTTCTGAGAAGGTAGGTTGAGAAAAACCCTCAAGTGACTGCAAAAGACCTGCAGCAAGACTTGGTGGCAACAGGCACTGAGGTTTCAGTTTGCACAGTAAGGCGTATACTAAATGCAGGTTTCCATATCCGAACTCCCAGACACATACCACTACTGACCCAAAAGTACAAGAAAAGTTGGCTCCAATATGCTCAAAATCATATAAATAAGCTACTGAATTTTTGTATTCTGTTCTGTGGAGCGATGAAACAAAACTTTTTGGCCCGATACATTAGCGGTATGTCTGCCATATAGATACATCGTGCTCATTCCAGTGGAGTTACTTATGAGTCCGCACTGATTGACTAAAATGCAAGTCTTGCATTTTAGCCAATGCACCTCAATGACAAGTCCCATAGAAGGTCAAAACAATTATCTGGGGTTGCCATATTCCTTGTTCAGAGAAGAGTTGCCTGATATTTAAGGATTGACTGACCTTACTAGGCGGGATCAAACTGATGTATTTCAAAAAAGTTCTCCTCTGTAAAAAGCACAATTGGGCTAAAAGATGCTGCTCCTAGGTGGTAACTCACCATAGAACAAGCCACTGAGCTGTTGTTTGTTCTTGTTAGAGCACTTCTCTTTCTAAAATGCAAGTCTGTCAAAAGAACTGAGATAATAGGGCAGTCTGCAGAGGCTTAGATACAAGGTAATCACAGAGGTAAAAAGTGTATTAATATAACTGTGTTGGTTATGCAAAACTGGGGAATGGGTAATAACTAGATTATCTATCTTTTTTAAAAAAAAAAACATTTTCAAGTAGACTGTCCATTTAAGTTTACCAATTGTTAAAAAAAATGATCAACATAAGATAATAACTTATTAGAAAGATTATCTATAAACCTTCCTGATGGAGTTATGATATTCTAATGAGTCATATGAGGGTGGTAATAATGGCAGATCTTGTTTTTTTTACGAAATGAAGTAATCCTTTTTTATTTGTTAAAATTACCCATAGAGACCTTAATCTGATATAGCATTTACATATTTAAAAACAATTATTTTAGGATAATTAAACAAGATTTTACAATAGCTTCTTTGAATTTTCACAGGGGATTCTGCAAATACTGTACATGAAAGCTAAATTTGTAGTTATTGGGAATTTAAAATATAGTATTATTATAACAACTGTCTAATGTGTCTAACTGCATGTTTAATAAAAAAAAACTATCAGTTTATTTAATAAAAACATAAAAATATTGGGCCATATTACAAGTGGCGAACTAACGATAGTGCGGGATGCGATACGCTATATCGCTGGACCGTGCTAACAATATTTTTCTACTTGATATTACAAGTTCATGGTAAAGCGCGTAAAGCACATTTACCAGAGAAGGGTTAGCATGCCCAATATTGCTCTACAACAGGGGTCAGCAAACTTGGCTCTCCAGATGTTTTGGCACTACATTTCCCATGATGTTAAGACATACTTTAGGCTGTTTGAGCATCATGAGAAATGTAGTTCCAAAACTTCAGGAGAACCAAGGTTGCTGACCCCTGCTCTACCACAATCTATACTTTCACAGCCATGATGAGTATAATCTGGCCCATTTTCTTTTGTTTCATCTGATTATCGTTAAGGAGGTTGTTGAGGATTTGTTTAACTAATATCCATTTGTCTGCTATTTCCTATGCAGAATATTTTCATAGCAGCTTAGGTGTAGCTGGAAAACACCTTAAACTTAAATTAAGTGAAAGTAGTAGCTAGTGCTACTGCTACAAACCAACATTAGCACTATTTTAATGTAGTCAAAACTGGCAAAGAATAAAAGTTAGTTGTACAACTTGTATTCTATGACACAGGAAGCAATCAACCATTCAATAAATTATTTATTTATTTTTGTTTGTTACATTCATTTGTTCCTTTTTTTTGTTAGGGTTGCTCAATTCTCTTTTTCATATGAATGCACCAAAAAATGGAAATATTTGTTAGTTTTTACATTTTTCCAAATACGAATGGACATAGCTACTTACTTATACCATTGTAGAATTTATTCATATCAGTCAAAAAAATACTACAGTTTTTAGGTATTTAGCTATTTAATTATTATGAAAATGGCTAATATCTTTGCTAACCCCTTCATGCCGGGGCAAGTGCTTAAGATCAGAATGAAGTTCAGATGTGAACACTTGCCTGAAAAATAAAATCAAGCGATAGTCAATGTGATCACGTGATTTCAAGGCCAGGACCAGTCTGATTTAACATTGACTAAAAGGAGAAGGGTTCAGGATGCCATAAATTATGAACGTTCCATGCCATCCTAATGGTGTTAAAGCCTAGAGCTTTTAGAATGTCAAGGAAAATCCTAACAGTGATTAAAGGGTTAAACTTGACATAAGTATGACCTTCAAAGTGTGCCATTAGATTAAGATTATAAACAACAGTACTCTGGGACAGTAATCGTTAGTCTTTTCCTGACATCAATACCTAAAACTACATAAATGGGAAATCAATAACAAATTTGTTTCAGAAAAGAAGACAGTTTTGATAAGTCTTTACTTCCACTCAAACACGTTTCCTAAAAAAAAAGAACAATAATGCACAATCACATTAGATGTAATTAGTCTTAAGGCATTAAAACACAAGAAATGCCATTGAAGATTTGTGCACAAACACTTGCTAATTACTTGTAATAGAAAAATTGTAACTTTATAGAAAAAAAAACAGACACAAAATTATTTCTTTCTCCTTTTTATTTCGCCTGTTTAGTAGTTTCTCCTGATAAGAGCAATTATATTGGCAACATTTCCCAGCAACAAAGGAAAGACGTAGCCCCCAGCTATTGCATATTTCATTTTCAGTCCAGCAGTTTTAGAGAGTTCTTAGCATTATCCATGAATTTGAAATCGATGAAACTAAGATGGGCGAATTACAAGAAGACACTCTTTTTGTTAACACTAACATAGATCTGTCAATTTTAAAATCAACACACATATTTACCAAACAAGCATTTATCAAAATAATATCTAAAAATGAATTGAGTGAACATATATCAGCAATACAGATTAAAACATTTTATATTATAAATACATTTTACCACAATAGGTGGTTCATATCTTGAACTCTTCAGATATTTCTTTCTGCTGACTCATACAATTTTTTTATTTATTCTTTCCTGGATTAAAATGAATATATAAAGTTTATATGGAATGAAAAACGATATAGTACAAGACCAATTAAATTTAACGATTTAATTGAAGTGTTAAAAGTTTGACATATTACATACTACATTATTAAAACTGTTGTGATCACTGTGTATATTTGCATGTATGCATGCATTTATTTATTTATTTCTTTATTTATCCATTCATTCATTTATTTATTTTGTATTGCAATTACTGTAGCTATATTTTCCACAGTTTTATACGTTGGTGTTCTTGCCATTAGGAACTATCACGCTCATCAAACAAGAACTCACTAACAGCTAGCCCCCTCCCCAAGATCCTTAACCTAACACCCACTTTACAAAAAATAAAAAACACATTAACAAAAAAAAACTACCAATAAAACAAAAGTAAGACCTATCCTAAATCTAAAGTCCCCTTAGAAAATGCCCACCCCAAAATAAACAAATACTATACTAACACTAAAACCTACTCTACAAATTGCCTTGAAAAGGGCATTTGTCGGGCATTGCCCTATTTGAAATGAATAGCTATTTTGCATTAAAAATACTTATACTAAAAACAAAGTAAGAGTTGTTCACTTCAACTAGGGCACTACCCAACCAAAGCCATTTTAAGGGTAATTTTTAGAGTAGGTTTTAGTGTTAGTATTGTTTTTTTATTTTGGGGTGGGCTTTTTTTAAGGGGACCTTTAGTTTTAGTAAAGGCCCTATTGTTTTTTTTTGTTTTTGTAGTGGGTGTTAGGAGTTATGGCAGTTTAGGGCTTATTAGGTTAGGGTTTTTTATGTCATGGGGTAGTGACAGTTTAGAGGTTAATATGTAATGGGTTTATTGCAATGGTTAGATTGTGGCAGTTTAGGGTTTTATAGGTTTGGGATGATTAGGTTAAGCTGTTTTTTCTGTGTTTTTTTTTTCATTTTAGACATTAATATTTATTTTTCTAAATCTAATTTTGTTATCAAGTAGCCACAACTTTGATTTTTTCCGTAATGGCATTTGTTTAACTTTGCAAAGTTAAAGATTATGCAGTTATGTAACACTATAAAGTTGAGGCTACTGTCTTTTATAACATAATTATATTTAGAAAAATAAATATTAATGTTTAAAATAAATGAAGAATACAAGCCTAAATAATAAACACGACACAAAGTAAAAAAATTGTGAAAAGTAAAAACAGCAATATTGTTGCAATAAGGTCAAGAAACAAAAAATAACAGGGAAGGGATACGATCCAAAGATGGTTCTACAATGATGATAAGGAAGTGAATCTTCGGGGGTTAATGTTAGGATTTTTTGAAGGGTGTATTGGTTGGGTTTATTTTTTAGGTCAGGGCTTTGGGCCTGCAAAAGAGCTAAATGCCCTTTTAAGGGCAATGCCCATCCAAATGCCCTTTTCAGGGCAATGGGGAGCTTAGGTTTTTTTAGTTAGATTTTTTTTGGGGGGTTGGTTGTGTGGGTAGTGGATTTTACTGTTGGGGGGGTTGTTTGTATTTTGTTTACAGGTAAAAAGAGCTGATTACTTTGGGGCAATGCCCCGCAAAAGGCCCTTTTAAGGGCTATTGGTAGTTTAGTTTAGGCTAGGTTTTTTTTTATTTTTTTTGGGGGGGGGGGGGTATTTTAATAGGGCTATTAGATTAGGTGTAATTAGTTTAAAGATCTGTAATTTGTTTTTTTATTTTCTGTAATTTAGTGTTTTTTTTGTGATTTAGCTAATTTAATTTATTTAATTGTAGTGTAGTGTTAGGTGTTATTGTAACTTAGGTTAGGTTTTATTTTACAGGTAAATTTGTATTTATTTTAGCTAGGTAGTTATTAAATAGTTAATAATATTCTAGCTAGTTAAAATAAATGCAAACTTGCCTGTAAAATAAAAATAAACCCTTAGCTAGGGGTTAATAAGAATAATGTAGGTGTCGGCGATGTCGGGGGTGAAAGATTAGGGGTTTATAAGTGTAAGATTAGGGGTATTTAGACTCAGGGTTTATGTTAGGGTGTTAGGTGTAAACATAACTTTAGTTTCCCCATAGGAGCCAATGGGGCTGCGTTACTGAGATTTACGCTGCTTTTTGGCAGGTGTTAGACTTTTTCCCAGCTGACTCTCCCCATTGATGTCTATGGGGAAATCACGCATGAGCACGTACGACCAGCTCACTGCTGACTTAAGCAGCGCTGGTATTGGAGTGGGGTATGGAGCAAAATTTTGCTCTACGCTCTCACTTCTTGTCTTTTAACACCGGGTTTGTTAAAACCTGTAATACCAGTAACTGAACGACTCGGTCTATAACAGGAACTGAAGAGAAGTTGTGTCGGCGCCTCTCCCGACACAAACCTGAGTCTGCAAACTGCAGACCGCAGCTGCTAGATACTCGGATACATATAAATACAAAAATAATCTCTTATGTACATTTCCCAGACCACTTGTATAATCCACTGAGAACCGGCACTTTACAAGCACATAACACAGTATTGTGTAAAAAAGTTCATACCTTTATTTTCAGTGTTTACAAACACGTGCCAGAAGGGCGTGAAATGTGTCAGATGACGTCACACTCCATTAGCACCTGTGTCTCCTGGTAATCACCTTGCACACTGTTTGCTGTGTGTTTTGTTTGTAAACACTGAAAATAAAGGTATGAACTTTTTTACACAATACTGTGTTATATGCTTGTAAAGTGCCAGTTCTCAGTGGATTATACAAGTGGTCTAGGAAATGTACATAGGAGATTCTTTTTGTATTCATACATAAACATACACACTTTTTCCTCTGCCACAAAGGAGTTCAGCAGTCACACTGGAACAGTAGTTCCCCAGTATCTTTAAGCAACATAAATAATAATAATTTATTTCCCAAGTGGAATATTTATCACAATATATTGCTTACTGTATTAGTTCTACTCTGATTATTTGCTCATTTATTTTTTATAGTTTTTTTAATTACTGAGTATAGTTGAATAGTGAGACATGAAACTGACCCATTTCCCAATGTTTGGATATCAGACAGCAAGTACTTAGTCTAGATGTCTCCAATAAGTACACACTACTTTCCTCTTTCTTTCTCCTTAGCAGCATTGTAGAACCATCTTTGGATTGTATCCCTTCCCTTTTATATTTTGTTTCTTGACCTTATTGCAACAATATTGTTGTTTTTACTTTTCACTATTTTTTTGCTTCTTGTTGTGTTTATTATTTTTTATATTGCCTTTACAGCATGTGAGCAAGTATTGTAACAATGACTTAACAACAACTGTTAATAATCACCTGTGCACAACTGAGATCTCTGATGAAGTGTACCTGAGAGGGAGTGAAACGCGTCAGATCTTCTGCAATTGCCTTTCCACACTAGATGTGCTTGCACCTGATTAGTGTGAATTAAATAGAACTTGCTTTGAGGATCCCACTCCTTTCTTTTTTCTTGTATGCCTAGTTTAAGCAACAGTTAGGTTAATGATGTATTTGAAGTACACTTCAAATATGCCCCTCCCCACTGAGATTGCCGACGAATGGCGATGTAGATGGACTATCCCTATCATAACCTACAGGAGACACATCTCCATTTGCCGGCACTTGTGGGTCAGCCCCCTTTTTTATAATATATCGGCAGACCAATGAACTGTTTATAGTATAGTGTGAACTTACAGCAGCTTTAAAAGTAGAATATTAAAAAAGTTGTCAATTCCAAAAAACACTTTCATTAGCTCTCATCCTATTGCCTGATTTTAACAGCCAATAGGATTTTAGTAGCTCTCATCCTATTGGCTGATTTGAATTTCAAGAATCAAATCAGCCAATAGGAATGCAAGGGATGCCATTTTAAAAAGGCTCCCTTGCATTGAAGGTCCAGTGTACGGTGGTGACTGTATGAAGAGGACGCTCCACGCCGGATGTCTTCAAGGATGGATCCGCTCCGCGCCACCGGGATGAAGATAGAAGACGCCATCTGGATAAAGACTTTTCACCGCCTGGATGAAGACTTCTCGCCGCCTGGATGTGGATGGATGTCTGGACTTCGGAAACTGTGAGTGGATCTTCGGGGGTTAGTGTTATTTTTTTTTTAAATCTTTTTGGGTGTTATTTTTTTTTAGATTAGGGTTTGGTTTTTAGGTAAAAGAGCTGAATGCCCTTTTCGGGGCAATGTAAAAGAGCTGAATGCTGGGTAGCTTAGGTTTTCGGGGCAATGTAAAAGAGCTGAATGCTGGGTAGCTTAGGTTTTTGTTAGAGTTAGTTTTTTTATTTTGGGTGGTGGGTTTTACTGTTGGGGGGTCTTTGTATTTTTTTCAAGGTAAAAAATGCCCAACAAAAGACCCTTTTAAGGGCTATTGGTAGTTTATTTTAGGCGAGGGGGTGTTTTTATTTTGTAGGGGCTTTTTTATTTTTATAGGGCTATTAGATTTTTTTCTGTGGCATATTAGTTTTACATTTTTTTAAAAAAAATCTAGGCATTATATATTTCTTTGTTTCCCTGTTAGGAATTGTTATGAAAGTAGAGGGTGGTACTGGTGATCAAGTAATAATTTTTACTATTTATTTAAAGTTCTCTTATTTAAAAACCTTCACATAGTATTGAATAGCAATACAATTTACATGTGTCAATATTGCGATCAAACTGTACCAAACATATTCTAAATTAATACAGCCTGATGAAACGCCTCTGTGCAGCTGAGAAAACGCGTTGCTGGATTTTAAAACTTTTAAATAAAATTGTTTTAACTTGTACCCATGTTGGAGTTGATCTCCTCTATTTTCTGAACTGCCTTTTACCTCTAATCTGTCCTCAGAAAGAGTGAGCATTTGGGCATTTACAGCGTGCACCATATCCTTACACCCCTTCCAGCATCTGTGACGATTGGATACTCTGGAGGAAGGTGTGGGCGCAGGTCCGTTCCCAATTGGTGGAAGGATTCATGTGACCGGCTGGTGGACATTGCTGTGTGGTGTCTGCCGGGCGACTGTAAGGTCCCGGTTTGCGATTTCGGGCACTTTTCAGTGCCGCTCTGTTTGTGAGTACATTTACCGTCCACTTCTATTGCCTGTTCTTATCCTGACGATATCACCCTATTGGTGCCTTCTTTTTTCCTGCTTTAGGACTTTTATACAATTTACATGTGTCAATATTGCAATCGCACTGTACCAAACATATTCTAAATTAAAAATACGTTTGTTACAGTGTAGGTACAGTATTAGAAGTAGAACACATTTATAGTATAGTGTGAACTTACAGCAGCTTTAAAAGTAGAATATTAAAAAAGTTGTCAATTCCAAAAAACACTTTCATTAGCTCTCATCCTATTACCTGATTTGAACAGCCAATAGGATTTTAGTAGCTCTCATCCTATTGGCTGATTTGAATTTCAAGAATCAAATCAGCCAATAGGAATGCAAGGGATGGAATTTTAAAAAGGCTCCCTTGCATTGAAGGTCCAGTGTACGGTGGTGACTGTATGAAGAGGACGCTCCGCGCCGGATGTCTTCAAGGATGGATCCGCTCTGCGCCACCGGGATGAAGATAGAAGACGCCATCTGGATAAAGACTTTTCACCGCCTGGATGAAGACTTCTCGCCGCCTGGATAAGGATGGATGTCCGGACTCCGGAAACTGTGAGTGGATCTTCGGGGGTTAGTGTTATTTTTTTAAAAATCTTTTTGGGTGTTATTTTTTTTTAGATTAGGGTTTGGTTTTTAGGTAAAAGAGCTGAATGCCCTTTTCGGGGCAATGTAAAAGAGCTGAATGCCCTTTTAAGGGCAATGCCCATACAAATGCCCTTTTCAGGGCAATGGGTAGCTTAGGTTTTTGTTAGAGTTAGTTTTTTTTATTTTGGGTGGTGGGTTTTACTGTTGGGGGTCTTTGTATTTTTTTCAAGGTAAAAAATGCCCAACAAAAGACCCTTTTAAGGGCTATTGGTAGTTTATTTTAGGCTAGGGGGTGTTTTTATTTTGTAGGGGCTTTTTTATTTTTATAGGGCTATTAGATATGGGGTAATTGTTTTTATTTTTGATAATTTCATTTATTTTTTGTAATTTAGTGTTTGTTATTTTTTGTAATTTAGTGGGTTTTTTTGTTTGTAATTTTAGACTTAAATTTAGTTTTTATAATTGGTAGTTATTTTAATTTTAGTATAATAGTTTAGTATAATAGTTATGTTAGGCTAATTTATAGTTTAAACTTAGGTTTTTTTAATTTCACAGGTAAGTTTTTATTTATTTTAAGATAGGGATATTGTTATTTTAATATAAAGTTAGGGGGTTGTTAGGTTTAAGGGTTAATAGTTTAATCAAGTTTTTTGCAATGTGGGGGGCTGGCGGTTTAGGGCTTAATAGGTTTGTTTAGTGGCGGTGATGTGGAAGGCCAGAGGTTTTGGGGTTAATAAATGTATTATAGTGGCGGTGTTGTCTGGGAGTAGCGGAAACAGAAAAACCTCTGAGAGCAAGTGATTGTTTCTTAAAGGATAAGAGATCCCAGCGAGTAGAGGGGAGAAGGGAGAAGAAAAGAAAAAAAAAAACCAGATGTTCCTATTAAGCTTATCATCTATTCATTTATTTCTAATTTTTGTAGAGGGGTCAGAAGCTGCCTTTGTACGTTACTTTTATATAATTTTTATATAATTTAATAAAGTCTAGCCATTTAAGGGCAAATCTATTTTGCTGCGTTTCTGAATTATTAACACTGTCAAGCTGTTCTATTATAAGTTGAGATTGTAATAGTAAGAGTTATATTATTAATAGTTGGTTCCCTATTTCTCTTCCAATTCTTCAAGATAAGATATCTTCCTCCTAAAATCGTTGTGTTAATAAAGTCAACATTATAAGCCTTATCCCTAACATCCATTAAGAAAACAATGTGTTGTAGTTGCAGTACAATGTGAGAGGTAAGCACCTTGTTTAAGCAAAATTGTATACGTTTCCAAAATTTTCGGACAGCTCCAAAACATGTGGACCAGGTCTGCCTCAGGAAAACTACACCTGGGACATACATTTTTAGAAATGGGATACAATTTATTGATTCTAGCAGGAGAAATATATACTCTATTTAAAATGTTAAAGTGAGATTCCCGCCACAATGCAGATAGTGTAGCATTTTAAACAGCTATTATACTGTGTTTCACTTTGTGAATATCGAGCGTTGGAAGGGCTCCCCTGCCATTTTGAACAAATATCAAGCACATTGAGCTCACCTGATTCTGATAGAACCATCTTATACCAGTAGCTAATATAATGCTTACCAAATTTATGAAGGGATAGGCCCATTTTTATGCCTAAATGTATCCATTCCATGTTGCAATTTTTGGTTATTTCAAAATACCAATGCCGTACTTGTAAATATGCATAAAAGTCTGTGTTTTTAAGTTGGAAACATTTTCTAAGATCTTCAAATGTGTATACTTTTAAGTTTTCGGGCTCCTTAAATTGAGTTAGATAAGACAAACCCAAAGAGACCCATCTATTAAATAATTTATTATTGAGGCCAGGTATAAAGCATGCTTACCTGATACCTATGTATGTATGCTCACCTTTTCAAGAGACCAAGCATACTTGCCTAGCAACTGCGCATGCCTACCTGA